>NC_133743.1:5362565-5405065 GCF_048934315.1 Petromyzon marinus
ACACAGAGACGAACACAGATAGACACAGAGAGACACACACAGACACAGAGACACACAGACACACAGAGACACACAGACAAACACACAGACACACAGAGACACACACAGATAGACACAGAGACAAAGATCCCCCATATAGCCTTAACAGACTGTAGGGGCAAGTGCTGTTAGCGAGCACCTATGAAGGCCGGAACGGTACACGAAGGGGTGGGTGGCCAGCACCACGCCCGACCGCCTTTGTCTCCCTAGTGGCAATGTTTACACACCGCACCAGGTACTCATTTGAGGCTGAGTCGACCTAGGGGAGGCCCGGGACCGGTTCAGATAATCGTCACTGGTGTTGGCCGTGAGGGGGAATCGAACCCGGGTCGCCAGGTTCATAGCGCAGCGTAGCGCTAACCACTAACACCACCGCTCCCCGCATGCCTAAACAGCTTTTGTTCGGCCGGATCGAGGGGGCTAGGCGGGCGCGGCACGGGCTAGAGAAGAGATGGAGTGATGTGGTACAGGAGGACGTGGAGCTGAGTGGACTTGCCGATGACCGGTACCAGCGGTGTCAAGATCGGCCTCTGTGGAGGAGGCTCGTGAATGATGCTGCTACTGGGCAGTTGGAGGCAGTCGCCCTCCAACAACAACCGAGGGCGGAGGAGCGACGCTCACAACAACGAGCGGAGCGCCGGGTGGCTAAAGCACAGCAGGTTGGCACAGTAGGGGGCACAGGTGGTGCATCAGCTAGTCATCTCAGTCAGTCGACCCGTGGCACCTGGGTCTGCCCCGTGACCTCCTGCCAATGGGCGTTCGACACTTCACGTGGCCTCACGGTGCACATAGCCTGGCACAAGCGTCGTGGTGACGTCACCACCACTTGGTGGCGAATGGCGGTTGTTGTTGTTGTGTTGTTGTGTGTGTCACTGTGTGTGTGTGTGTCACTGTGTGTGTGTGTCGCTGTGTGTGTGTGTGTCGCTGTGTGTGTCGCTGTATGTAATGTTGTTGTTGTTGTGAACTGACTCTGGTTGAGCGAGCGAGCTGTGTGTGTATGTCACTGTGTGTGTGTGTGTCACTGTGTGTGTGTGTGTGGCTGTGTGTGTGTGTCACTGTGTGAGTGTGTGTGTCACTGTGTGTGTGTGTGTCACTGTGTGTGTGTGTATGTCACTGTGTGTGTGTGTGTGGCTGTGTGTGTGTGTCACTGTGTGTGTGTTTGTGGCTGTGTGTGTGTGTGTGTCGCTGTATGTAATGTTGTTGTTGTATATAATGTTGTTGTTGTATGTAATGTTGTTGTTGTATATAATGTTGTTGTATGTAATGTTGTTGTTGTATGTAATGTTGTTGTTGTATGTAATGTTGTTGTATATAATGTGGTTGTTGTTGTATGTAATGTTGTTGTTGTTGTATATAATGTTGTTGTTGTATGTAATGTTGTTGTTGTTGTATGTAATGTTGTTGTTGTATGTAATGTTGTTGTTGTATATAATGTTGTTGTTGTATGTAATGTTGTTGTTGTATGTAATGTTGTTGTTGTTGTATATAATGTTGTTGTTGTATATAATGTTGTTGGTGTATGTAATGTTGTTGTTGTATATAATGTGGTTGTTGTATATAATGTTGTTGTTGTATATAATGTTGTTGTATATAATGTTGTTGTTGTATGTAATGTTGTTGTTGTATGTAATGTTGTTGTTGTTGTATATAATGTTGTTGTTGTTGTATGTAATGTTGTTGTTGTATGTAATGTTGTTGTATGTATGTATATAATGTTGTTGTTGTTGTATATAATGTTGTTGTTGTATATAATGTTGTTGTTGTATGTAATGTTGTTGTTGTATGTAATGTTGTTGTTGTATGTAATGTTGTTCTTGTATGTAATGTTGTTGTTGTATATAATGTTGTTGTTGTATGTAATGTTGTTGTTGTATGTAATGTTGTTGTTGTATGTAATGTTGTTGTTGTATGTAATGTTGTTGTATATAATGTGGTTGTTGTATGTAATGTTGATGTTGTATATAATGTTGTTGTTGTATGTAATGTTGTTGTTGTTGTTGTATGTAATGTTGTTGTTGTATATAATGTGGTTGTTGTATATAATGTTGTTGTTGTATATAATGTTGTTGTTGTTGTGAACTCACTCTGGTTGAGCGAGCTGTGTGTGTGTGTGTCGCTGTGTGTGTGTGTGTGTCACTGTGTGTGTGTGTCACTGTGTGTGTGTCACTGTATGTAATGTTGTTGTTGTATGTAATGTTGTTGTATGTAATGTTGTTGTTGTATGTAATGTTGTTGTGGTTGTTGTATGTAATGTTGTTGTATATAATGTTGTTGTTGTATATAATGTTGTTGTTGTATATAATGTTGTTGTTGTATGTAATGTTGTTGTTGTATGTAATGTTGTTGTGGTTGTTGTATGTAATGTTGATGTTGTATATAATGTTGTTGTTGTATGTAATGTTGTTGTTGTATATAATGTTGTTGTATATAATGTTGTTGTATGTAATGTTGTTGTTGTATATAATGTTGTTGTTGTATATAATGTTGTTGTATGTAATGTTGTTGCTGTATATAATGTTGTTGTATGTAATGTTGTTGTATGTAATGTTGTTGTTGTTGTATGTAATGTTGTTGTTGTTGTTGTTGTATGTAATGTTGTTGTATATAATGTCGTTGTTGTATATAATGTTGTTGTTGTATGTAATGTTGTTGTATATAATGTTGTTGTTGTATGTAATGTTGTTGTTGTATATAATGTTGTTGTTGTTGTATATAATGTTGTTGTATATAATGTTGTTGTTGTTGTTGTGAACTGACTCTGGTTGAGCGAGCGAGCCGCGTGCCCATCCACGGCGTCCAGGAGACCGCTGCACAGGTAAAGGCCACAGGCCGCCAGGGGGCTCCACGGCATTGTGGCAAAGGCAGCGAGAGCCAGCGCCACGCGCACATAGCCTGGCACCACCACCACAACAACCACAACAACAACCACAACAACAACAAACACAACAACAACCACAACAACAACCACAACAACAACCACCACAACAAACACAACAACAACAATCATCAACACAATCACCACCACAACAACAAACACAACAAACACAACAACCACAATCATCAACACAATCACCACCAAAACCACAACAACCACCACAATCATCAACACAATCACCAACTCAACCACAATCACCACCACCACCACCACAACAACCACCACAACAACAAACACAACAACCACCACAACAAACACAACCACAATCATCAACACAATCACCACCACAACCACAACAACCACCACAATCATCAACACAATCACCAATACAACCACAATCACTAACACAACCACAACAACCACAATCATCAACACAATCACCAATACAACCACAATCACCAACACAACCACAACAACCACAATCATCAACACAATCACCAATACAACCACAATCACCAACACAACCACCACAATCACCAACACAACCACCGCAAACACAACCACCACCACAATCATAGCACACGCCACGTGCACATAGCCTGGCACCACAACCACAACAACCACCACAACCACAACAACCACCACCACAACAACCACCACAACAACCACCACAACAAACACAACCACCACCACAACAACCACCACAACAACCACAATCATCAACACAATCACCAACACAACCACAATCACCAACACAATCACCACAACAACCACAATCACCAACACAACCACCACAATCACCAACACAACCACCGCAAACACAACCACCACCACAATCATAGCACGCGCCACGTGCACATAGCCTGGCACCACCACCACAACAACCACCACCACAACCACAACAACCACCACCACAAACAACCACAACCACCACAACAACCACCACAACACACACAATCACCACAACCACAACAACCACAATCATCAACACAACCACCAATACAACCACAATCACCAACACAACCACAACAACCACAATCACCAACACAACCACCACAATCACCAACACAACCACCGCAAACACAACCACCACAATCATAGCACGCGCCACGTGCACATAGCCTGGCACCACCATCACCACAACAACCACCACCACAACAACCACCACAACAAACACAATCACCACAACAACCACCACAACAACCACAACCATCAACACAATCACCAACACAACCACAATCACCAACACAATCACCAATACAACCACAATCACCAACACAACCACCACAATCACCAACACAACCACCGCAAACACAACCACCACCACAAATCATAGCACGCGCCACGTGCACATAGCCTGGCACCACCACCACAACAAATTGAGCTGCACCTGCGGTGGCTGCTACATCGGTGAGACGAAGCGACATGCCTCTGACCGAATTCGCGAGCACAAAATCAGATTTGAAACACGGCAGAACGAATTCTTCTGCCGTGGCTGATCACTGTTACAACGCTGCGGGTGATCACGATATAATTTTCTCCGACACCAAGGTTCTTTGCAAACCCACGGGCTTTTTTTTATATCAGAGATTTGTTCACGAGGCAATTCAGATCTACAAACGCAGGCGCAATTTCTCACCGAGAGGATGGTTTCAAATTAAGCAACCATTGGAAAGATGTTCTGAATCAAACCAAACATTAAACTAATTTTCAACGGTACAGTATATATTTTTTTCAAGTAGTGGTATCCCAAACTTTCACAGTAGTACGTCATTTGATGCTAATTCCTTTGTCAAGGCGGTTTGAAGGACACGACCTGGGTTTGGCTGTCTTCACTCCAACGCTGTCCTCTGGACAGCACGGTCCCTTCACCTGATGAAGGCCGCTTGTGTTGTGGCCGAAACGTCGGGATTTTTGTTATTTTATTTTTATCTACTACGTGACTTTACCGAATAGAACCAAAGAGTATGGATCCTTGCAGTCACGAAAGCTTCAAATCTAGAAAAGACTCACCATTACACACACACAGACTCACCACCGCACAGAGACTCACCACACACACACGCAGACTCACCACCACCACCACCACCACACAGAGACTCACCACTGCTCACCACCACCACCACTACACACACAGAGACTCACCACTACACACACACACAGACTCACCACTACACACACACACACAGAGACTCACCACTACACACACACAGAGACTCACCACACACACACAGAGACTCACCACACACACACACAGAGACTCACCACTACACACACACACAGACTCACCACTACACACACACACAGAGACTCACCACTACACACACAGAGACTCACCACTACTCACCACCACCACACAGAGACTCACCACTACACACACACAGAGACTCACCACTACACACACACACAAACTCACCACTACACACACACACAGACTCACCACTACACACACACACAGACTCACCACTACACACACACACACAGAGACTCACCACTACACACAGAGACTCACCACTACTCACCACCACCACACACAGACTCACCACTACACACACAGAGAGACTCACCACTACACACACACACAAACTCACCACTACACACACACACAGACTCACCACACACACACAGAGACTCACCACTACACACACACAGAGACTCACCACTACACACACAGAGAGACTCACCACTACACACACACACAGACAGACTCACCACACACACACACAGACTCACCACTGCTCACCACCACCACCACACAGAGACTCACCACCACTACACACAGAGACTCACCACTACTCACCACCACCACCACACAGAGACTCACCACTACTCACCACCACACAGAGACTCACCACCACCACCACTACACACACACACAGAGATTCACCACTACTCACCACCACACAGAGACTCACCACTACTCACCACCACCACCACACACACAGAGACTCACCACTACACACACACACAGAGACTCACCACTACTCACCACCACCACCACACAGAGACTCACCACTACTCACCACCACCACTACACACACAGAGACACATCACCACCACACAGAGACTCACCACTACTCACCACCACCACCACTACACACACACAGAGACTCACCACTACTCACCACCACCACACAGAGACTCACCACTACTCACCACCACCACCACACAGAGACTCACCACTACTCACCACCACACAGAGACTCACCACCACCACCACTACACACACACACAGAGATTCACCACTACTCACCACCACACAGAGACTCACCACTACTCACCACCACCACCACACACACACAGAGACTCACCACTACACACACACAGAGACTCACCACTACTCACCACCACCACCACACAGAGACTCACCACTACTCACCACCACCACTACACACACAGAGACTCATCACCACCACACAGAGACTCACCACTACTCACCACCACCACCACTACACACACACAGAGACTCACCACTACTCACCACCACCACACAGAGACTCACCACTACTCACCACCACCACCACACAGAGACTCACCACACACACACACAGACACCCACCACACACACACACAGAGTCTCACCACTACTCACCACTACTCACCACCACCACCACACAGAGACTCAACACTACTCACCACTACTCACCACCACCACACAGAGACTCACCACTACTCACCACCACTACACAGAGACTCACTACACACAGACTCACCACTACTCACCACCACTACACAGAGACTCACTACACACAGAGACTCACCACTACTCACCACCACTACACAGAGACTCACTACACACAGAGACTCACCACTACTCACCACCACCACACAGAGACTCACCACCACCACCACACAGAGACTCACCACTACTCACCACCACCACCACCACCACAGACTCACCACTACACACACACACAGAGACTCACCACTACACACACAGAGACTCACCACTACTCACCACCACCACACCACACAGAGACTCACCACTACTCACCACCACCACCACCACACAGAGACTCACCACCACTACACACAGAGACTCACCACTACTCACCACCACACAGAGACTCACCACCACCACCACTACACACACACACAGAGATTCACCACTACTCACCACCACACAGAGACTCACCACTACTCACCACCACCACCACACACACACAGAGACTCACCACTACACACACACAGAGACTCACCACTACTCACCACCACCACCACACAGAGACTCACCACTACTCACCACCACCACTACACACACAGAGACTCATCACCACCACACAGAGACTCACCACTACTCACCACCACCACCACTACACACACACAGAGACTCACCACTACTCACCACCACCACACAGAGACTCACCACTACTCACCACCACCACACAGAGACTCACCACACACACACACAGACACCCACCACACACACACACAGAGTCTCACCACTACTCACCACTACTCACCACCACCACCACACAGAGACTCAACACTACTCACCACTACTCACCACCACCACACAGAGACTCACCACTACTCACCACCACTACACAGAGACTCACTACACACAGACTCACCACTACTCACTACCACTACACAGAGACTCACTACACACAGAGACTCACCACTACTCACCACCACTACACAGAGACTCACTACACACAGAGACTCACCACTACTCACCACCACCACCACACAGAGACTCACCACCACTCACCACCACCACCACACAGAGACTCACCACTACTCACCACCACCACCACCACAGACTCACCACTACACACACACACAGAGACTCACCACTACACACACAGAGACTCACCACTACTCACCACCACCACACCACACAGAGACTCACCACTACTCACCACCACCACCACCACACAGAGACTCACCACTACTCACCACTACACACACACAGACTCACTACACACAGAGACTCACCACTACACACCACCACTACACACAGACTCACCACTACACACAGAGACTCACCACACACACACACACAGAGACTCACCACTACTCACCACCACTACTCACCACCACTACTCACCACCACTACTCACCACCACACACACACAGAGACTCACCACTACTCACCACCACCACCACAGACTCACCACTACTCACCACTACTCACCACCACACACACAGAGACTCATCACTACTCACCACCACTACTCACCACCACTACTCACCACTACCACACAGAGACTCACCACTACTCACCACCACTCACCACCACCACCACTACAGAGACTCACCACTACTCACCACCACCACAGACTCACCACTACTCACCACCACCACACCACACAGAGACTCACCACTACACACACAGAGACTCACCACTACTCACCACCACACACACAGACTCACCACAGACTCACCGATGATGTTTGGCACGAACAGGAAGACGTTCTCCGTGCTCGAGGCCAGCGACTTCAGCTTCTCCATCGCCGCCACTCAGCAAGGGGAAGTTTATTTTTTTAAATTATCAAATTAATTATCTTTCTTATTCCCCTATAAACGCGATTTTATTTCTTATAACGCGGGGGGGTGACGTCGCCAGCGAGTTGGGATGCGCGGTGACGTCACTCGGTTCGGAAGTGATGACGTCACTCGGCCACGGGCTCGCGGGATGACGTCACTCGGTTAGGAAGCGACGATGTCACTTTTGAAGTGGGAGACGATGACGTCACTCGGACGGGTTGTTGCGAGATGACGTCACTTGGTTAGGAAGACCGACGACGTTCGGCGGTCCGTGGCCGTTGCGATGACGTCACTCCGCCGGGTGACGAGGGGAGACGTCACTCGCCCCGTGCGATCGTTTTTTACGTCGCTCGGACCCCAGTGCGGTGGTGTATGGGGGATGATGACGTCATTCTGGTGCATGGGAGCCGGTGACGTCACTCGGGGTGCGGAAATGACGTCACTCGATCCATTGGCGACAGTCACCCGGCTTGGGTGACGATATATCGCGATGACACAGAGCGATATCGCGATATATCGTGGTAATGTCGATATCGCAAAATATCACGTGACCTGCTCCTCGTGCACCTAGCCTGGCACAGCAGCAGCAGTCAACCCGTGGCACCTGCTGGGTCTGTCACGTGACCTCCTCGTGCACCTAGCCTGGCACAGCAGCAGCAGTCAACCCGTGGCACCTGCTGCGTCTGTCACGTGATCTCCTCCTCGTGCACCTAGCCTGGCACAGCAGCAGCAGCAGTCAACCCGTGGCACCTGCTGGGTCTGTCACGTGACCTCCTCCTCGTGCACCTAGCCTGGCACAGCAGCAGCAGCAGTCAACCCGTGGCACCTGCAGGGTCTGTCACGTGACCTCCTCCTCGTGCACCTAGCCTGGCACAGAATGGCTGTCATAAAACAGCTGGTGTGTTCAAGATGTTTTTAAAACACCAAAACTGAAACCTCCCGTCAAGGAATTCCATCACTGCACTCGCCACACGCGCAACGGGGGGATAGTGAACATGATGATGATGATGGTGGCATTGTGTTTGCGTGACGCTGATTGTCCAACACGCCACAGAGACAGACAGCAGCGGCCTTCTCTAGAGACTAGACACATGCATACACAAAGGTGACCAGCACCAGGACAATGCCACTGTTAGTATATCACGACATCAGAGGTAGACCTTTGACCCTGTGTGGCAGTAAATACAACAGCAGCTGTGTTACAGATCTCAAAACTGAAACCTCCCGTCAAGGAATTCCATCAATGCACTCGCCACACGCGCAACGGGGTGGGTAGTGAACATTCAGACACAATCACCACGCTCCTCCGTCAGCCTACGATGGTGATGATGGTGGTGGCATTGTGTTTGCGTGACGCTGATTGTCCCACACGCCACAGAGACAAGACAGCAGCAGCCTTCTCTAGAGACCAGACTCATGCAGTGCTAGTCCAGAGGGCAATTACACAAAGGTGACCCGCACCAGGACAATGCCACTGTTAGTATATCACGACATCAGAGGTAGACCTTTGACCTTGTGTGGCAGTAAATACAACAGCAGCTGTGTTACAGATCTCAAAACTGAAACCTCCCGTCAAGGAATTCCATCAATGCACTCACCACACGCGCAACGGGGTGGGTAGTGAACATCCAGACACAATCACCACGCTCCTCCGCCAGCCTATGATGATGATGATGATGACGGTGGCATTGTGTTTGCGTGACGCTGATTGTCCCACACGCCACAGAGACAAGACAGCAGGAGCCTTCTCTAGAGACTAGACTCATGCAGTGCTAGTCCAGAGGGCAATTACACAAAGGTGACCAGCACCAGGACAATGCCACTGTTAGTATATCACAACATAGGAGGAGCCTTTTCGATTTAAAGCTTTCGTGACTGCAAGGATGCATCTTCTTTGGTTCTTTCGGTAAGGTCACGTAGAATGAGAATAAAATAATAAAAGAACACAATAAAATTCTCACGACGTTTCGGCCAGAACGCAAGCGGCCGTCTTCAGGTGAAAGGTACAGACCTGTCGGGACGACAGAGCTTCAATGAACGATGTTAAGATTCGTAGCGACTTTTAAGCTGGTTGGGAGAAGTGAGGCACCTTGACAAAGGGGTTTACATATCAAATAGCTGAGGGATTAGCTTGTGACTGGTCACAGGAATGGCTATGTTAAAGTCAAAGCCTACACATCCACAGAGGCAACTATTAATTTAGCATTGAAATAGCTAAGGGATTAGCTTGTGACTGGTCACAGGAATGGCTATGTTAAAGTCAAAGCCTACACATCCACAGAGGCAACTAGTAATTTAGCATTGAAATAGCTAAGGGATTAGCTTGTGACTGGTCACAGAAATAGATGTTAAAGTCAAAGCCTACACATCCACAGAGCTTCAATGAACGCTAAGATTCGTAGCGACTTTTAAGCTGGTTGGGAGAAGTGAGGCACCTTGACAAAGGGGTTTACATATCAAATAGCTGAGGGATTAGCTTGTGACTGGTCACAGGAATGGCTATGTTAAAGTCAAAACCTACACATCCACAGAGGCAACTAGTAATTTAGCATTGAAATAGCTAAGGGATTAGCTTGTGACTCGTCACAGGAATGGCTGTTAAAGTCAAAGCCTACACATCCACAGAGGCAACTAGTAATTTAGCATTGAAATAGCTAAGGGATTAGCTTGTGACTGGTCACAGGAATGGCTGTTAAAGTCAAAGCCTACACATCCACAGAGGCAACTAGTAATTTAGCATTGAAATAGCTAAGGGATTAGCTTGTGACTGGTCACAGGAATGGCTATGTTAAAGCCAAAGCCTACACATCCACAGAGGCAACTAGTAATTTAGCATTGAAATAGCTAAGGGATTAGCTTGTGACTGGTCACAGGAACGGCTATGTTAAAGTCAAAACCTACACATCCACAGAGGCAACTAGTAATTTAGCATTGAAATAGCTAAGGGATTATCTTGTGACTGGTCACAGGAATGGCTATGTTAAAGTCAAAGCCTACACATCCACAGAGGCCACTAGTAATTTAGCATTGAAATAGCTAAGGGATTAGCTTGTGACTGGTCACAGGAATGGCTATGTTAAAGTCAAAACCTACACATCCACAGAGGCAACTAGTAATTTAGCATTGAAATAGCTGAGGGATTAGCTTGTGACTGGTCACAGATATAGATGTTAAAGTCAAAGCCTACACATCCACAGAGGCAACTAGTAATTTAGCATTGAAATAGCTAAGGGATTAGCTTGTGACTGGTCACAGGAATGGCTATGTTAAAGTCAAAGCCTACACATCCACAGAGGCAACTAGTAATTTAGCATTGAAATAGCTAAGGGATTAGCTTGTGACTGGTCACAGGAATGGCTATATTAAAGTCAAAACCTACACATCCACAGAGGCAACTAGTAATTTAGCATTGAAATAGCTAAGCGATTAGCTTGTGACTGGTCACAGGAATGGCTATGTTAAAGTCAAAGCCTACACATCCACAGAGCTTCAATGAACGCTGTTAAGATTCGTAGCGACTTTTAAGCTGGTTGGGAGAAGTGAGGCACCTTGACAAAGGGGTTTACATATCAAATAGCTGAGGGATTAGCTTGTGACTGGTCACGGAAATGGCTATGTTAAAGTCAAAACCTACACATCCACAGAGGCAACTAGTAATTTAGCATTGAAATAGCTAAGGGATTAGCTTGTGACTGGTCACAGGAATGGCTATGTTAAAGTGAAAGCCTACACATCCACAGAGGCAACTAGTAATTTAGCATTGAAATAGCTAAGGGATTAGCTTGTGACTCGTCACAGGAATGGCTGTTAAAGTCAAAGCCTACACATCCACAGAGGCAACTAGTAATTTAGCATTGAAATAGCTAAGGGATTAGCTTGTGACTGGTCACAGGAATGGCTGTTAAAGTCAAAGCCTACACATCCACAGAGGCAACTAGTAATTTAGCATTGAAATAGCTAAGGGATTAGCTTGTGACTGGTCACAGGAATGGCTATGTTAAAGTCAAAGCCTACACATCCACAGAGGCAACTAGTAATTTAGCATTGAAATAGCTAAGGGATTAGCTTGTGACTGGTCACAGGAACGGCTATGTTAAAGTCAAAACCTACACATCCACAGAGGCAACTAGTAATTTAGCATTGAAATAGCTAAGGGATTAGCTTGTGACTGGTCACAGGAATGGCTATGTTAAAGTCAAAGCCTACACATCCACAGAGGCCACTAGTAATTTAGCATTGAAATAGCTAAGGGATTAGCTTGTGACTGGTCACAGGAATGGCTATGTTAAAGTCAAAACCTACACATCCACAGAGGCAACTAGTAATTTAGCATTGAAATAGCTGAGGGATTAGCTTGTGACTGGTCACAGAAATAGATGTTAAAGTCAAAGCCTACACATCCACAGAGGCAACTAGTAATTTAGCATTGAAATAGCTAAGGGATTAGCTTGTGACTGGTCACAGGAATGGCTATGTTAAAGTCAAAGCCTACACATCCACAGAGGCAACTAGTAATTTAGCATTGAAATAGCTAAGGGATTAGCTTGTGACTGGTCACAGGAATGGCTATATTAAAGTCAAAACCTACACATCCACAGAGGCAACTAGTAATTTAGCATTGAAATAGCTAAGCGATTAGCTTGTGACTGGTCACAGGAATGGCTATGTTAAAGTCAAAGCCTACACATCCACAGAGCTTCAATGAACGCTGTTAAGATTCGTAGCGACTTTTAAGCTGGTTGGGAGAAGTGAGGCACCTTGACAAAGGGGTTTACATATCAAATAGCTGAGGGATTAGCTTGTGACTGGTCACGGAAATGGCTATGTTAAAGTCAAAACCTACACATCCACAGAGGCAACTAGTAATTTAGCATTGAAATAGCTAAGGGATTAGCTTGTGACTGGTCACAGGAATGGCTATGTTAAAGTGAAAGCCTACACATCCACAGAGGCAACTAGTAATTTAGCATTGACATAGATAAGGGATTAGCTTGTGACTGGTCACAGGAATGGCTATGTTAAAGTCAAAGCCTACACATCCACAGAGGCAACTATTAATTTAGCATTGAAATAGCTAAGGGATTAGCTTGTGACTGGTCACAGGAATGGCTATGTTAAAGTCAAAGCCTACACATCCACAGAGGCAACTAGTAATTTAGCATTGAAATAGCTAAGGGATTAGCTTGTGACTGGTCACAGAAATAGATGTTAAAGTCAAAGCCTACACATCCACAGAGCTTCAATGAACGCTAAGATTCGTAGCGACTTTTAAGCTGGTTGGGAGAAGTGAGGCACCTTGACAAAGGGGTTTACATATCAAATAGCTGAGGGATTAGCTTGTGACTGGTCACAGGAATGGCTATGTTAAAGTCAAAACCTACACATCCACAGAGGCAACTAGTAATTTAGCATTGAAATAGCTAAGGGATTAGCTTGTGACTCGTCACAGGAATGGCTGTTAAAGTCAAAGCCTACACATCCACAGAGGCAACTAGTAATTTAGCATTGAAATAGCTAAGGGATTAGCTTGTGACTGGTCACAGGAATGGCTGTTAAAGTCAAAGCCTACACATCCACAGAGGCAACTAGTAATTTAGCATTGAAATAGCTAAGGGATTAGCTTGTGACTGGTCACAGGAATGGCTATGTTAAAGTCAAAGCCTACACATCCACAGAGGCCACTAGTAATTTAGCATTGAAATAGCTAAGGGATTAGCTTGTGACTGGTCACAGGAATGGCTATGTTAAAGTCAAAACCTACACATCCACAGAGGCAACTAGTAATTTAGCATTGAAATAGCTGAGGGATTAGCTTGTGACTGGTCACAGAAATAGATGTTAAAGTCAAAGCCTACACATCCACAGAGGCAACTAGTAATTTAGCATTGAAATAGCTAAGGGATTAGCTTGTGACTGGTCACAGGAATGGCTATGTTAAAGTCAAAGCCTACACATCCACAGAGGCAACTAGTAATTTAGCATTGAAATAGCTAAGGGATTAGCTTGTGACTGGTCACAGGAATGGCTATATTAAAGTCAAAACCTACACATCCACAGAGGCAACTAGTAATTTAGCATTGAAATAGCTAAGCGATTAGCTTGTGACTGGTCACAGAAATGGCTATGTTAAAGTCAAAGCCTACACATCCACAGAGCTTCAATGAACGCTGTTAAGATTCGTAGCGACTTTTAAGCTGGTTGGGAGAAGTGAGGCACCTTGACAAAGGGGTTTACATATCAAATAGCTGAGGGATTAGCTTGTGACTGGTCACGGAAATGGCTATGTTAAAGTCAAAACCTACACATCCACAGAGGCAACTAGTAATTTAGCATTGAAATAGCTAAGGGATTAGCTTGTGACTGGTCACAGGAATGGCTATGTTAAAGTGAAAGCCTACACATCTACAGAGGCAACTAGTAATTTAGCATTGAAATAGCTAAGGGATTAGCTTGTGACTCATCACAGGAATGGCTGTTAAAGTCAAAGCCTACACATCCACAGAGGCAACTAGTAATTTAGCATTGAAATAGCTAAGGGATTAGCTTGTGACTGGTCACAGGAATGGCTGTTAAAGTGAAAGCCTACACATCCACAGAGGCAACTAGTAATTTAGCATTGAAATAGCTAAGGGATTAGCTTGTGACTGGTCACAGGAATGGCTATGTTAAAGTCAAAGCCTACACATCCACAGAGGCAACTAGTAATTTAGCATTGAAATAGCTAAGGGATTAACTTGTGACTGGTCACAGGAACGGCTATGTTAAAGTCAAAACCTACACATCCACAGAGGCAACTAGTAATTTAGCATTGAAATAGCTAAGGGATTAGCTTGTGACTGGTCACAGGAATGGCTATGTTAAAGTCAAAGCCTACACATCCACAGAGGCCACTAGTAATTTAGCATTGAAATAGCTAAGGGATTAGCTTGTGACTGGTCACAGGAATGGCTATGTTAAAGTCAAAACCTACACATCCACAGAGGCAACTAGTAATTTAGCATTGAAATAGCTAAGGGATTAGCTTGTGACTGGTCACAGGAATGGCTATGTTAAAGTGAAAGCCTACACATCTACAGAGGCAACTAGTAATTTAGCATTGAAATAGCTAAGGGATTAGCTTGTGACTCATCACAGGAATGGCTGTTAAAGTCAAAGCCTACACATCCACAGAGGCAACTAGTAATTTAGCATTGAAATAGCTAAGGGATTAGCTTGTGACTGGTCACAGGAATGGCTGTTAAAGTGAAAGCCTACACATCCACAGAGGCAACTAGTAATTTAGCATTGAAATAGCTAAGGGATTAGCTTGTGACTGGTCACAGGAATGGCTATGTTAAAGTCAAAGCCTACACATCCACAGAGGCAACTAGTAATTTAGCATTGAAATAGCTAAGGGATTAACTTGTGACTGGTCACAGGAACGGCTATGTTAAAGTCAAAACCTACACATCCACAGAGGCAACTAGTAATTTAGCATTGAAATAGCTAAGGGATTAGCTTGTGACTGGTCACAGGAATGGCTATGTTAAAGTCAAAGCCTACACATCCACAGAGGCCACTAGTAATTTAGCATTGAAATAGCTAAGGGATTAGCTTGTGACTGGTCACAGGAATGGCTATGTTAAAGTCAAAACCTACACATCCACAGAGGCAACTAGTAATTTAGCATTGAAATAGCTGAGGGATTAGCTTGTGACTGGTCACAGAAATAGATGTTAAAGTCAAAGCCTACACATCCACAGAGGCAACTAGTAATTTAGCATTGAAATAGCTAAGGGATTAGCTTGTGACTGGTCACAGGAATGGCTATGTTAAAGTCAAAGCCTACACATCCACAGAGGCAACTAGTAATTTAGCATTGAAATAGCTAAGGGATTAGCTTGTGACTGGTCACAGGAATGGCTATATTAAAGTCAAAACCTACACATCCACAGAGGCAACTAGTAATTTAGCATTGAAATAGCTAAGCGATTAGCTTGTGACTGGTCACAGGAATGGATATGTTAAAGTCAAAGCCTACACATCCACAGAGCTTCAATGAACGCTGTTAAGATTCGTAGCGACTTTTAAGCTGGTTGGGAGAAGTGAGGCACCTTGACAAAGGGGTTTACATATCAAATAGCTGAGGGATTAGCTTGTGACTGGTCACGGAAATGGCTATGTTAAAGTCAAAACCTACACATCCACAGAGGCAACTAGTAATTTAGCATTGAAATAGCTAAGGGATTAGCTTGTGACTGGTCACAGGAATGGCTATGTTAAAGTGAAAGCCTACACATCCACAGAGGCAACTAGTAATTTAGCATTGACATAGATAAGGGATTAGCTTGTGACTGGTCACAGGAATGGCTATGTTAAAGTCAAAACCTACACATCCACAGAGGCAACTAGTAATTTAGCATTGAAATAGCTAAGGGATTAGCTTGTGACTGGTCACAGGAATTGCTATGTTAAAGTCAAAACCTATACATCCACAGAGGCAACTAGTAATTTAGCATTGAAATAGCTAAGGGATTAGCTTGTGACTGGTCACAGGAATGGCTATGTTAAAGTCAAAGCCTACACATCCACAGAGGCAACTAGTAATTTATCATTGAAATAGCTAAGAGATTAGCTTGTGACTGGTCACAGGAATGGCTATGTTAAAGTCAAAACCTACACATCCACGGAGGCAACTAGTAATTTAGCATTGAAATAGCTAAGGGATTAGCTTGTGACTGGTCACAGGAATGGCTATGTTAAAGTCAAAGCCTACACATCCACAGAGGAAACTAGTAATTTAGCATTGAAATAGCTAAGGGATTAGCTTGTGACTGGTCACAGGAATGGCTATGTTAAAGTCAAAGCCTACACATCCACAGAGGCAACTAGTAATTTAGCATTGAAATAGCTAAGGGATTAGCTTGTGACTGGTCACAGCAATGGCTATGTTAAAGTCAAAACCTACACATCCACAGAGGCAACTAGTAATTTAGCATTGAAATAGCTAAGGGATTAGCTTGTGACTGGTCACAGGAATGGCTATGTTAAAGTCAAAGCCTACACATCCACAGAGGCAACTAGTAATTTAGCATTGAAATAGCTAAGGGATTAGCTTGTGACTAGTCACAGGAATGGCTATGTTAAAGTCAAAGCCTACACATCCACAGAGGCAACTAGTAATTTAGCATTGAAATAGCTAAGGGATTAGCTTGTGACTGGTCACAGCAATGGCTATGTTAAAGTCAAAACCTACACATCCATAGAGGCAACTAGTAATTTAGCATTGAAATAGCTAAGGGATTAGCTTGTGACTGGTCACAGGAATGGCTATGTTAAAGTCAAAGCCTACACATCCACAGAGGCAACTAGTAATTTAGCATTGAAATAGCTAAGGCATTAGCTTGACTGGTCACAGGAATGGCTATGTTAAAGTCAAAGCCTACACATCCACAGAGGCAGCTAGTAATTTAGCATTGAAATAGCTAAGGGATTAGCTTGTGACTGGTCACGGAAATGGCTATGTTAAAGTCAAAACCTACACATCCACAGAGGCAACTAGTAATTTAGCATTGAAATAGCTAAGGGATTAGCTTGTGACTGGTCACAGGAATGGCTATGTTAAAGTCAAAGCCTACACATCCACAGAGGCCACTAGTAATTTAGCATTGAAATAGCTAAGGGATTAGCTTGTGACTGGTCACAGTAATGGCTATGTTGAAGTCAAAACCTACACATCCACCGAGGCAACTATTAATTTAGCATTGAAATGGCTAAGGGATTAGCTTGTGACTGGTCACAGGAATGGCTATGTTAAAGGCAAAGCCTACACATCCACCGAGGTAACTAGTAATTTAGCATTGTAATAGCTAAGGGATTAGCTTGTGACTGGTCACAGGAATGGCTATGTTAAAGTCAAAACCTATACATCCACAGAGGCAACTAGTAATTTAGCATTGAAATAGCTAGAGGATTAGCTTGTGACTGGTCACAGGAATGGCTATGTTAAAGTCAAAACCTACACATCCACAGAGGCAACTAGTAATTTAGCATTGAAATAGCTAAGGGATTAGCTTGTGACTAGTCACAGGAATGGCTATGTTAAAGTCAAAACCTACACATCCACAGAGGCAACTAGTAATTTAGCATTGAAATAGCTAAGGGATTAGCTTGTGACTGGTCACAGAAATAGATGTTAAAGTCAAAGCCTACACATCCACAGAGCTTCAATGAACGCTGTTAAGATTCGTAGCGACTTTTAAGCTGGTTGGGAGAAGTGAGGCACCTTGACAAAGGGGTTTACATATCAAATAGCTGAGGGATTAGCTTGTGACTGGTCACAGGAATGGCTATGTTAAAGTCAAAGCCTATACATCCACAGAGGCCACTAGTAATTTAGCATTGAAATAGCTAAGGGATTAGCTTGTGACTGGTCACAGGAATGGCTATGTTAAAGTCAAAGCCTACACATCCACAGAGGCAACTAGTAATTTAGCATTGAAATAGCTAAGGGATTAGCTTGTGACTGGTCACAGGAATGGCTATGTTAAAGTCAAAACCTACACATCCACAAAGGCAACTAGTAATTTAGCATTGAAATAGCTAAGGGATTAGCTTGTGACTGGTCACAGGAATGGCTATGTTAAAGTCAAAACCTACACATGCACAGAGGCAACTAGTAATTTAGCATTGAAATAGCTAAGGGATTAGCTTGTGACTGGTCACAGAAATAGATGTTAAAGTCAAAGCCTACACATCCACAGAGCTTCAATGAACGCTGCTAAGATTCGTAGCGACTTTTAAGCTGGTTGGGAGAAGTGAGGCACCTTGACAAAGGGATGTACATATCAAATAGCTGAGGGATTAGCTTGTGACTGGTCACGGAAATGGCTATGTTAAAGTCAAAACCTACACATCCACAGAGGCAACTAGTAATTTAGCATTGAAATAGCTAAGGGATTAGCTTGTGACTGGTCACAGGAATGGCTATGTTAAAGTCAAAACCTACACATCCAGAGAGGCAACTAGTAATTTAGCATTGAAATAGCTGAGGGATTAGCTTGTGACTGGTCACAGAAATAGACGTTAAAGTCAAAGCCTACACATCCACAGAGCTTCAATGAACGCTGTTAAGATTCGTAGCGACTTTTAAGCTGGTTGGGAGAAGTGAGGCACCTTGACAAAGGGGTTTACATATCAAATAGCTGAGGGATTAGCTTGTGACTGGTCACAGGAATGGCTATGTTAAAGTCAAAGCCTACACATCCACAGAGGCCACTAGTAATTTAGCATTGCAATAGCTAAGGGATTAGCTTGTGACTGGTCACAGGAATGGCTATGTTAAAGTCAAAGCCTACACATCCACAGAGGCAACTAGTAATTTAGCATTGAAATAGCTAAGGGATTAGCTTGTGACTGGTCACAGGAATGGCTATGTTAAAGTCAAAACCTACACATCCACAAAGGCAACTAGTAATTTAGCATTGAAATAGCTAAGGGATTAGCTTGTGACTGGTCACAGGAATGGCTATGTTAAAGTCAAAACCTACACATCCACAGAGGCCACTAGTAATTTAGCATTGAAATAGCTAAGGGATTAGCTTGTGACTGGTCACAGGAATGGCTATGTTAAAGTCAAAACCTACACATCCACAGAAGCAACTAGTAATTTAGCATTGAAATAGCTAAGGGATTAGCTTGTGACTGGTCACAGGAATGGCTATGTTAAAGTCAAAGCCTACACATCCACAGAGGCAACTAGTAATTTAGCATTGAAATAGCTAAGGGATTAGCTTGTGACTGGTCACAGGAATAGCTATGTTAAAGTCAAAGCCTACACATCCACAGAGGCAACTAATAATTTAGCATTGAAATAGCTAAGGGATTAGCTTGTGACTGGTCACAGGAATGGCTATGTTAAAGTCAAAGCCTACACATCCACAGAGGCAACTAGTAATTTAGCATTGAAATAGCTAAGGGATTAGCTTGTGACTGGTCACAGGAATGGCTATGTTAAAGTCAAAGCCGACACATCATCAGAGGCAACTAGTAATTTAGCATTGAAATAGCTAAGGGATTAGCTTGTGACTGGTCACAGGAATGGCTATGTTAAAGTCAAAGCCTACACATCCACAGAGGCAACTAGTAATTTAGCATTGAAATAGCTAAGGGATTAGCTTGTGACTGGTCACAGGAATGGCTATGTTAAAGTCAAAGCCTACACATGCACAGAGGCAACTAGTAATTTAGCATTGAAATAGCTAAGGGATTAGCTTGTGACTGGTCACAGGAATGGCTATGTTAAAGTCAAAACCTACACATCCACAGAGGCAACTAGTAATTTAGCATTGAAATAGCTAAGGGATTAGCTTGTGACTGGTCACAGGAATGGCTATGTTAAAGTCAAAACCTACACATCCACAGAGGCAACTAGTAATTTAGCATTGAAATAGCTAAGGGATTAGCTTGTGACTGGTCACAGGAATGACTATGTTAAAGTCAAAGCCTACACATCCACAGAGGCAACTAGTAATTTAGCATTGAAATAGCTAAGGGATTAGCTTGTGACTGGTCACAGGAATGGCTATGTTAAAGTCAAAACCTACACATCCACGGAGGCAACTAGTAATTTAGCATTGAAATAGCTAAGGGATTAGCTTGTGACTGGTCACAGGAATGGCTATGTTAAAGTCAAAACCTACACATCCACAGAGGCAACTAGTAATTTAGCATTGAAATAGCTAAGGGATTAGCTTGTGACTGGTCACAGGAATGGCTATGTTAAAGTCAAAGCCTACACATCCACAGAGGCAACTAGTAATTTAGCATTGAAATAGCTAAGGGATTAGCTTGTGACTGGTCACAGGAATGGCTATGTTAAAGTCAAAACCTACACATCCACAGAGGCAACTAGTAATTTAGCATTGATAGCTAAGGGATTAGCTTGTGACTGGTCACGGGAATGGCTATGTTAAAGTCAAAACCTACACATCCACAGAGGCAACTAGTAATTTAGCATTGAAATAGCTAATGGATTAGCTTGTGACTGGTCACAGGAATGGCTATGTTAAAGTCAAAGCCTACACATCCACAGAGGCAACTAGTAATTTAGCATTGAAATAGCTAAGGGATTAGCTTGTGACTGGTCACAGGAATAGATGTTAAAGTCAAAGCCTACACATCCGCAGAGGCAAATAGTAATTTAGCATTGAAATAGCTAAGGGATTAGCTTGTGACTGGTCGCAGGAATGGCTATGTTAAAGTCAAAGCCTACACATCCACAGAGGCAACTAGTAATTTAGCATTGAAATAGCTAAGGGATTAGCTTGTGACTGGTCACAGGAATGGCTATGTTAAAGTCAAAACCTACACATCCACAGAGGCAACTAGTAATTTAGCATTGATAGCTAAGGGATTAGCTTGTGACTGGTCACAGGAATGGCTATGTTAAAGTCAAAGTCTACACATCCGCAGAGGCACCTTGTACATGGACGTCAAAGGGGGCTGCAACATCTCAACTGTCATACAGTAAACCAATGTGAAAAACCTAATTCTAAATTACATCAATATAATAAATGTACTCAATATATTCTTCAATAAGCTGAGCTATTAACATTAACTGGGTATACACTACACTATATAATGAATACCATATAGTAAATCAATAAAAAAAAACTAAAATATAAACTACCTCAATGTTATATCACAATGTTATATGGTGAATAAAACGGGTGGATTCTTACCTTTCACTTCAGCACCACGGACAGCTACATTCAGACGGACGAGTCCGCCCCAACCATGGATGGACTCGTCCGTCTGAACGGGGCTCGTCGCTGTCCGTGGTGCTGAAGTGGAAGGTAAGAATCCACCCGTTTTTTTCACCATATAACATTGTGATAAAACATTGAGGTAGTTTATATTTTAGTTTTTTTTATTGATTTACTATATAGTATTCATTATATAGTGTAGTGTATACCCAGTTAATGTTAATAGCTCAGCTTATTGAAGAATATAGTGAGTACATTTATTATATTGATGTAATTTAGAATTAGGTTTTTCACATCGGTTTACTGTATGACAGTTGAGTTGTTGCAGCCCCCTTTGACGTCCATGTACGAGGTGCCTCTGTGGATGTGTAGGCTTTGACTTTAACATAGCCATTCCTGTGACCAGTCACAAGCTAATCCCTTAGCTATTTCAATGCTAAATTACTAGTTGCCTCTGTGGATGTGTAGGTTTTGACTTTAAAATAGCCATTTCCGTGACCAGTCACAAGCTAATCCCTCAGCTATTTGATATGTAAACCCCTTTGTCAAGGTGCCTCACTTCTCCCAACCAGCTTAAAAGTCGCTACGAATCTTAACAGCGTTCATTGAAGCTCTGTGGATGTGTAGGCTTTGACTTTAACATCTATTTCTGTGACCAGTCACAAGCTAATCCCTCAGCTATTTCAATGCTAAATTACTAGTTGCCTCTGTGGATGTGTAGGTTGTGACTTTAACATAGCCATTTCCGTGACCAGTCACAAGCTAATCCCTCAGCTATTTGCACAAGCTAATCCCTTAGCTATTTAAATGCTAAATGACTAGTTGTCTCTGTGGATGTGTAGGTTTTGACTTTAACATAGCCATTTCCATGACCAGTTACAAGCTAATCCCTCAGCTATTTGATACGTAAACCCCTTTGTCAAGGTGCCTCACTTCTCCCAACCAGCTTAAAAGTCGCTACGAATCTTAACAGCGTTCATTGAAGCTCTGTGGATGTGTAGGCTTTGACTTAAACATCTATTTCTGTGACCAGTCACAAGCTAATCCCTTAGCTATTTCAATGCTAAATTACTATTTGCCTCTGTGGATGTGTAGGTTTTGACTTTAACATAGCCATTTCCGTGACCAGTCACAAGCTAATCCCTCAGCTATTTGCACAAGCTAATCCCTTAGCTATTTAAATGCTAAATTACTAGTTGCCTCTGTGGATGTATAGGCTTTGACTTTAACATAGCCATTCCTGTGACCAGTCACAAGCTAATCCCTTAGCTATTTCAATGCTAAATTACTAGTTGCCTCTGTGGATGTGTAGGCTTTGACTTTAACATAGCCATTCCTGTGACCAGTCACAAGCTAATCCCTTAGCTATGTCAATGCTAAATTACTAGTTGCCTCTGTGGATGTGTAGGTTTTGACTTTAACATAGCCATTCTTGTGACCAGTCACAAGCTAATCCCTTAGCTATTTCAATGCTAAATTACTAGTTGCCTCTGTGGATGTGTACGTTTTGACTTTAACATAGCCATTTCCGTGACCAGTCACAAGCTAATCCCTCAGCTATTTGATATGTAAACCCCTTTGTCAAGGTGCCTCACTTCTCCCAACCAGCTTAAAAGTCGCTACGAATCTTAACATCGTTCATTGAAGCTCTGTCGTCCCGACAGGTTTGTACCTTTCACCTGAAGACGGCCGCTTGCGTTGTAGCCGAAATGTCGTGATAATTTTATTGTGTTATTGTATTATTTTATTCTCATTCTACGTGACCTTACCCTTCCTGGGAGTAATACAACAGCAGCTGTGTTACAGATCTCAAAACTGAAACCTCCTGCCAAGGAATTCGTTGGTTATCGTACTTGGTCGACTTTAACAAAGGTAATCTCAGCCACGAACTCCACCAAATACATACAATTCATTAAATGCCCAGCCAGAGAAGGGAAATACTCTGGATCACTGCTACACCACGCCGTCCCCCGAGAGAGCACTGGGACACTCTGACCATGCCATGGGCCACCTGATTCCTACATACAGGCAGAAACTAAAGCTCTGCAAACCTGCTGTGAGGACATCTAAACAGTGAACCAGTGAGGCTGTGGAAAATTTGCGGGTGTGCTTGGACTGTACTGACTGGGATATGTTCACGACCGCTATCAATAGTCTGGACGAACTCACAGAGTGCTGGGACGTCCTGCATCAGCTTCTGTGTGGACTGCTATATCCCGATACGTACCACCAGGGTGAACTTCAACAACAACAACAAGCCCTGGTTCTCAGCAAAGCTCAGAAGGTTGAGGTTGGAGAAGGAGGAAGCGTTTAGGAGTGGGGATAGAGACAGATTCCAGGGAGTCGAAGAACAGGTTTAGCAAGGCGGTGAGAGAAGCTAAACGGCTGTACTCGGCAGAGGCTAAAACACCAGTTCTCTGCTCACGACTCTGCTTCTGTCTGGAGAGGGCTCAGGCAGATCACCAGCTACAAGCCCAGAGCAACCCCACATCGGCCAACGACCCGAACGAGTTCTACCGCAGATTATTTGAAAGACGATTGGACTGTCCTGAACCGCCCCTTCCCACCCGAGAGGCCGCCATCCCCCGCCCATACTACAGAGACGACTCTCTCCTTTCGGGGAGGGAGAAGCGAATAGACTTTTCAAGAGGCGGAATCCACGCAAAGCAGCGGGGGCCGGACTCCGTCTCTCCAGCCACCCTCAGGCACTGCGCTGGCCAGCTGTCTCCGCTGTTCGCCAACATCTTTAAACACCTCCCCGGAGACATGCCGTGTACCGGCCTGTCTCAAGGCCTCCACCATCATCCCTGTGATCCAAAAAGCCAAGGCCAACAGGACTAAAATGATCACAGACCGGTCGCCCTCGCATCTGTGGCGTTGAAGTCTTCTTGAGCGCCTGGTCCTGGCACGCACCTCAAAGCCACCACAGACCCTCTGGTGGACCCCCATTCAGTTTGCCTACAGAGCCAACAAGTCTGCGGACGACGCAGTTAACATGGCCCTCCACTTCGCCCTACGGCATTCTGGTACTCCCCAGCATCCTACGCCAGGATCCTGTTTGTGCACTTCAGCTCCGCCTTCCAACACCATTATCCCTGCTAACCCTGCTAACCCTGCTTCAGTACAAGCTCTCGCGGCTGAACGTGCCCGACTCCACCTGCAGGTGGCTCACGGACTTCCTGTCTGACAGGAAGCAGTGAGTTCAGCCGGGAGCACAAGTCTCCGAATCCAGGTCCAGCAGCACCGGACACTCCTCAGGGGCTGCGTCCTTCCCCCACTGCTCTTCTCCCCGTACGCCGACAGCTGCACCTCCAATAATCCGTCCGTCAAACTCTCGAAGTTTGCGGACGACACCGCCCTCATTGGGCCGATCTCTGGTGGTGGATGAGTCTGACTATAGGTGGGAAGCTGACAACCTGGTGACCTGGTGTAGCCAGAACAACTTAGAGCTAAATGCTGTAAAGACAATTCTAGATTTGAAGCTTTCGTGACTGCAAGGATCCATACTCTTTGGTTCTATTCGGTAAAGTCACGTAGTAGGTAAAAATAAAATAACAAAAATTCACGACAATTCGGCCACAACACAAGTGGCCTTCATCAGGTGAAGGGACCGGACTGTCCAGAGGACAGCGTTGGAGTGAAGACAGCAAGCCCAGGTCGCGTCCTTTAAGTTGAGATGGTTGTGGACTTCGGGAAGAATACAGCCCCACTCACCCCCCAACACCCTGTGCGACTCCCCAGTCAAAACTGTGGAGTCCTTCCGCTTCCTGGGCACAATTCTCTCTCCCGGGACCTCAAGCGGGAACTGAACATCAGCTCCCTCTCACCAAGAGAGCTCAACAGAGGATGTACTTCCTACGGCAGCTGAGGAAATTCAACCCGTCAAATACAATGATGGTGCAATTCTATACAGCGATCATTGAATCCATCCCCACTTCCTCCTCCATGACCGTCTGGCACGCTGCTGCCTCTAACAGGGACAAGAGCAGACTGCAGCGTTATCATCCACACTGCCGAGAAAGGTGATTGCCTTCAATCTACCAACCGTCGAGGACCTGCACACCACGAGGACCCATGAGGCGAGCGAGGAAGATTTGTGGCCGATTCCTCCCACCCTGGACACTTCTCCGTTCCAGCTACTCCCCAACCGGCGGAAGGCTGCGGTCCATCGGGACCAAAACCTCACGCCACAAAAACAGTTTCTTCCCAAATTAGCTGCTGGCCTCTTAAACAAGGCCAAGGGCTAACACTTACTACAACATTTTATCTAGAAAATGACACCTTGCCAATATTAACTATGTTAGCCTATTTGTATTTTTTAAATTTTTAGATTGTATCTTATGGCTATTTTATATTCGATATTTATTCAACTGTATATACTTTAGCCCCTTGGTGTTAGTTAGACTTTGAACCCTTATTATAGAAAGACTTGTTTACCACTTATTTAAGATTTTAGATTCCTATATGTTGAATGTATGCACCATCCTGTCAAAGTAAATTCCGTGTCTGTGTGAACTTACATGGCGAATAAAACCCTTTCTGATTCTGATTCTAACGTCACCAAGACGCTTGTGCCAGGCCACATGCACCTTGAGGCCACATGAAGTGTCCAACGCCCACTGGCAGGAGGTCACGGGGCAGACCCAGGTGCCACGGGTCGACTTACTGAGATGACTGAGATGACTGGCTGATGCACCACCTGTGCCCCCTACTATGCCAACTTGCTGTGCTTTAGCTACCGGGCGCTCCGCTTGTTGTTGTGAGCATCGCTCCTCCGCCCTCCGTTGTTGTTGTAGGGCGACTGCCTCCAACTGCCCAGTAGCGTCCTTCACGAGCCTCCTCCACAGAGGCCGATCTTGACACCGCTGGTACCGGTCATCAGAAAGTCCACTCAGCTCCACGTCCTCCTGTACCACATCACTCCATCTCGTCTCTAGCCCGTGCCGCGCACGTTTAGCCCCCTCGATCCGGCCGAACAAAAGCTGTTTGGGGCATGCGGTGATTGGGCATGCGGGCTACATGACCCAGCCAACGCAGCCTGGCCTGCCGGAGGTGCTCACCGATGGGACCTTGCCCAGATCTTTCAAGGATTTGTGAGCTCCTCACACAATCCAGCCTGGTTAAACCCAGGATGGATCGTAGGCAGGCAAGCCTAAATGTTTCTAACCGGCAAAGATGTTCCATGAGGGGGGTCCACGTTTCGCAAGCGTAAAGGGAGGGAATGACCATGGCCGAGAAGACCTGGTAGCTTCCACACAGTGTTACGCTACCAATGAAAAGATAATGCCGCTCCACTGATTTGGAGTCAGACCTCTGCTGTTAAACCACCGGAGCCGGTCTTGAACACACTGCCCTGGTATGGGAAACTCTCCACTCTCTCCACAACTGCTCCATCACCGATTGGGAGTTGTGAGGGTGGAGTGCTCAATGGTACAAAATACCCAAGCAGGTGCTTCGTTTTGGTGGGGCTGATGGTAAGGCCCCACCTCTTAGTGGCACACTCCAGTTTCAACAGCAGTGCCTCCAACTCTTCCTCTGAGTGAGCCGTAATTGCCAGGTCATCGGCATACATAACGTGGTTGACCAATAGGGAGCCATCCCTTCACCGCACCCGGGCATCGATCAGCCTCAAATTGTATCTGTACCAGATGTAAATTCCTCTGGTACAGCTACTGAAGGCTTCACGAACTACGTGGTCAAAATAGATCTTAAATAATGTGGGAGCCAGAGGACATCCATGTCGCACCCCAAGGTGTACAGGGAATGGCTCTGACTCCCGGTCACGTAGTTTTACCCGGGCCCGCTCACCATCATGAAGGTCCTTAATGATCGTGAGCAGAGGGTCAGGGACTCCAAAAGCACGAAGAACAACCCAGAGCCCAGGCCTACTGATGGTATCATAGTCCTTGACCAGGTCAATAAAGCAGAGATGTAGGTCTTGTTGGAATTCCCTACACCTCTGCTGTAGCAGACGGACAGAAAATATGGCATCCGTGCAGGACCGGATCTTCCTGAAACCGCATTGGGGCTCCGCAAGCCTCTCCTCAGCATGCCTGGCAAGGCGATGTTGAATAATCCTTGCCAGGACCTTTCCCGGCACACTGAGGAGTGAGATGCCCCTGTAGTTGTTACAGTCTGTGCGGTCCCCTTCTTAAAGAGGGGGACCACTAGGGCATCCTTCCCATCCTGCGGAACCCGTCCAGTGGCCCAGACTGTTGTTATGATGTCATGTAGGGCAGTCTGTGCACAAACGCCACCCTCCCTCAGCATTTCGCTTGGGAGATCTCCTCTGCCCACTGCCTTTCCTGGTCTCAGACTCTGGATCTCCTTCAATACTTCCTCAACAGATGGCACCTCAGCCAGCCACTCACAAGGGGTGACTTCCTCCAATATTTGAGGCATGGCAGGCTCAGCAGGGTCATCCCCACTTTGTCCCATGATGTTTTCCAGGCTGAGGAATTCCCCCTCCCCCAGGACCTCACGAAAATACTCAGCAAATCTGCAAACCTATTCCTGGGGGTCGGAGATTGGATTACCGGTCTTTCCCCTAATGATGGTAATAGGTGTGGCGCTGCAGGTTACTTTTTTGATGGAGTTAAATAGGGATTTGTGATCGCGGGCCACTGAGGCAGACTCCACTTCCTCAGTAACCCGCGACAACCACCCATCCTTGCAGCGCCTCACGGCTCTCCGAACCTCCGAGCGAAGGCTGCGGTAAGCCTCCTCATTCTCTGATGTGGGATGCTGTAGCCGATGAGAGTGGGCCTGTCGCTTTTTCTCAACCATCCTGAACACCTCCTGTCAGCCAAGGTCTCTGGGGAGGTCTGGACCGCATACCCAAAGCAGCCATTGCAGCTGCATGAGCCACAGTCCTAAACCTCACCCATTTACCCTCGACATCAGGAGGAGTGGGGGACGATGCCAGCCCCTGCCGCAAGCGAAGATGTAATTCTCGCTTGCAACTTTCATCAGCTAGCTGAGACCAGGCCACCTCAGCTTGGAATGGGATCCTGGGTGTACACCCACCACCGGAGTGGAAGAATGGCAGGCGCATCTTACAGATGACTAGTCAATGGTCAGAGGGCAGATCAGATCCACGGTAGGTCCTAGTGTCAAGGACATGGGCTCGCATCCGCTGGTCCATCACTATGTAGTCCAGCAGATGTTCTTGCTTGGACCCGGCATGCATCCGTGATGTTGTGTGGATGCGCCGATGCCGGAACAGCATCTTGGTAATTACAAGCCCATGCGCTGCACAGAAGTCTAGCAGCCTCCTACCGTTGTTATTGAGCTGATCTGGCCCATGCCTTCCAATCACTCCAGACCAGGTGCCAGCATCATGACCAACTCGGGCATTGAAATCACCCAACAAGATGACTCTATCCCAAGGGGCCACTTTAGCCAGCACCTGTGACAGTTCATAGAAGGCATGTGACTCATCAGCCTTGCCTGCATCCCTCCACGGATGTTCGTCTTCGGTGAGGGCATAAGTAACCACGGCCACCACTCCTCGCCTCCGGTTGATGGGAAGGCGAGCCCAAAGTAGCCTGGGGCTCACAGCTTCCCACACCTCACCGCCACGCTCCCATGTCCCCTTCATTCTTTTGTTCAGAAGAAGAGCCACACCCTGTTGTTTGGCAGTCTCCTGCCCCGAGTAGAGGACTGTCCACCCCTCATGGTGGCAGGAGCCAGAACCGGTCCACCGGTCCTCCTGAATGCCACAGAGATCCAGGCGGTACCGGTCCAGCTCCCGACAGAGGAGTGGCAGCCTCTCCTCCGCGGTGAGCGTTCGAACATTCCACGTGGCCATCCGGAGTGGCTTTTCGTTGTTTCTGGAGGAGCCCCGAGGGTAAAGATTCAATCTCCTGGCTCCGCCAAATGGGGGTTTGGCCAGGAGACGTCATAGACGCCTGTGCCCCTGGGGCCTCCGACACAAGCTTATTAGTTAGATATTTCAGTCGTGGTTTAGTGGTAATTTATTGAAGGTGGAGGGGTTACCAGCCTTTCGCACCCGTCCAAAGCCCCCATTTAGCCACTGTGGTGGTCACAGACGCCATGAGGGGAGAGGCCAATCGGAATTGGCCCTCCCCCTCATAGCACTGTCCACGACAGCGTTGTCCGTCTGGCACCGCGAGGAGGTAGGGGGTTGTTTTTGTGTGTGTACACGTGTACACACACAGATACACACACGTGTACACACACACACACACACGTGTACACACACAGGTACACCGCACACCACCCATGATTGTAGCCTTTATTAAGCAAATTAAGTTCAAGTGCAACTCAGGGTCAGGGTCGTGAAGTCCAGTTCCACTGCGTCATGCAGAGGTCATGCGTCAGTGTTCACGTGTCAGTGAGTGAGTGGGTGTGAGTTGGTGTGTGAGTTAGTGTGTGAGTGTGAGTGGGTGTGTGAGTGGGTGTGTGAGTTAGTATGTGAGTGGGTGTGTGATTGAGTGGGTGTGTGAGTGAGTGGGTGTGTGAGTTGGCGTGTGAGTGAGTGGGTGTGTGAGTGTGTGTGAGTTAGTGTGTGTGTGGGTGTGCGAGTTAGTGTGTGAGTTGGTGTGTGAGTTGGTGTGTGAGTGAGTGGGTGTGTGAATGGGTGTGTGAGTATGTGTGAGTTGGTGTGTGTGTGTGTACCTGTGTGTGTACCTGTGTGTGTACCTGTGTGTGTGTGTGAGTGTGTACCTGTGTGAGTGTGTACCTGTGTACCTGTGTACCTATGTGTGTACCTGTGTGAGTGTGTCTGTGTGTGTGTATCTCTGTGTCTGTGTGTGTGTCTCTGTGTGTGTCTCTGTGTGTGTGTGTCTGTGTGTGTGTGTGTCTCTGTGTGTGTGTCTGTGTGTGTGTCTCTATGAGTGTGTGTGTCTATGAGTGTGTGTGTGTCTCTATGAGTATGTGTGTCTATGAGTGTGTGTGTGTCTCTATGAGTGTGTGTGTCTACGAGTGTGTGTGTGTCTCTATGAGTGTGTGTGTCTATGAGTGTGTGTGTGTGTCTCTCTGAGTGTGTGTCTATGAGTGTGTGTGTGTTTCTCTCTGAGTGTGTGTCTCTATGATAGTGTGTGTGTGTGTCTCTATGATAGTGTGTCTCTATGAGTGTGTGTGTGTCTCTATGAGTGTGTGTGTCTATGAGTGTGTGTCTCTCTGAGTGTGTGTCTCTATGATAGTGTGTGTGTGTCTCTATGAGTGTGTGTGTCTATGAGTGTGTGTGTGTGTCTATGAGTGTGTGTGTCTATGATAGTGTGTCTCTATGAGTGTGTCTCTATGATAGTGTGTGTGTGTCTCTCTGAGTGTGTGTGTGTCTCTATGATAGTGTGTGTCTATGAGTGTGTGTGTGTCTATGAGTGTGTGTGTGTCTCTCTATGATAGTGTGTCTCTATGAGTGTGTCTCTATGAGTGTGTCTCTATGAGTGTGTCTCTCTGAGCGTGTCTCTCTGAGCGTGTCCCTCTGAGCGTGCCTCTACGACAGGGGGGGGCCATTCACTTGGTGGCTTTGAAGGCCGCAGCAAACTCGACGCCCTTCTTGACCGAGGCCTGCAGCTCGGCCAACGCCTCCTGCACCAGCCGCTCCTCGAATGCGGACAACTTGCCCAGGCCTAAGTTGGACTCCAGGCCGTGTTTCTGGTGGTGGGGGGGAGAGGCAGGGTGGTGAGGAAGGGTGGGGAGGCAGGGTGGGCGGTGGGGGGATACGTGGGGAGGAGAGGGGAGATGTAGGGAGTGGTTAGTGGTGAGTTAGTGGTGAGTGGGCGTGCAAGCGAGTGGTGAGTGGGCGTGCGAGTGAGTGAGTGAGTGAGCGAGTGGTGAGTGAGCGGTGAGTGAGTGGTGAGTGAGCGAGTGAGTGGTGAGTGAGTGGTGAGTGGGTGGTGAGTGAGTGGTGAGTGAGCGAGTGAGTGGTGAGTGAGTGGTGAGTGGGTGGTGAGTGAGTGGTGAGTGAGCGAGTGAATGAGGAGTGAGTGGTGAGCGAGCGGGTGGTGAGAGAGTGAGCAAGTGGTGAGTGAGCGAGTGAATGAGGAGTGAGTGAGTGAGTGGTGAGTGGGCGTGCGAGTGAGTGGTGAGTGAGTGGTGAGTGGGCGTGCGAGTGAGTGGTGAGTGAGTGGTGAGTGGGCGTGCGAGTGAGTGGTGAGTGAGTGGTGAGTGGGCGTGCAAGTGAGTGGTGAGTGAGCGAGTGAATGAGGAGTGAGTGAGTGAGCGAGTGAGCGAGCGAGTGAGCGAGTGAGCGAGTGGTGAGTGAGTGAGTGAGCGAGTGAGTGAGTGGTGAGCGAGCGGGTGAGTGGTGAGTGAGCGGTGAGTGAGTGAGTGGTGAGAGAGCGAGTGAATGAGGAGTGAGTGAGCGAGTGAATGAGGAGTGAGTGAGCGAGTGAATGAGTGAGTGAGCGAGCGAGTGAGCGAGCGAGTGAGCGAGCGAGTGAGCGAGCGAGTGGTGAGTGAGCGGTGAGTGAGTGAGCGAGTGAGTGGTGAGTGAGTGAGTGAGTGGTGAGTGAGCGGTGAGTGAGTGAGCGAGTGAGTGAGCGAGTGAGTGGTGAGTGAGTGGTGAGTGAGTGATGAGAGAATGAGTGAGTGAGCGAGTGAGTGAGCGAGTGGTGAGTGAGTGAGTGGTGAGTGGGTGGTGAGTGAGCGAGTGGTGAGCGAGTGGTGAGTGAGTGAGTGAGCGAGCGAGCGAGTGAGTGGTGAGTGAGTGGTGAGTGAGTAGTGAGTGAGTGGTGAGTGAGTGGTGAGTGGGTGGTGAATGAGTGAGTGAGCGAGTGAGTGGTGAGTGGTGAGTGAGCGAGTGAGTGAGTGGTGAGCGAGCGGGTGAGTCAGCGAGCGGTGAGCGAGTGAGTGAGCGAGTGGTGAGTGGTGAGTGAGTGAGTGAGTGGTGAGTGAGTGAGTGAGTGGTGAGTGAGTGAGCGAGTGGTGAGTGAGCGAGTGAATGAGGAGTGAGTGAGTGAGTGAGCGAGTGAATGAGGAGTGAGTGAGTGAGCGAGCGGGTGGTGAGTGAGTGGTGAGTGGGTGAGTAAGTGAGTGAGTGGGTGAGTGAGCGAGTGGTGAGTGAGCGAGTGGTGAGTGAGCGAGTGAATGAGGAGTGAGTGAGCGAGTGAGCGGTGAGTGAGCGAGCGAGTGAGTGAGCGGGTGGTGAGTGAGTGGTGAGCGAGTGGTGAGTGAGCGAGCGAGTGAGTGGTGAGCGAGTGAGCAAGTGGTGAGCGAGTGAGTGAGTGAGCGAGCGAGTGAGTGAGCGAGTGAGCAAGTGGTGAGTGAGCGAGTGAGTGGTGAGTGAGCGGTGAGTGGTGAGTGAGTGAGTGAGCGAGTGAGCGGTGAGTGGGTGGTGAGTGAGCGAGTGGTGAGCGAGTGGTGAGTGAGTGAGTGAGCGAGCGAGCGAGTGGTGAGTGAGTGGTGAGTGAGTGGTGAGTGAGTGGTGAGCGGTGAGCGAGTGAGCGAGTGGTGAGCGAGAGAGTGAGCGAGTGGTGAGTGAGCGAGCGAGTGAGCGGTGAGCGAGTGAGCGAGCGGTGAGTGAGTGAGTGAGTGGTGAGTGAGTGAGCGAGTGAGCGAGCGAGCGAGTGGTGAGCGAGTGAGTGAGCGAGTGAGTGAGCGGTGAGTGAGTGAGCGAGTGGTGAGTGAGTGAGCGGGTGCGTACCCCGAGGATGATCGGAGTGGAGAAGTATGGACTTGCGGTGAGGCTGGACTCCACGAAGCTGCACTCACTCACGCCGCTCTCGCCCCCGAGTGCCCGCAGCAGCGACGAGGTGAAGCGAGCGCCGGCAAACGCCATTGACAGGGTGGCAGAGCCTGGGGGGGGGGCACGGGGGGGCAAAGGGGGGGCAAAAGGGGGGCACAGAGACCCAGTGACTCTCACACACACACAGACCCCACCCCGTGTCTCTTCCCCCCCCCCCCGTGTCTCTCTCTCCCCCGTGTCTCTCTCCCCCCCCGTGTCTCTCTCCCCCCCCGTGTCTCTCTCTCCCCCGTGTCTCTCTCTCCCCCCGTGTCTCTCTCTCCCCCCGTGTCTCTCTCTCCCCCCGTGTCTCTCTCCCCCCCCGTGTCTCTCTCCCCTCGTGTCTCTCTCTCCCCCCGTGTCTCTCTCTCCCCCCGTGTCTCTCTCTCCCCCCGTGTCTCTCTCTCCCCCCGTGTCTCTCTCTCCCCCCGTGTCTCTCTCTCCCCCCGTGTCTCTCTCTCCCCCCGTGTCTCTCTCTCCCCCCGTGTCTCTCTCTCCCCCCGTGTCTCTCTCTCCCCCCGTGTCTCTCTCTCCCCCCGTGTCTCTCTCTCCCCCCGTGTCTCTCTCTCCCCCGTGTCTCTCTCTCCCCCGTGTCTCTCTCCCCCCCCGTGTCTCTCTCCCCCCCCGTGTCTCTCTCTCCCCCGTGTCTCTCTCTCCCCCCGTGTCTCTCTCTCCCCCCGTGTCTCTCTCTCCCCCCGTGTCTCTCTCCCCCCCGTGTCTCTCTCCCCCCGTGTCTCTCTCTCCCCCCGTGTCTCTCTCTCCCCCCGTGTCTCTCTCTCCCCCCGTGTCTCTCTCTCCCCCCGTGTCTCTCTCTCCCCCCGTGTCTCTCTCTCTCCCCGTGTCTCTCTCTCCCTGTCTCTCTCTAACCCGTGTCTCTCTCTCCCCCCGTGTCTCTCTCTCCCCCCGTGTCTCTCTCTCCCCCCGTGTCTCTCTCTCCCCCCGTGTCTCTCTCCCCCCCGTGTCTCTCTCTCCCCCCGTGTCTCTCTCTCCCCCCGTGTCTCTCTCTCCCCCCGTGTCTCTCTCCCCCTCCGTGTCTCTCTCTCCCCCCGTGTCTCTCTTCCCCCGTGTCTCCCCGTGCCCCCGTGTCTCTCTCTCCCCCCGTGTCTCTCTCTCTCCCCCCGTGTCTCTCTCTCCCCCCGTGTCTCTCACACCCCCCGTGTCTCTCTCTCCCCCCGTGTCTCTCTCACCCCCCGTGTCTCTCTCTCCCCCCGTGTCTCTCTCTCCCCCCGTGTCTCTCCCCCCCCCCGTGTCTCTCTCACCCCCCGTGTCTCTCTCTCCCCCCGTGTCTCTCTCTCCCCCCGTGTCTCTCTCCCCCCGTGTCTCTCTCTCCCCCCGTGTCTCTCTCTCCCCCCGTGTCTCTCTCCCCCCCCGTGTCTCTCTCTCCCTCCGTGTCTCTCTCCCCCCCGTGTCTCTCTCTCCCCCCGTGTCTCTCTCTCCCCCCGTGCCTCTCTCTCCCCCCGTGTCTCTCCCCCCGTGTCTCTCCCCCCCGTGTCTCTCTCTCCCCGTGTCTCTCTCTCCCCCCGTGTCTCTCTCTCCCCCCGTGTCTCTCTCTCTCCCCCCGTGTCTCTCTCTCCCCCCGTGTCTCTCCCCCCCCGTGTCTCTCCCCCGTGTCTCTCTCTCCCCGTGTCTCTCTCTCCCCCCGTGTCTCTCTCCCCCCCCCCGTGTCTCTCTCTCCACGTGTCTCTCTCTCCCCCCGTGTCTCTCTCTCCCCGTGTCTCTCTCTCCCCCCGTGTCTCTCCCCCCGTGTCTCTCTCTCCCCGTGTCTCTCTCTCCCCCCGTGTCTCTCTCTCCCCCCGTGTCTCTCTCTCTCCCCCCGTGTCTCTCTCTCCCCCCGTGTCTCTCCCCCCCCCGTGTCTCTCTCACCCCCCGTGTCTCTCTCTCCCCCCGTGTCTCTCTCACCCCCCGTGTCTCTCTCTCCCCCCGTGTCTCTCTCTCCCCCGTGTCTCTCCCCCCCGTGTCTCCCTCCCCCCGTGTCTCTCTCCCCCCCCCCCGTGTCTCTCTCTCCACGTGTCTCTCTCTCCCCCCGTGTCTCTCTCTCCCCCCGTGTCTCTCTCTCCCCCCGTGTCTCTCTCTCCCCCCCGTGTCTCTCTCTCCCCCCGTGTCTCTCTCTCCCCGTGTCTCTCTCTCCCCCCGTGTCTCTCTCTCCCCCCGTGTCTCTCTCCCCCCCCGTGTCTCTCTCCCCCCGTGTCTCTCTCCCCCCGTGTCTCTCCCCCCCCGTGTCTCTCTCTCCCCCGTGTCTCTCTCCCCCGCCCGTGTCTCTCTCCCCCCCGTGTCTCTCTCCCCCCCGTGTCTCTCTCCCCCCCCGTGTCTCTCTCCCCCCCCCCGTGTCTCTCTCCCCCCGTGTCTCTCTCTCCCCCCGTGTCTCTCTCTCCCCCCGTGTCTCTCTCTCCCCCCGTGTCTCTCTCTCCCCCCGTGTCTCTCTCTCTCCCCGTGTCTCTCTCTCCCCGTGTCTCTCTCTCCCCCGTGTCTCTCTCTCTCCCCGTGTCTCTCTCCCCCCGTGTCTCTCTCTCCCCCGTGTCTCTCTCTCCCCCCGTGTCTCTCTCTCCCCGTGTCTCTCTCTCCCCCCGTGTCTCTCTCTCCCCCCGTGTCTCTCTCCCCCCCGTGTCTCTCTCTCCCCCCGTGTCTCTCTCTCCCCCCGTGTCTCTCTCTCCCCCCGTGTCTCTCTCTCCCCCCGTGTCTCTCTCTCCCCGTGTCTCTCTCTCCCCCCGTGTCTCTCTCTCCCCCCGTGTCTCTCTCCCCCCCCGTGTCTCTCTCCCCCCGTGTCTCTCTCCCCCCGTGTCTCTCCCCCCCCGTGTCTCTCTCTCCCCCCGTGTCTCTCTCTCCCCCCGTGTCTCTCTCCCCCCCCGTGTCTCTCTCTCCCCCCGTGTCTCTCTCTCCCCGCGTGTCTCTCTCTCCCCCCGTGTCTCTCTCTCCCCCGTGTCTCTCTCTCCCCCCGTGTCTCTCTCTCCCCCCGTGTCTCTCTCTCCCCCCGTGTCTCTCTCTCCCCCCGTGTCTCTCTCTCCCCCCGTGTCTCTCTCTCCCCCCGTGTCTCTCTCCCCCCGTGTCTCTCTCTCCCCCGTGTCTCTCTCTCCCCCCGTGTCTCTCTCTCCCCCCGTGTCTCTCTCCCCCCCCGTGTCTCTCTCTCCCCCCCGTGTCTCTCTCCCCCCCCGTGTCTCTCTCTCCCCCCGTGTCTCTCTCTCCCCCCGTGTCTCTCTCTCCCCCCGTGTCTCTCTCTCCCCCCGTGTCTCTCTCTCCCCCGTGTCTCTCTCTCCCCCCGTGTCTCTCTCTCCCCCCGTGTCTCTCTCTCCCCCCGTGTCTCTCTCTCCCCCCGTGTCTCTCTCTACCCCCGTGTCTCTCTCTCCCCCCGTGTCTCCCCGTGCCCCCGTGTCTCTCTCTCCCCCCGTGTCTCTCTCTCCCCCCGTGTCTCTCTCTCCCCCCGTGTCTCTCTCTCCCCCCGTGTCTCTCTCTCCCCCCGTGTCTCTCTCTCCCCGCGTGTCTCTCTCTCCCCCGTGTCTCTCTCTCCCCCGTGTCTCTCTCTCCCCCCGTGTCTCTCTCTCCCCCCGTGTCTCTCTCTCCCCCCGTGTCTCTCTCTCCCCCCGTGTCTCTCTCTCCCCCCGTGTCTCTCTCTCCCCCGTGTCTCTCTCTCCCCCGTGTCTCTCTCTCCCCCCGTGTCTCTCTCTCCCCCCGTGTCTCTCTCTCCCCCCGTGTCTCTCTCTCCCCCCGTGTCTCTCTCTACCCCCGTGTCTCTCTCTCCCCCCGTGTCTCCCCGTGCCCCGTGTCTCTCTCTCCCCCCGTGTCTCTCTCTCCCCCCGTGTCTCTCTCTCCCCCCGTGTCTCTCTCTCCCCCCGTGTCTCTCTCTCCCCCCGTGTCTCTCTCTCCCCCCGTGTCTCTCTCCCCCCCGTGTCTCTCTCTCCCTCCCGTGTCTCTCTCTCCCCCCGTGTCTCTCTCCCCCCCGTGTCTCTCTCCCCGTGTCTCTCCCCCCCGTGTCTCTCTCTCCCCCCGTGTCTCTCTCTCCCCCCGTGTCTCTCTCTCCCCCCGTGTCTCTCTCCCCCCCCGTGTCTCTCTCTCCCCCCGTGTCTCTCTCTCCCCCCGTGTCTCTCTCTCCCCCCGTGTCTCTCTCTCCCCCGTGTCTCTCTCTCCCCCGTGTCTCTCTCTCCCCCCGTGTCTCTCTCTCCCCGCGTGTCTCTCTCTCCCCCCGTGTCTCTCTCCCCCCGTGTCTCTCCCCCCGTGTCTCCCCGTGCCCCCGTGTCTCTCTCTCCCCCCGTGTCTCTCTCTCCCCCCGTGTCTCTCTCTCCCCCCGTGTCTCTCTCTCCCCCCGTGTCTCTCTCTCTCCCCCCGTGTCTCTCTCTCCCCCCCGCGTCTCTCTCTCCCCCGTGTCTCTCTCCCCCCGTGTCTCTCCCCCCGTGTCTCCCCGTGCCCCCGTGTCTCTCTCTCCCCCCGTGTCTCTCTCTCCCCCCGTGTCTCTCTCTCCCCCCGTGTCTCTCTCTCCCCCCGTGTCTCTCTCTCCCCCCGTGTCTCTCTCTCCCCCCGTGTCTCTCCCTCCCCCCGTGTCTCCCCGTGCCCCCGTGTCTCTCTCTCCCCCCGTGTCTCTCTCTCCCCCGTGTCTCTCTCTCCCCCCGTGTCTCTCTCTCCCCCCGTGTCTCTCTCTCCCCCCGTGTCTCTCCCCCCGTGTCTCCCCGTGCCCCCGTGTCTCTCTCTCCCCCCGTGTCTCTCTCTCCCCCCGTGTCTCTCTCTCCCCCCGTGTCTCTCTCTCCCCCGTGTCTCTCTCTCCCCCCGTGTCTCTCTCTCCCCCGTGTCTCTCTCTCCCCCCGTGTCTCTCTCTCCCCCCGTGTCTCTCTCTCCCCCCGTGTCTCTCTCCCCCCCCGTGTTTCCCCGTGCCCGCTTACCGGCCCCAGCCTTGGCTTTAACCACCTCAGTGCCGGCCTCCTGAATACGTAGAGTCAGAGCCTCCAACTCAGCCTGAGGGAACTCCACGTGTGGAGAGCACTACACAGACACACACACACAGACACCATCATACACACACACAGAGACACCATCATACACACATACTCACAGACACACACAGACACACACACCATCATACACACACACACAGACACACACACAAACACCATCATACACACATACACACAGACACACACAGACAGACACCATCATACACACACTCACACACACACACAGACACACACACACAGACCATCATACACAGACACACACAGACACACACACACAGACACCATCATACACACAGACGGACACACACACAGACACACACCATCATACACACACAGACACACACAGACACCATCATACACACATACTCACATACACACACAGACACACACAGACACCATCATACACACATACTCACAGACACACACAGACACACACACCATCATACACACACACACAGACACACACAGACACCATCATACACACACACACAGACACCATCATACACACATACTCACAGACACACAGACACACACATACTCACAGACACACACACAGACACCATCATACACACAGACACACACACAGACACCATCATACACACACAGACACCATCATACACACATACTCACAGACACACACAGACACCATCATACACACAGACACAACAACAACAACCGCCATTCGCCACTAAGTGGCGGTGACGTCACCACGACGCTTGTGCCAGGCTATGTGCACCCTGAGGCCACACAGACACACACACACACAGACACCATCATACACATACTCAGACACACACACAGACACACACACAGAGACCATCATACACACACTCACAGACACACACAGACACACACACAGACACACACCATCATACACACATACTCACAGACACACACAGACACCATCATACACACATACTCACAGACACACACAGACACACACAGACACACACAGAGACCATCATACACACATACTCACAGACACACACAGACACACAGACACCATCATACACACATACTCACAGACACACACACAAACACCATCATACACACATACTCACAGGCACACACACAGACACACACCATCATACACACATACACACATACTTACAGACACACACAGACACCATCATACACACACACACACAGACACACACCATCATACACACACTCACAGACAGACACACAGACACACATATACTCACAGACACACACAGACACACACACACACCATCATACGCAGACAGACAAACACAGACACACACACACACAGAGACCATCAAACACACATACTCACAGACACACACAGACACACACACAGACACACACACACACATAGACACCATCATACACACATACACATACACCATCATACACACATACAGATACACACAGACACACACACAGAGACCATCATACACACATACTCACAGACACACACACCATCATACACACATACTCACAGACACACACAGACACACACAGACACACACAAACACACACCATCATACGCACACAGACACACACACACAGACACACATACTCACACACACCCACACACACAGACACACACACAGACACCATCATACACACATACACAGACACCATCATACACACATACAGACACACACAGACACACACACAGACACCATCATACACACACACAGACACACACCATCATACACACATACAAACACACACAGACACACACACACAGACACCATCATACACACATACACAGACACCATCATACACATATACTCACAGACACCATCATACACATATACTCACAGACACCATCATACACATATACTCACAGACACCATCATACACACATACTCAGACACCATCATACACATATACTCACAGACACACACATATACTCACAGACACACACAGACACACACACAGACACACACACAGACACCCACACAGACACCATCATACACACATACACAGACACCATCATACACACATACAGACATACTTACAGACACACACAGACACCATCATACATACACACACATACACAGACACCATCGTACACACACACACATACACAGACACCATCATACACACACACACAGACACCATCATACACACACACACATACACAGACACCATCATACACACACATACACAGACACCATCATACACACACATACACAGACACACACAGACACACACACAGACACACACACAGACACACACAGACACACACCATTATACGCACACAGACACACACAGAGACCATCATACACACCTACTCACAGACACACACAGACACACACACAGACACACACACAGACACCATCATACACACATACACAGACACCATCATACACACATACACAGACACCATCATACACACATACACAGACACCATCATACACACATACAGACACACACACACACAGCCATCATCATACACACACAGACACACACCATTATACACACACATACTCACAGACACACACAGACACACACACAGACACCATCATACACACATACTCACAGACACCATCATACACACATACTCACAGACACCATCAAACACACATACTCACAGACACACACAGACACACACAGACACACACACAGACACACACACATACACCATCATACAAACATACACAGACACCATCATACACAAATACAGACATACTTACAGACACACACAGACACCATCATACATACACACACACATACACAGACACCATCATACATACACACACACATACACAGACACCATCATACATACACACACACATACACAGACACCATCATACACACATACTCACAGACACACAGACAAAACAGACACCATCATACTCACATAGTCACAGACACACACAGACACCATCATATATACACACACAGACACACAGACACCGTAATACACACATACTCACAGATACACAGACACACAGACACCATCATGCACACACACACACAGAAACAGACACACAGACACCATCATACATACATACTCACAGACACACACAGACACACAGACACCATCATATATACACACACAGACACCATCATACATACACATACTAACAGACACACAGACACCATCATACACACATACTCACAGACATACACAAGACACACACAAGACACACACAGACACACACAGACACCATCATATACACACACACAGACACACACAGAGGGGGGTTGTGGGTAGAGTAGTGTAGAGTAGAGAGAGAGGGTTGTGGGTAGTGTAGAGTAGAGAGAGAAGGAGGGTTGTGGGTAGAGTAGTGTAGAGAGAGGGGGGTTGTGGGTAGAGTAGTGTAGAGTAGAGAGAGAGGGGGGTTGTGGGTAGTGTAGAGTAGAGAGAGAGAAGGGGGTTGTGGGTAGTGTAGTGTAGAGAGAGGGGGGTTGTGGGTAGAGTAGTGTAGAGTAGAGAGAGAGGGGGTTGTGGGTAGTGTAGTGTAGAGTAGAGAGAGAGGGGTTGTGGGTAGAGTAGTATAGAGTAGAGAGAGGGGCGTTGTGGGTAGAGTAGTGTAGAGTAGAGAGAGAGGGGGGTTGTGGGTAGAGTAGAGTAGAGAGAGGGGGGTTGTGGATAGAGTAGTGTAGAGTAGAGAGAGAGGGGGGTTGTGGGTAGAGTAGTGTAGAGAGAGTGGGGGGTTGTGGGTAGAGTAGTGTAGAGTAGAGAGAGGGGGGTTGTGGGTAGAGTAGTGTAGAGTAGAGAGAGGGGGGTTGTGGGTAGAGTA
>NC_133743.1:5410150-5412650 GCF_048934315.1 Petromyzon marinus
CACACACTCACACACACACACAGACCACACACACAGACCATCATACACAGACACACACAGACACACACACACAGACACCATCATAGACGGACACACACACAGACACACACCATCATACACACACAGACACACACAGACACCATCATACACACATACTCACATACACACACAGACACACACAGACACCATCATACACACATACTCACAGACACACACAGACACACACACCATCATACACACACACACAGACACACACAGACACCATCATACACACACACACAGACACCATCATACACACATACTCACAGACACACAGACACACACATACTCACAGACACACACACAGACACCATCATACACACAGACACACACACAGACACCATCATACACACACAGACACCATCATACACACATACTCACAGACACACACAGACACCATCATACACACAGACACAACAACAACAACCGCCATTCGCCACTAAGTGGCGGTGACGTCACCACGACGCTTGTGCCAGGCTATGTGCACCCTGAGGCCACACAGACACACACACACACACAGACACCATCATACACATACTCAGACACACACACAGACACACACACAGAGACCATCATACACACACTCACAGACACACACAGACACACACACAGACACACACCATCATACACACATACTCACAGACACACACAGACACCATCATACACACATACTCACAGACACACACAGACACACACAGACACACACAGAGACCATCATACACACATACTCACAGACACACACAGACACACAGACACCATCATACACACATACTCACAGACACACACACAAACACCATCATACACACATACTCACAGGCACACACACAGACACACACACCATCATACACACATACACACATACTTACAGACACACACAGACACCATCATACACACACACACACAGACACACACCATCATACACACACTCACAGACAGACACACAGACACACATATACTCACAGACACACACAGACACACACACACACCATCATACGCAGACAGACAAACACAGACACACACACACACAGAGACCATCAAACACACATACTCACAGACACACACAGACACACACACAGACACACACACACACATAGACACCATCATACACACATACACATACACCATCATACACACATACAGATACACAGACACACACACAGAGACCATCATACACACATACTCACACACACACACCATCATACACACATACTCACAGACACACACAGACACACACAGACACACACAAACACACACCATCATACGCACACAGACACACACACACAGACACACATACTCACACACACCCACACACACAGACACACACACAGACACCATCATACACACATACACAGACACCATCATACACACATACAGACACACACAGACACACACACAGACACCATCATACACACACACAGACACACACCATCATACACACATACAAACACACACAGACACACACACACAGACACCATCATACACACATACACAGACACCATCATACACATATACTCACAGACACCATCATACACATATACTCACAGACACCATCATACACATATACTCACAGACACCATCATACACACATACTCAGACACCATCATACACATATACTCACAGACACACACATATACTCACAGACACACACAGACACACACACAGACACACACACAGACACCCACACAGACACCATCATACACACATACACAGACACCATCATACACACATACAGACATACTTACAGACACACACAGACACCATCATACATACACACACATACACAGACACCATCGTACACACACACACATACACAGACACCATCATACACACACACACAGACACCATCATACACACACACACATACACAGACACCATCATACACACACATACACAGACACCATCATACACACACATACACAGACACACACAGACACACACACAGACACACACACAGACACACACAGACACACACCATTATACGCACACAGACACACACAGAGACCATCATACACACCTACTCACAGACACACACAGACACACACACAGACACACACACAGACACCATCATACACACATACACAGACACCATCATACACACATACACAGACACCATCATACACACATACACAGACACCATCATACACACATACAGACACACACACACACAGCCATCATCATACACACACAGACACACACCATTATACACACACATACTCACAGACACACACAGACACACACACAGACACCATCATACACACATACTCACAGACACCATCATACACACATACTCACAGACACCATCAAACACACATACTCACAGACACACACAGACACACACAGACACACACACAGACACACACACATACACCATCATACAAACATACACAGACACCATCATACACAAATACAGACATACTTACAGACACACACAGACACCATCATACATACACACACACATACA
>NC_133743.1:5420150-5462650 GCF_048934315.1 Petromyzon marinus
CTCACTGCCCTTCAGTGCTGCCCCCAGCTGATCTGCCCCAACGTGACCTGGGGGAGGGGGGAGGGGGGAGGGGGGGGGGAGCAATCAGGGTTAGAGGGCAGCATAGAGAGAGAGACAGAGAGAGACAGAAAGAGACAGAGAGAGACAGAGAGAGAGACAGAGAGACAGAGCGAGAAACAGAGAGAGACAGAAAGAGAGACACAGAGAGAGAGAGACAGAAAGAGAGACACAGAGAGAGAGAGACAGAGAGAGACAGAAAGAGAGACACAGAGAGAGAGAGAGAGACAGAGAGAGAGACAGAGAGAGAGACAGAGAGAGACAGAGAGAGAGACAGAGCGAGAAACAGAGAGAGACAGAAAGAGAGACACAGAGAGAGAGAGACAGAAAGAGAGACACAGAGAGAGAGAGACAGAGAGAGACAGAAAGAGAGACACAGAGAGAGAGAGAGAGAGACAGAGAGAGAGACAGAGAGAGAGAGAGACAGAGAGAGACAGAGAGAGAGACAGAGAGAGACAGAGAGAGACAGAGAGAGAGAGACACAGAGAGAGAGACACAGAGAGAGAGACACAGAGAGAGAGAGACAGAGAGAGACAGAGAGAGAGACAGAGAGACACAGAGACAGAGAGACACAGAGAGAGAGAGACAGAGAGAGAGAGAGACAGAGAGAGAGAGACAGAGAGAGAGAGACAGAGAGAGACAGAGAGAGAGACAGAGAGAGACAGAGAGAGACAGAGAGAGAAACAGAGAGAGACACAGAAAGAGAGACACAGAGAGAGAGACAGAGAGAGAGACAGAGAGACAGAGAGAGAGACAGAGAGAGAGAGAGACAGAGAGAGAGAGAGACAGAGAGAGACAGAAAGAGACAGAGAGAGACAGAGAGAGACAGAGAGAGACAGAGAGAGACAGAGAGAGACACAGAGAGAGAGAGACGGAGAGAGACAGAGAGAGACAGAAAGAGACAGAAAGAGAGACACAGAGAGACAGAGAGACACAAAGAGACAGGAGGACGTGGAGCTGAGTGGACTAGCCGATGACCGGTACCAGCAGTGTCAAGATCGGCCTCTGTGGAGGAGGCTCGTGGGCAGTTGCCCTCCAACAACAACAACGGAGGGTGGAGGAGCGATGCTCACAACAACGAGCGGAGCGCCGGGTGGCTAAAGCACAGCAGGTTGGCACAGTAGGGGGCACAGGTGGTGCATCAGCCAGTCATCTCAGTCAGTCGACCCGTGGCACCTGCTGGGTCTGCCCCGTGACCTCCTGCCGGCGGGCGTTCGACACTTCACGTGGCCTCAAGGTGCACGTAGCCTGGCACAAGCGTCGTGATGACGTCACCGCCACTTAGTGGCGAATGGCGGTTGTTGTTGTGTGTAGGCGTGTGTAGGCGTGCGTGTGTGTGTGTAGGTGTCTCTGTGTGTGTGTGTAGGTGTCTCTGTGTGTGTAGGTGTCTCTGTGTGTGTGTGTGTAGGTGTCTCTGTGTGTGTGTGTAGGTGTCTCTGTGTGTGTGTGTAGGTGTCTCCGTGTGTGTGTAGGCGTGCGTGTGAGTAGGTGTCTCTGTGTGTGTGTAGGCGTGCGTGTGTAGGTGTCTCTGTGTGTGTGTAGGCGTGCGTGTGTGTAGGTGTCTCTGTGTGTGTGTGTGTAGGTGTCTCTGTGTGTGTGTGTAGGTGTCTCTGTGCGTGTGTGTAGGTGTCTCTGTGTGTGTGTGTAGGTGTCTCTGTGCGTGTGTGTAGGTGTCTCTATGTGTGTGTGTAGGTGTCTGTGCGTGTGTGTAGGTGTCTCTGTGTGTGTGTAGGCATGCGTGTGTAGGTGTCTCTGTGTGTGTGTAGGCGTGCGTGTGTGTAGGTGTCTCTGTGTGTGTAGGTGTCTCTGTGTGTGTAGGCATGCGTGTGTGTAGGTGTCTCTGTGTGTGTAGGCGTGCGTGTGTGTAGGTGTCTCTGTGTGTGTGTGTAGGTGTCTCTGTGTGTGTGTGTAGGTGTCTCTGTGTGTGTGTGTAGGTGTCTCTGTGTGTGTGTAGGTGTCTCTGTGTGTGTGTAGGTGTCTCTGTGTGTGTAGGTGTCTCTGTGTGTGTGTGTAGGTGTCTCTGTGTGTGTAAGTGTCTCTGTGTGTGTAGGTGTCTCTGTGTGTGTGTGTAGGTGTCTCTGTGTGTGTGTGTAGGTGTCTCTGTGTGTGTGTGTAGGTGTCTCTGTGTGTGTAGGTGTCTCTGTGTGTGTGTGCAGGTGTCTCTGTGTGTGTGTGTAGGTGTCTCTGTGTGTGTAGATGTCTCTGTGTGTGTAGGTGTCTCTGTGTGTGTGTAGGCGTGCGTGTGTGTGTGTGTGTAGGTGTCTCTGTGTGTGTGTGTAGGTGTCTCTGTGTGTGTAGGTGTCTCTGTGTGTGTAGGTGTTCCTGTGTGTGTGTGTAGGTGTCTCTGTGTGTGTGTGTAGGTGTCTGTGTGTGTGTGTAGGTGTCTCTGTGTGTGTGTGTAGGTGTCTCTGTGTGTAGGTGTCTCTGTGTGTGTAGGTGTCTCTGTGTGTGTGTGTGTGTAGGTGTCTCTGTGTGTGTAGGTGTCTCTGTGTGTGTAGGTGTCTCTGTGTGTGTGTAGGTGTCTCTGTGTGTGTGTAGGTGTCTCTGTGTGTGTGTAGGCGTGCGTGTGTGTAGGTGTCTCTGTGTGTGTAGGTGTCTCTGTGTGTGTGTGTGTAGGTATCTCTGTGTGTGTGTAGGTGTCTCTGTGTGTGTAGGTGTCTCTGTGTGTGTAGGTGTCTCTGTGTGTGTAGGTGTCTCTGTGTGTGTAGGTGTCTCTGTGTGTGTGTAGGTGTCTCTGTGTGTGTCTCTGTGTGTGTGTGTGTCTCTGTGTGTGTGTGTAGGTGTCTCTGTGTGTGTAGGTGTCTCTGTGTGTGTAGGTGTCTCTGTGTGTAGGTGTCTCTGTGTGTGTGTGTAGGTGTCTCTGTGTGTGTAGGTGTCTCTGTGTGTGTGTAGGTGTCTCTGTGTGTGTAGGTGTGTAGGTGTCTCTGTGTGTGTGTGTGTGTAGGTGTCTCTGTGTGTGTAGGTGTCTCTGTGTGTGTAGGTGTCTCTGTGTGTGTAGGTGTCTCTGTGTGTGTGTGTAGGTGTCTCTGTGCGTGTGTGTAGGTGTCTTTGTGTGTGTGTGTCTCTGTCTCTGTGTGTGTGTAGGTGTCTCTGTGTGTGTGTGTGTGTGTAGGTGTCTCTGTGTGTGTGGTAGGTGTCTCTGTGTGTGTGTGTGTAGGTGTCTCTGTGTGTGTGTGTAGGTGTCTCTGTGTGTAGGTGTCTCTGTGCATGTGTGTAGATGTCACTGTGTGTGTAGGTGTCTCTGTGTGTGTGTGTAGGTGTCTCTGTGTGTGTGTAGGCGTGCGTGTGTGTAGGTGTCTCTGTGTGTGTAGGTGTCTCTGTGTGTGTGTGTAGGTGTCTCTGTGTGTGTGTAGGTGTCTCTGTGTGTGTGTAGGTGTCTCTGTGTGTGTCTCTGTGTGTGTGTGTAGGTGTCTCTGTGTGTGTGTGTAGGTGTCTCTGTGTGTGTGTGTAGGTGTCTCTGTGTGTGTAGGTGTCTCTTTGTGTGTGTAGGTGTCTCTGTGTGTGTGTAGGTGTCTCTGTGTGTGTGTAGGTGTCTCTGTGTGTGTCTCTGTGTGTGTGTGTGTGTCTCTTGTGTGTGTGTGTAGGTGTCTCTGTGTGTGTAGGTGTCTCTGTGTGTGTAGGTGTCTCTGTGTTGTGTGTGTAGGTGTCTCTGTGTGTGTGTGTAGGTGTCTCTGTGTGTAGGTGTCTCTGTGTGTGTGTGTAGGTGTCTCTGTGTGTGTAGGTGTCTCTGTGTGTGTGTAGGTGTCTCTGTGTGTGTAGGTGTGTAGGTGTCTCTGTGTGTGTGTGTGTGTAGGTGTCTCTGTGTGTGTAGGTGTCTCTGTGTGTGTGTAGGTGTCTCTGTGTGTGTAGGTGTCTCTGTGTGTGTGTGTAGGTGTCTCTGTGTGTGTGTGCAGGTGTCTCTGTGTGTGTAGATGTCTCTGTGTGTGTAGGTGTCTCTGTGTGTGTGTAGGCGTGCGTGTGTGTGTGTGTAGGTGTCTCTGTGTGTGTATGTAGGTGTCTCTGTGTGTGTGTGTAGGTGTCTCTGTGTGTGTAGGTGTCTCTGTGTGTGTGGTGCTCTTGTGTGTGGTGTCTCTGTGTGTGTGTGTAGGTGTCTGTGTGTGTGTGTAGGTGTCTCTGTGTGTGTGTGTAGGTGTCTCTGTGTGTAGGTGTCTCTGTGTGTGTAGGTGTCTCTGTGTGTGTGTGTGTGTAGGTGTCTCTGTGTGTGTAGGTGTCTCTGGTGTGTGTAGGTGTCTCTGTGTGTGTGTAGGTGTCTCTGTGTGTGTGTAGGTGTCTCTGTGTGTGTGTAGGTGCGTGCGTGTGTGTAGGTGTCTCTGTGTGTGTAGGTGTCTCTGTGTGTGTGTGTAGGTATCTCTGTGTGTGTGTAGGTGTCTCTGTGTGTGTAGGTGTCTCTGTGTGTGTAGGTGTCTCTGTGTGTGTAGGTGTCTCTGTGTGTGTGTAGGTGTCTCTGTGTGTGTCTCTGTGTGTGTGTGTGTCTCTGTGTGTGTGTGTAGGTGTCTCTGTGTGTGTAGGTGTCTCTGTGTGTGTAGGTGTCTCTGTGTGTAGTGTGTCTCTGTGTGTGTGTGTAGGTGTCTCTGTGTGTGTAGGTGTCTCTGTGTGTGTGTAGGTGTCTCTGTGTGTGTAGGTGTGTAGGTGTCTCTGTGTGTGTGTGTGTGTGTAGGTGTCTCTGTGTGTGTAGGTGTCTCTGTGTGTGTAGGTGTCTCTGTGTGTGTGTGTAGGTGTCTTTGTGTGTGTGTGTCTCTGTCTCTGTGTGTGTGTAGGTGTCTCTGTGTGTGTGTGTGTGTGTAGGTGTCTCTGTGTGTGTGTGTAGGTGTCTCTGTGTGTGTGTGTGTAGGTGTCTCTGTGTGTGTGTGTAGGTGTCTCTGTGTGTGTGTGTAGGTGTCTCTGTGTGTAGGTGTCTCTGTGCATGTGTGTAGATGTCTCTGTGTGTGTAGGTGTCTCTGTGTGTGTGTGTAGGTGTCTCTGTGTGTGTGTAGGCGTGCGTGTGTGTAGGTGTCTCTGTGTGTGTAGGTGTCTCTGTGTGTGTGTGTGTAGGTGTCTCTGTGTGTGTGTAGGTGTCTCTGTGTGTGTGTAGGTGTCTCTGTGTGTGTCTCTGTGTGTGGTGTGTAGGTGTCTCTGTGTGTGTGTGTAGGTGTCTCTGTGTGTGTAGGTGTCTCTGTGTGTGTAGGTGTCTCTGTGTGTGTAGGTGTCTCTGTGTGTGTGTAGGCGTGCGTGTGTGTAGGTGTCTCTGTGTGTGTAGGTGTCTCTGTGTGTGTGTGTGTAGGTGTCTCTGTGTGTGTGTAGGTGTCTCTGTGTGTGTGTAGGTGTCTCTGTGTGTGTCTCTGTGTGTGTGTGTAGGTGTCTCTGTGTGTGTGTGTAGGTGTCTCTGTGTGTGTAGGTGTCTCTGTGTGTGTAGGTGTCTCTGTGTGTGTAGGTGTCTCTGTGTGTGTGTGTAGGTGTCTCTGTGTGTGTCTCTGTGTGTGTGTGTGTGTCTCTGTGTGTGTGTGTAGGTGTCTCTGTGTGTGTAGGTGTCTCTGTGTGTGTAGGTGTCTCTGTGTGTGTGTGTAGGTGTCTCTGTGTGTGTGTGTAGGTGTCTCTGTGTGTAGGTGTCTCTGTGTGTGTGTGTGTGTAGGTGTCTCTGTGTGTGTAGGTGTCTCTGTGTGTGTGTAGGTGTCTCTGTGTGTGTAGGTGTGTAGGTGTCTCTGTGTGTGTGTGTGTGTAGGTGTCTCTGTGTGTGTAGGTGTCTCTGTGTGTGTAGGTGTCTCTGTGTGTGTAGGTGTCTCTGTGTGTGTGTGTAGGTGTCTCTGTGTGTGTGTGTAGGTGTCTCTGTGCGTGTGTGTAGGTGTCTTTGTGTGTGTGTGTCTCTGTCTCTGTGTGTGTGTAGGTGTCTCTGTGTGTGTGTGTGTAGGTGTCTCTGTGTGTGTGTGTAGGTGTCTCTGTGTGTGTGTGTAGGTGTCTCTGTGTGTGTGTGTAGGTGTCTCTGTGTGTGTGTGTAGGTGTCTCTGTGTGTAGGTGTCTCTGTGCATGTGTGTAGATGTCTCTGTGTGTGTCTCTGTGTGTGTGTGTAGGTGTCTCTGTGTGTGTAGGTGTCTCTGTGTGTGTGTGTAGGTGTCTCTGTGTGTGTAGGTGTCTCTGTGTGTGTGTAGGTGTCTCTGTGTGTGTAGGTGTCTCTGTGTGTGTAGGTGTCTCTGTGTGTGTGTGTAGGTGTCTCTGTGTGTGTGTGTGTAGGTGTCTCTGTGTGTGTGTGTGTAGGTGTCTCTGTGTGTGTAGGTGTCTCTGTGTGTAGGTGTCTCTGTGTGTGTGTGTAGGTGTCTCTGTGTGTGTGTGTGTGTGTAGGTGTCTCTGTGTGTGTGTGTAGATGTCTCTGTGTGTGTAGGTGTCTCTGTGTGTGTGTAGGTGTCTCTGTGTGTGTGTAGGCGTGCGTGTGTGTAGGTGTCTCTGTGTGTGTGTGTGTAGGTGTCTGTGTGTGTAGGTGTCTCTGTGTGTGTGGTGTATCCTACCGGTGACCCGTGCCCGCGTCTCAATGTGGCTGAGGTCTGCGGCGACGCCGGGCGTGTGAACGATGTCGTACAGCGAGAGCTCAGACACCAGCGGGCTGCCCTTGAGCAGCAGGGAGAGAGGTTGCCCAATGCCCCCGGCTGCCCCGAGCACAGCCACCCTCGTCAGGGACTGCACAGACAGACAGGGGAGAGGGTGGGTGGGTGAGTGGGTGGGTAGGTGGGGGAGTTGTGGGTGGGGGAGTGGGTGAGTGGGTGGGTGAGTTGATGGGGGAGTTGGTGGGGGAGTGAGTGGGTGGGGGAGTGAGTTGGTGGGTGAGTGAGTGGGTGGGTGGGTGAGTGGGTGAGTGAGTGGGTGAGTGGGTGGGTGGGTGAGTGAGTGGGTGGGTGGGTAGGTGGGTGAGTGGGTGGGGTGAGTGAGTGAGTGGGTGAGTGAGTGGGTGGGTGAGTGAGTGAATGGGTGAGTGGGTGAGTGAGTGGGTGAGTGAGTGGGTGGGTGGGTGAGTGAGTGGGTGGGTGAGTGAGTGGGTGGGTGAGTGAGTGGGTGAGTGGGTGGGTGAGTGAGTGGGTGGGTGAGTGAGTGGGTGAGTGGGTGAGTGGGTGGGTGGGTGGGTGAGTGGGTGGGTGGGTGAGTGGGTGGGTGGGTGAGTGGGTGAGTGAGTGGGTGAATGAGTGGGTGGGTGAGTGAGTGAGTGGGTGGGTGAGTGAGTGGGTGAGTGGGTGGGTGGGTGAGTGGGTGGGTGAGTGGGTGGGTGGGTAGGTGGGGGAGTGAGTGGGTGGGTGGGTGAGTTGGTGGGGGAGTGAGTGGGTGGGTGGGTGGGTGAGTGGGAGTGGGTGGGTGAGTGGGTGGGTGGGTGAGTGGGTGGGTGGGTGAGTGGGTGGGTGGGTGGGTGGGGGTGGGTGGGGGTGGGTGAGTGAGTGGGTGGGTGGGTGGGTGGGTGGGTGGGTGGTGGGGTGGGTGAGTGGGTGAGTGGGTGGTGGGTGGGTGAGTGAGTGGGTGGGTGAGTGGGTGAGTGAGTGGGTGAGTGAGTGGGGTGAGTGAGTGGGTGGGTGGGTGAGTGGGTGAGTGAGTGGGTGGGTGGGTGGGTGAGTGGGTGAGTGGGTGGGTGGGTGGGTGAGGTGGGTGAGTGGGTGAATGGGTGAGTGAGTGAGTGAGTGGGTGGGTGGGTGGTGAGTGGGTGAGTGAGTGAGTGGGTGAGTGGGTGAGTGGGTGAATGAATGTGGGTGAGTGAGTGGGTGAGTGGGGTGGGTGGGTGAGTGAGTGGGTGGGTGGGTGAGTGAGTGAGTGAATGGGTGAGTGGGTGAGTGAGTGGGTCAGTGAGTGAGTGGGTGGGTGAGTGGGTGGGTGGGTGGGTGAGTGAGTGGGGTGAGTGAGTGGGTGAGTGAATGGGTGAGTGAGTGGGTGAGTGAGTGGGTGAGTGGGTGGGTGGGTGAGTGGGTGGGTGAGTGGGTGGGTGGGTGGGTGAATGAGTGGGTGAGTGAGTGAGTGGGTGGGTGAGTGAGTGGGTGAGTGAGTGGGTGAGTGAGTGGGTGGGTGAGTGGGTGGGTGAGTGGGTGAGTGGGTGGGTGGGTGAGTGAGTGGGTGGGTGGGTGGGTGGTGGGTGAGTGAGTGAGTGAGTGGGTGGGTGGGTGAGTGGGTGGGTGAGTGGGTGGGTGAATGGGTGAGTGGGTGGGTGGGTGAGTGGGTGAGTGAGTGGGTGAGTGAGTGAGTGAATGGGTGAGTGGGTGAGTGAGTGGGTGAGTGAGTGGGTGGGTGGGTGAGTGAGTGGGTGAGTGAGTGGGTGGGTGAGTGAGTGAGTGAGTGGGTGGGTGGGTGGGTGAGTGGGTGGGTGGGTGAGTGGGTGAGTGAGTGGGTGAGTGAGTGGGTGGGTGGGTGGGTGAGGTGAGTGGGTGAGTGAGTGGGTGGGTGGGTGAGTGAGTGGGTGGGTGGGTAGGTGGGTGAGTGGGTGGGTGGGTGGGTGGGTGAGTGAGTGGGTGGGTGGGTGGGTGAGTGAGTGGGTGGGTGGGTGAGTGAGTGGGTGAGTGAGTGGGTGAGTGAGTGAGTGGGTGAATGAGTGGGTGAGTGGGTGAGTGAGTGGGTGGATGAGTGAGTGAGTGGGTGGGTGGGTGGGTGGGTGAGTGAGTGGGTGAGTGAGTGGGTGAGTGGGTGGGTGAGTGGGTGGGTGAGTGAGTGAGTGAGTGGGTGGGTGGGTGAGTGGGTGAGTGAGTGAGTGAGTGGGTGAGTGAGTGGGTGAGTGAGTGGGTGAGTGAGTGGGTGGATGAGGGGTGAGTGGGTGAGTGAGTGGGTGAGTGAGTAGGTGAGTGAGTGGGTGAGTGAGTAGGTGAGTGAGTAGGTAAGTGAGTGGGTGAGTGAGTGGGTGAGTGAGTGAGTGGGTGAATGAGTGAGTGGGTGAGTGAGTGGGTGAGTGAGTGGGTGGATGAGTGAGTGAGTGAGTGGGTGAATGGGTGAGTGAGTGGGTGAGTGAGTGGGTGAGTGAGTGGGTGAGTGAGTGGGTGGATGAGTGAGTCAGTGAGTGGGGTCTCTGAGTCTGTAGAATAATGCGTTAAGAGCTGTTTGGGCTGCAGCTCCAAATTCCCGCACGCGACCAGCTGAGTGGCTGTCGCGAGTGGGATGGGCCGGATCGTGCCTGGAACAGAGTTGCCCCCCTGGGCACAAACATTGCCGTGTTTAACATCGTTCAGTGTGACAATACGACCCGGTTTAACCTCTCCACTAACCACCCACTCACTCACCCACCCACCCACCCAACCACCCGCCCACCCACCCAACCACTCGCCCACCCACCCAACCACTCGCCCACCCACCCAACCACTCGCCCACCCACACAACCACTCGCCCACCCACACAACCACTCGCCCACCCACCCACTCACCCACCCACCCAACCACTCGCCCACCCACCCAACCACTCGCCCACCCACCCAACCACTCGCCCACCCACCCAACCACTCACCCACCCACCCAACCACTCACCCACCCACCCACCCAACCACTCACCCACCCACCCACCCAACCACTCACCCACCCACCCACCCAACCACTCACCCACCCACCCACCCAACCACTCACCCACCCACCCACCCAACCACTCACCCACCCACCCACCCAACCACTCACCCACCCAGCCACCCGCCCACCCAACCACTCGCCCACCCAACCACTCGCCCACCCAACCACTCGCCCACCCAACCACTCGCCCACCCAACCACTCGCCCACCCAAACCACTCGCCCACCCAACCACTCACCCACCCGCCCGCCCACTCACCCACCCACCCACCCGCTCGCTCACCCACCCACACACCCACCCACCTCACCCACCCCGGCACAAAGGAACTCGTTTGAGGCCGAGTCGACCTAGGGGAAGCCCAGGTACCGGTTCGGATAATTCGTCACCGGTGGTGTTGGTGGTGGCTGTGAACGGGAATTGAACTCGGGTCGCCGGGTTCGTAGCGCAGCGTAGAGCTAACCACTACACCCACCGCTCCCCACACCACGTGTATACACACACACACGTGTACACACACACACGTGTACACACACACACGTGTACACACACACACGTGTACACACACACACGTGTACACACACACGTGTACACAACACACGTGTACACACACACACGTGTACACACACACACGTGTACAACACACACACACGTGTACACACACACACACGTGTACACACACACACACGTGTACACACACACACACACGTGTACACACACACACGTGTACACACACACACGTGTACACACACACGTGTACACACACACGTGTACACACACACGTGTACACACACACACGTGTACACACACACACGTGTACACACACACACACGTGTACACACACACACACACACGTGTACACACACACACACACATGTACACACACACACACACGTGTACACACACACACGTGTACACACACACACGTGTATACACACACACAAGGTAAAATGAACCACTCTGTAACCTTGCCCAGCTCCTTATAATAGCTCCCTGCCACTGGGGGTACCTCCCCTCCCCCATTACCATCATCATCACCACTATCATCCCCATCACCACTAACACCACTATCACCACCACCACCACTAACATCATCACCATCACTATCACCACCACTATCACCACCACTATCACCACCACTATCACCACCACTATCATCACCACTATCATCACCACTACCATCACCACTATCATCATCACCATCACTATCACCAGCACTATCATCACCACCACCACCACTAACATCATCACTATCACCACCACTATCACCACTATCACCATCACTATCACCATCACTATCACCACCACTATCATCACCACTATCATCACCACTATCATCACCACTATCATCACCACTATCATCACCACTATCATCACCACTATCATCACCACTATCATCCCCATCACCACTAACACCACTATCACCACCACCACCATCATCACCATCACTATCACCACCACTATCACCACCACTATCATCACCACTACCATCACCACTATCATCATCACCATCACTATCACCAGCACTATCATCACCACCACCACCACTAACATCATCACTATCACCACCACTATCACCACTATCACCATCACTATCACCATCACTATCACCACCACTATCATCACCACTATCATCACCACTATCATCACCACTATCATCACCACTATCATCACCACTATCATCACCATCACCACTAACACCACTATCACCATCATCACCATCACTATCACCACCACTATCACCACCATCATCACCACTAACACCACTATCACCACCACTATCATCACCACTATCACCACCACTATCACCACCACTATCACCACCACTATCACCACCACTATCATCACCACTATCATCACCATTATCACCACCACTATCACCACCACTATCATCACCCACTATCACCACCACTATCATCACCACTATCACCACCGCTATCACCACCGCTATCATCACCACTAACACCACTATCACCACCACCACCACTATCATTACCACTATCATCACCACCATCATCACCACTAACACCACCACCACTACCATCACCACTATCATCCCCATCACCACTATCACCACCATGACCACCATCGTTACTGTACCCAACCAGCTGGGGCTGGGCAGCTTCAGAGCTCACCAGTTTCTTCCAGCCTAAATCAAACGTCTGTGGCTATTACCACCACCACCATCACTACCACCATCACCACCATCACTACCACCATCACCATCACCACCACCATCACCACCACCATCACCACCACCATCACCACCACCATCACCACCACCACCACCACCATCACCACCACCATCACCACCACCATCACCACCACCATCACTACCACCATCACCATCACCACCACCATCACCACCACCATCACCACCACCATCACCACCACCATCACCACCACCATCACCACCACCATCACCACCACCATCACTACCACCATCACCACCACCATCAACCACCGCCACTACCACCATCACTACCTCCATCACCACCACCATCACTACCACCACCACCATCACCACCATCACCACCACCATCACCACCACCATCACTACCACCATCACCACCACCATCACTACCACCATCACCATCACACCACCATCACTACCACCATCACCACCACCATCACCACCACCATCACCACCACCATCACCACCACCATCACCACCACCATCACTACCACCATCACCATCACCACCACCATCACTACCACCATCACCATCACCACCACATCACTACCACCATCACCACCACCATCACCACCACCATCACCACCACCATCACCACCACCATCACCACCACCATCACTACCACCATCACCATCACCACCACCATCACTACCACCATCACCACCACCATCACCACCACCATCACCACCACCATCACTACCACCATCACCACCACCATCACTACCACCATCACTACCACCATCACCACCACCACCATCACCACCATCACCACCACCATCACCACCACCATCACCACCACCATCACCACCACCATCACCACCACCATCACCACCACCATCACTACCACCATCACTACCACCATCACGACCACCATCACTACCACCACCACCATCACCATCACCACCACCATCACTACCACCATCACCACCACCATCACCACCACCATCACCACCACCATCACCATCACCACCACCATCACTACCACCATCACCATCACCACCACCATCACTACCACCATCACCACCACCATCACTACCACCATCACTACCACCACCACCATCACTACCTCCATCACTACCACCACCACCATCACTACCTCCATCACTACCACCATCACTACCACCACCACCATCACTACCACCATCACTACCACCACCACCATCACTACCTCCATCACTACCACCATCACTACCACCATCACTACCACCACCACCATCACTACCACCATCACTACCACCATCACTACCACCACCACCATCACTACCACCATCACTACCACCACCACCATCACTACCTCCATCACTACCACCATCACTACCACCACCACCATCACTACCACCATCACCATCACTACCACCATCACCACCATCACCACCACCATCACTACCACCATCACTACCACCATCACTACCACCACCACCATCACTACCACCATCACCACCACCATCACTACCACCATCACCACCACCATCACTACCACCATCACCACCACCATCACTACCACCGCCTGGCTCTTCGAGCGTTTCCCCTTGATTCCTGACCTATGGGTGCTACTCAGACTGCGGCTCCCCCTCCTGCTCCCTCCCCCTCCCTCCCCTCCCTTCCCTCCCTCTCCTCCCTCTCCTCTCCTCCATCTCCCTCCTCTCCTCCCCTCCCTCTCCTCCCTCCCCTCCCTCCCTCTCCTCCCCCCCTCTCCTCCCTCTCCTCCCTCCCCTCCCTCCCTCTCCTCCCTCCCCTCTCCTCCATCTCCCCCTTCTCCTCTCCTCCACCCCCCCCTCTCCTCCCCTCCCTCTCCTCCATCCCCCCCTCCTCTCCTCCCTCCCCTCTCCTCCCTCCCCCCTCCCCTCCATCTCCCCCCTCCCTCCACTCCCCTCCCTCTCCTCCCCTCCGTCTCCTCCCTCTCCTCCCCTCCCTCTCCTCCCCCCCTCTCCTCCATCTCCTCCCTCCCCCCTCCCCTCTCCTCCCTCCCTCCTCTCCTCCCTCCCCTCAATCTCCCCCATCCCTCTCCTCCATCTCCTCTCCTTCCCTCCCCTCTCCTCCATCTCCCCCCTCCCTCCCCTCTCCTCCCTCCCTCCCCTCTCCTCCCTCCCTCTCCTCCCTCTCCTCCCTCCCCCCTCCCCTCCCTCTCCTCCATCTCCCCCCCACCTCCCTGCCAGGGCTATCACAGTGGCTAGATGAGACGTCCATCTCACAGCGACCTAGATGAGACTTCCACCTCTCAGCGGCTACATGAGACGTCCATCTCTCTCTCTCTAACACACAGGCTAAGCAGGAGACGGTGACCTCGATCTCGACCCAGACGATAGACGACGCCTCAGTCTACATTTGGTGCCAAGGGAGGTGTAGAGAGATCGATGTGCGAGAGTTACACGGTACCTAGGAGATGTTGGATACCTCTCCTGTAGTGCATAACGCAGGAGGTGTCGGGGTTTGACCTTGACTAGACCTGCTGCTGCTGCTGTATATCTGGAGTCTGCGTGTCTCCCCTGTGGTGAAATGTTAACTATCTCGCCTGGTCTACAGGAAGTCGTGGGTTCGATCCCGACCTTGACTAGACCTGCTGCTGCTGCTGCTGTATATCTGGAGTCTGCGTGTCTCCCCTGTGGTGAGATGTTAACTATCTCGCCTGGTATACAGGAAGTCGTGGGTTCGATCCAGACCTTGACTAGACCTGCTGCTGCTGCTGTATATGTGGAGTCTGCGTGTCTCCCCTGTGGTGAAATGTTGACAATCTCGCCTGGTATACAGGAAGTCGTGGGTTCGATCCAGACCTTGACTAGCCTTGCTGCTGCTGCTGTATATCTGGAGTCTGCGTGTCTCCCCTGTGGTGAAATGTTAACTATCTCGCCTGGTACACAGGAGGTCGTGGGTTCAATCCAGACCTTGACTAGACCTGCTGCTGCTGCTGTATATCTTGAGTCTGCGTGTCTCCCCTGTGGTGAGATGTTAACTATCTCGCCTGGTATACAGGAAGTCGTGAGGTCGATCCAGACCTTGACTAGACCTGCTGCTGTATATCTGGAGTCTGCGTGTCTCCCCTGTGGTGAGATGTTAACTATCTCGCCTGGTGTACAGGAAGTCGTGGGTTCGATCCAGACCTTGACTAGCCTTGCTGCTGCTGTATATCTGGAGTCTGCGTGTCTCCCCTGTGGTGAGATGTTGACTATCTCGCCTGGTATACAGGAAGTCGTGGGTTCGATCCAGACCTTGACTAGCCTTGCTGCTGCTGCTGCTGCTGTATATCTGGAGTCTGCGTCTCTGTCTCCCCTGTGGTGAGATGTTAACTATCTCGCCTGGTATACAGGAAGTCGTGGGTTCGATCCAGACCTTGACTAGCCTTGCTGCTGCTGTATATCTGGAGTCTGCGTGTCTCCCCTGTGGTGAGATGTTAACTATCTCGCCTGGTATACAGGAAGTCGTGGGTTCGATCCAGACTTTGACTAGACCTGCTGCTGTATATCTGGAGTCTGCGTGTCTCCCCTGTGGTGAAATGTTAACTATCTCGCCTGGTATACAGGAAGTCGTGGGTTCGATCCAGACCTTGACTAGACCTGCTGCTGCTGTATATCTAGAGTCTGCGTGTCTCCCCTGTGGTGAGATGTTAACTATCTCGCCTGGTATACAGGAAGTCGTGGGGTCGATCCCGACCTTGCCTAGACCTGCTGCTGCTGCTGTATATGTGGAGTCTGCGTGTCTCCCCTGTGGTGAGATGTTAACAATCTCGCCTGGTATACAGGAAGTCGTGGGTTTGATCCAGACCTTGACTAGACCTGCTGCTGTATATCTGGAGTCTGCGTGTCTCCCCTGTGGTGAGATGTTAACTATCTCGCCTGGTCTACAGGAAGTCGTGGGTTCGATCCCGACCTTGACTAGACCTGCTGCTGCTGTATATCTGGAGTCTGCGTGTCTGACCCTGTGGTGAAATGTTGACAATCTCGCCTGGCTTACAGGAAGTCGTGGGGTCGATCCAGACCTTGACTAGACCTGCTGCTGCTGTATATCTGGAGTCTGCGTCTCTGTCTCCCCTGTGGTGAAATGTTGACAATCTCGCCTGGTCTACAGGAAGTCGTGGGTTCGATCCAGACCTTGACTAGCCTTGCTGCTGTATATCTGGAGTCTGCGTGTCTCCCCTGTGGTGAGATGTTAACTATCTCGCCTGGTCTACAGGAAGTCGTGGGTTCGATCCCGACCTTGACTAGGCCTGCTGCTGCTGTATATCTGGAGTCTGCGTGTCTGACCCTGTGGTGAAATGTTGACAATCTCGCCTGGCTTACAGGAAGTCGTGGGGTCGATCCAGACCTTGACTAGACCTGCTGCTGCTGCTGTATATCTGGAGTCTGCGTCTCTGTCTCCCCTGTGGTGAGATGTTAACTATCTCGCCTGGTCTACAGGAAGTCGTGGGTTCGATCCTGACCTTGACTAGACCTGCTGCTGCTGTATATCTGGAGTCTGCGTGTCTGACCCTGTGGTGAAATGTTGACAATCTCGCCTGGTCTACAGGAAGTCGTGGGGTCGATCCAGACCTTGACTAGACCTGCTGCTGCTGTATATCTGGAGTCTGCGTCTCTGTCTCCCCTGTGGTGAAATGTTAACTATCTCGCCTGGTGTACAGGAAGTCGTGGGTTCGATCCAGACCTGGACTAGCCTTGCTGCTGTATATCTTGAGTCTGCGTCTCTGTCTCCCCTGTGGTGAGATGTTAACTACCTCGCCTGGTATACAGGAAGTCGTGGGGTCGATCCAGACCTTGACTAGCCTTGCTGCTGCTGCTGTATATCTGGAGTCTGCGTCTCTGTCTCCCCTGTGGTGAAATGTTAACTATCTCGCTGGTCTACAGGAAGTCCTGGGGTTCGATCCCGACCTTGACTAGCCTTGCTGCTGTATATCTGGAGTCTGCGTGTCTCCCCTGTGGTGAGATGTTAACTATCTCGCCTGGTATACAGGAAGTCGTGGGGTCGATCCAGACCTTGACGAGCCTTGCTGCTGCTGCTGTATATCTGGAGTCTGCGTCTCTGTCTCCCCTGTGGTGAAATGTTGACAATCTCGCCTGGTCTACAGGAAGTCGTGGGTTCGATCCAGACCTTGACTAGCCTTGCTGCTGTATATCTGGAGTCTGCGTGTCTCCCCTGTGGTGAGATGTTAACTATCTCGCCTGGTATACAGGAAGTCGTGGGTTCGATCCAGACCTTGACTAGCCTTGCTGCTGCTGCTGTATATCTGGAGTCAGCGTCTCTGTCTCCCCTGTGGTGAAATGTTGACAATCTCGCCTGGTATACAGGAAGTCGTGGGTTCGATCCAGACCTTGACTAGCCTTGCTGCTGCTGCTGTATATCTGGAGTCTGCGTCTCTGTCTCCCCTGTGGTGAGATGTTAACTATCTCGCCTGGTCTACAGGAAGTCGTGGGTTCGATCCAGACCTTGACTAGCCTTGCTGCTGCTGCTGCTGTATATCTGGAGTCTGCGTCTCTGTCTCCCCTGTGGTGAGATGTTAACTACCTCGCCTGGTATACAGGAAGTCGTGGGTTCGATCCAGACCTTGACTAGACTTGCTGCTGCTGCTGTATATCTGGAGTCTGCGTGTGTCCCCTGTGGTGAAATGTTGACAATCTCGCCTGGTCTACAGGAAGTCGTGGGTTCGATACCAACCTTGACTAGACCTGCTGCTGCTGCTGTATATCTGGAGTCTGCGTCTCTGTCTCCCCTGTGGTGAGATGTTAACTACCTCGCCTGGTATACAGGACTCACACGGAGACCCATAGACTCACCACGCAGATAACCCATAGACTCACGCAGAGATCCATAGACTCACGGAGACTCACAGACTCACACAGAGACCCACAGAATCACACAGGGACCCATAGAATCATCACACAGAGACCCATAGACTCACCACACAGACACCCATAGACTCACACAGAGACACACAGACGAATAGACTCACCACACAGAGACCCATAGACTCACCACACAGAGACCCATAGACTCACCACACAGACACCCATAGACTCACACAGAGACCCATAGACTCACACAGAGACCCATAGACTAATCACACAGAGACCCATAGACTCATCACACACACAGACCCATAGACTTAACACCGAACCCATATAATCAACAATTAATCCGTGCCACTTATAATGGCGTGCATGCGTGTGCATTAATGCTCACACAAGCGCAGAAACTATGCCTTAGCAACATTTAACCTTGAACACCGACAAAGCCCCACTCCGCCCGCCCCCCAACAAGCTCCTCGCGGCGTGACCCGAGGCGCCTCAAAACCGGTAGGGAATCTAGGCGAGCGCCGGCAACGGGCAGGCTTCGCGGTTGCGACTAGGCCTCGTCGTGTCGCGTGAGGAGGAATTTTTTTTTTAAATGTTTTGCGTTCTACCTGCGAGGAGGAGGAGAAGCTCCTGATGGCCGTGCGCACGGCGCCAGCGCCCGAGATGCGTGAGAACATCGTCGCGGTGAGAAGAGAAGTGGTGAGGTGAAGTGGTGGTGGTGGTGAGGTGAGCGGAGTTTGCCCTACAGCTGAAGACGACAAGGCCACGCGTTCTGCGCATGCGCGGAGAGGGGGGAGGAAACCCGAACACCTCGCCAAATCCCCACCCCCACGCCTTCAACGGTCGATTCCGACCCGTAACCATCCGAAACGCGGATAGCGAGGTGTCGTTTTGTCTGGTATCGATTCAGTGTCGTTGGGGGGGTTTGCCTGAAGCGTTAAGGAATCGATTCGTGGTGTGATGGTTGGTTTTTTTTAATTGGCGTGGAGGAATCGGAATCGGTTAAGGACTTGCCCTTGGGATCACCATACGAGTGACCCTTATAAGAAGACCCATAGAGATACATAGAGACCCATAGAGATACATAGAGACCCATAGAGATATATAGAGACCCATAGAGAGAGACCCATAGAGATACATAGAGACCCATAGAGATACATAGAGACCCATAGAGATACACAGAGACCCATAGAGATATATAGAGACCCATAGAGATACACAGAGACCCATAGAGATACATAGAGACCCATAGAGATATATAGAGACCCATAGAGATATATATAGACCCATAGAGATAGATGGAGACGCATAGAGATATATAGAGACCCCTACTGATACATAGAGACCCATAGAGTCATATAGAGAACCATAGAGATACATAGAGACCCATAGAGATACATAGAGACCCATAGAGATACATAGAGACCCATAGTCATATAGAGACCCATAGAGTTACATAGAGACCCATAGAGATACATAGAGACCCATAGAGACCCATAGAGATACATAGAGACCCATAGAGATACATAAAGACCCATAGAGATACACAGAGACCCATAGAGATACATAGAGACCCATAGAGATATATAGAGACCCATAGAGAGAGACCCATAGAGATACATAGAGACCCATAGAGATACATAGAGACCCATAGAGATACACAGAGACCCATAGAGATATATAGAGACCCATAGAGATACACAGAGACCCATAGAGATACATAGAGACCCATAGAGATATATAGAGACCCATAGAGATATATATATAGACCCATAGAGATAGATGGAGACGCATAGAGATATATAGAGACCCCTACTGATACATAGAGACCCATAGAGTCATATAGAGAACCATAGAGATACATAGAGACCCATAGAGATACATAGAGACCCATAGAGATACATAGAGACCCATAGTCATATAGAGACCCATAGAGTTACATAGAGACCCATAGAGATACATAGAGACCCATAGAGACCCATAGAGATACATAGAGACCCATAGAGATACATAAAGACCCATAGAGATACACAGAGACCCATAGAGATACATAGAGACCCATAAGGATACACAGAGACCCATAGAGATACAAAGATACCCATAGAGATACATAGAGACCCATAGAGTTACATAGAGACCCATAGAGATGCATAGAGACCCATAGAGACCCATAGAGATACATAGAGACCCATAGAGATACATAGAGCCCCATAGAGATATATAGAGACCCATAGAGATACATAGAGACACAAAGAGATACATAGAGACCCATATAGATACATAGAGACCCATAGAAATACATAGAGACCCATAGAGTTACATAGAGACCCATAGAGATACATAGAGACCCATAGAGATATATAGAGACCCATAGAGACCCATAGAGATACACAGAGACCCATAGAGATACACAGAGACCCATAGAGATACATAGAGACCCATAGAGATATGTAGAGACCCATAGAGATCCATAGAGACCCAAAGAGATACATAGAGACCCATAGAGATATATAGAGACCCATAGAGATACATAGAGATCCATAGAGATACATAGAGATCCCTACTGATACATAGAGACCCGTAGAGATACATAGAGACCCATTGAGATACACAGATACCCATAGAGACCCATAGAGATACATAGAGACCCCTACTGATATATAGAGACCCATAGAGATACATAGAGACCCATAGAGATACACAGAGACCCATAGAGACCCATAGAGATACATAAAGACCCATAAAGATACATAGAGACCCATAGAGATACATAGAGACCCATAGAGATATGTAGAGACCCATAGAGATACATAGAGACCCATAGAGATACATAGAGACCCATAGAGTTACATAGAGACCCATAGAGATAGATAGAGACCCATAGAGATACATAGAGATACACAGAGACCCATAGAGATACATAGAGACCCATAGAGATACATAGAGACCCATAGAGATACATAGAGACCCATAGAGATACATAGAGACCCAAAGAGATATACAGAGACCCATAGAGATACATCGAGACCCATAGAGATATATAGAGACCCATAGAGGTACACAGAGACCCATAGAGACCCATAGAGATACACAGAGACCCATAGAGATACATAGAGACCCATAGAGATACATAGAGACCCATAGAGATACATAGAGACCCATAGAGATACATAGAGACCCATAGAGATACATAGAGACCCATAGAGATATATAGAGACCCATAGAGGTACACAGAGACCCATAGAGACCCATAGAGATACATAGAGACCCATAGAGATACATAGAGACCCATAGAGATACATAGAGACCCATAGAGATATACAGAAACCCATAGAGATACATAGAGACCCATAGAGATATATAGAGACCCATAGAGGTACACAGAGACCCATAGAGACCCATAGAGATACATAGAGACCCATAGAGATACATAGAGACCCATAGAGATACATAGAGACCCATAGAGATATATAGAGACCCATAGAGATACACAGAGACCCATAGAGATACACAGAGACCCATAGAGATACACAGAGACCCATAGAGATATATAGAGACCCATAGAGATACACAGAGACCCATAGAGATATATAGAGACCCATAGAGATATATAGAGACCCATAGAGATACACAGAGACCCATAGAGATACACAGAGACCCATAGAGATACACAGAGACCCATAGAGACCCATAGAGATACATAGAGACCCATAGAGATACATAGAGACCCATAGAGATATATAGAGACCCATGGAGATATATAGAGACCCATAGAGATACACAGAGACCCATAGAGATACACAGAGACCCATAGAGATATATAGAGACCCATAGAGATACACAGAGACCCATAGAGATATATAGAGACCCATAGAGATATATAGAGACCCATAGAGATACACAGAGACCCATAGAGATACACAGAGACCCATAGAGATATATAGAGACCCATAGAGGTACACAGAGACCCATAGAGACCCATAGAGATACATAGAGACCCATAGAGATACACAGAGACCCATAGAGATATATAGAGACCCATAGAGATATATAGAGATACATAGAGACCCATAGAGATATATAGAGACCTATAGAGGTACACAGAGACCCATAGAGACCCATAGAGTTACATAGAGACCCATAGAGGTACACAGAGACCCATAGAGATATATAGAGACCCATAGAGATATATAGAGACCCATAGAGATACACAGAGACCCATAGAGATGCACAGAGACCCATAGAGATATATAGAGACCCATAGAGATACACAGAGACCCATAGAGATATATAGAGACATACACAGAGACCCATAGAGATACACAGAGACCCATAGAGATACACAGAGACCCATAGAGATACACAGAGACCCATAGAGATACACAGAGACCCATATAGATACACAGAGACCCATAGAGTTACATAGAGGCCCATAGAGATACACAGAGACCCATATAGACCTATGAAATGAATATGGAACCGAACCCCCCCTGTGTTCAATGAATAGGGAACCGGATCCCCCCTGTGTTCAATGAATAGGGAACCGGATCCCTCTGGTGTTCAATGAATAGGGAACCGGATCCCCCCTGTGTTCAATGAATAGGGAACCGGACCCCTCTGGTGTTCAATGAATAGGGAACCGGATCCCTCTGGTGTTCAATGAATAGGGAACCGGATCCCCTGTTCTTAAATGAATAGGGAACCGGATCCCTCTGGTGTTCAATGAATAGGCAACCGGTTCCCTGTGGTGTTCAATGAATAGGTAACCGGATCCCCCCTGTGTTCAATGAATAGGGAACCGGATCCCTCTGGTGTTCAATAAATAGGGAACCGGATCCCCCTGTTCTTAAATGAATAGGGAACCGGATCACCCGTGTTCAATGAATAGGCAACCGGTTCCCTGTGGTGTTCAATGAATAGGGAACCGGATCCCTGTGGTGTTCAATGAATAGGGAATCGGATCCCCCCCTGTGTTAAATGAATATGGAACCGGATCCCTCTGTTGTTCAATGAATAGGGAACCGGATCTCTCCTGTGTTCAATGAATAGGGAACCGGATCCCTACCTCCACCCCCCACCTACTCCACCTCCACCTCCCGTGTCCAGGCCGCGCTTCTCGCTCCGCGTGAGGCCCTCACGAGTCGCCTGTCTCTGTCTGTGTCTCTGTCTCTCTCTGTGTCTCTGTCTGTGTGTGTCTCTGTGTGTCTGTCTGTGTGTGTCTCTGTGTGTCTGTCTGTCTGTCTGTGTGTGTGTCTCTGTGTGTCTCTGTCTCTGTGTGTCTGTGTGTGTATCTCTGTGTGTCTCTGTCTCTGTGTGTCTGGGTCTCTGTGTGTCTCTGTGTGTCTGTGCCTCTGTCTCTGTGTGTCTGTCTGTGTGTCTGTGTCTCTGTGTGTCTGTGTGTCTCTGTGTGTCTCTATCTCTGTGTCTCTGTCTCTGTGTGTATCTCTGTGTGTCTTGTGTGTGTCTCTGTATCTCTGTCTGTGTGTGTCTCCGTCTGTGTGTGTCTCTGTGTCTCTGTGTGTCTGTGTTTCTGTGTGTCTGTGTGTGTCTCTGTGTGCCTGTGTGTCTCTGTCTCTGCCTGTGTGTCTCTGTCTGTCTCTGTGTGTGTCTGTGTCTCTCTGTCTCTGTGTGTCTCTGCCTGTGTGTGCCTGTGTGTCGCTGTCTGTCTCTGTGTGTCTCTCTGTCTCTGTGTGTCTCTGCCTGTGTGTGCCTGTGTGTCGCTGTCTGTCTCTGTGTGTCTTTCTGTCTCTGTGTGTCTCTCTGTCTCTGTCTGTCTCTGCCTGTGTGTCTGTGTCTCTGTCTGTCTGTCTGTGTGTCTGTGTCTCTGTCTGTCTCTGTCTGTCTCTGCCTGTGTGTCTGTGTCTCTGTCTGTCTCTGTGTGTCTCTGTCTGTCTCTCTGTGTGTCTCTCTCTCTGTCTCTGTCCGCCCGTCTGCGTCGAGCGGCGCTTCGGTGAGCGGTCAAATTCATTGACACGGAGGCGTCGGACAAATCATTGAACTAAAGTCGATGACAATCGCGTCGGTCCGATGCCCCTTGTTTGTTATTAGCAGCGGCGCGTGTACGTGGCGGTTAACGCGTGAAACTTTAACGATTATCTTGGTGTGATGGTGGTGGTTGTTTGTTTTGTTGTTGTTGTTGATGTAACAGCTCGTCGAAATTCCGTGCTGTTTGTTCGCCACGACGTCTAAATTCTCGTAAGGAAGTTCCGAGTTTTAGGGAGTTGTTGGGTAGGTTGGGGTTATTGTTGTTGTTGAGTAGGTTGTTGTTGTTGTTGAGTTTGTTGTTGAGTTGTTCGTTAGTTAAAACGCTGAAGGCTTTCGTGACAAACGTTCATTTAATAAGGCGTTTTTTTGGGGGGTCTCTATATATCTGAATGAGATCGTAGTATGAATAATAATATTGTAATAATTGGAATAATATCATGGTGATAATACCATTGTTATAATGATAATACCAGTGTTATGATGATATAAATGTTATTATGTTTTTAGTTGTAGCATACGGAACCCGGAAGTGAATGGTAAGCCTGCGGCCTAATTTGCCTGCTAGGCCGCAGGCTTCTCCCATAGCAGCCCCCTGAGACTTTGTATGGGGGGAAAGCCTGCGGCCTAGTAGGCAGACTAGGCCGCAGGCTTCACGGTGATGAAGGCCTAGGAAGGTGATCATCCAGCAGTAGATAGAACACAGCTGGTGGTGATCATCCAGCAGTGGATAGAACACAGCTGGTGGTGGTGATCATCCAGCAGTAGATAGAACACAGCTGGTGATGATCATCCAGCAGTAGATAGAACACAGCTGGTGGTGGTGGTCATCCAGCAGTAGATAGAACACAGCTGGTGATGATCATCCAGCAGTAGATAGAACACAGCTGGTGGTGATGATCATCCAGCAGTAGATAGAACACAGCTGGTGGTGATCATCCAGCAGTAGATAGAACACAGCTGGTGGTGGTCATCCAGCAGTAGATAGAACACAGCTGGTGGTGGTGGTCATCCAGCAGTAGATAGAACACAGCTGGTGGTGGTGATCCAGCAGTAGATAGAACACAGCTGGTGGTGGTCATCCAGCAGTAGATAGAACACAGCTGGTGGTGGTGGTCATCCAGCAGTAGATAGAACACAGCTGGTGGTGGTGGTGATCCAGCAGTAGATAGAACACAGCTGGTGGTGGTCATCCAGCAGTAGATAGAACACAGCTGGTGGTGATCATCCAGCAGTAGATAGAACACAGCTGGTGGTGGTGGTCATCCAGCAGTAGATAGAACACAGCTGGTGGTGGTGATCATCCAGCAGTAGATAGAACACAGCTGGTGGTGGTGATCATCCAGCAGTAGATAGAACACAGCTGGTGGTGGTGGTCATCCAGCAGTAGATAGAACACAGCTGGTGGTGATGATCATCCAGCAGTAGATAGAACACAGCTGGTGGTGATCATCCAGCAGTAGATAGAACACAGCTGGTGGTGGTCATCCAGCAGTAGATAGACTACAGCTGGTGGTGGTGATCATCCAGCAGTAGATAGAACACAGCTGGTGGTGATCATCCAGCAGTAGATAGAACACAGCTGGTGGTGGTGATCATCCAGCAGTAGATAGAACACAGCTGGTGGTGGTGGTGATCCAGCAGTGGATAGACCACAGCTGGTGGTGGTGATCATCCAGCAGTAGATAGAACACAGCTGGTGGTGGTGATCATCCAGCAGTAGATAGAACACAGCTGGTGGTGATCATCCAGCAGTAGATAGAACACAGCTGGTGGTGATCATCCAGCAGTAGATAGAACACAGCTGGTGGTGGTGATCATCCAGCAGTAGATAGAACACAGCTGGTGGTGGTGATCATCCAGCAGTAGATAGAACACAGCTGGTGGTGGTGATCATCCAGCAGTAGATAGAACACAGAACTGGTGGTGGTGGTGATCATCCAGCAGTGGATAGAACACAGCTGGTGGTGGTGATCATCCAGCAGTAGATAGAACACAGCTGGTGGTGATCATCCAGCAGTAGATAGAACACAGCTGGTGGTGATGATCATCCAGCAGTAGATAGAACACAGCTGGTGGTGGTGATCATCCAGCAGTAGATAGAACACAGCTGGTGGTGATCATCCAGCAGTAGATAGAACACAGCTGGTGGTGATTATCCAGCTGTAGATAGAACACAGCTGGTGATGATCATCCAGCAGTAGATAGAACACAGCTGGTGCTGGTGATCATCCAGCAGTAGATAGAACACAGCTGGTGGTGATCATCCAGCAGTAGATAGAACACAGGTGGTGGTGATCATCCAGCAGTAGATAGAACACAGCTGGTGGTGGTGATCATCCAGCAGTAGATAGACCACAGCTGATGGTGATGATCATCCAGCAGTGGATAGAACACAGCTGGTGGTGATCATCCAGCAGTAGATAGAACACAGCTGGTGCTGGTGATCATCCAGCAGTAGATAAACCACAGCTGGTGGTGGTGATCATCCAGCAGTGGATAGAACACAGCTGGTGGTGGTGGTGATTATCCAGCAGTAGATAGAACACAGCTGGTGGTGGTGATCCAGCAGTAGATAGAACACAGCTGGTGGTGGTGGTCATCCAGCAGTAGATAGAACACAGCTGGTGGTGATGATCCAGCAGTAGATAGAACACAGCTGGTGGTGGTGATCATCCAGCAGTAGATAGAGCACAGCTGGTGGTGATCATCCAGCAGTAGATAGAACACAGCTGGTGGTGATCATCCAGCAGTAGATAGAACACAGCTGGTGGTGATCATCAAGCAGTAGATAGAACACAGCTGGTGGTGGTCATCCAACAGTAGATAGATCACAGCTGGTGGTGATCATCCAGCAGTAGATAGAACACAGCTGGTGGTGATCATCAAGCAGTAGATAGATCACAGCTGGTGGTGATCATCCAACAGTAGATAGAACACAGCTGCTGGTGGTGATCATCCAGCAGTAGATAGAACACAGCTGGTGGTGGTGGTGATCCAGCAGTAGATAGAACACAGCTGGTGGTGGTGGTGATCCAGCAGTAGATAGAACACAGCTGGTGGTGATTATCCAGCAGTGGATAGAACACAGCTGGTGGTGATCATCCAGCAGTAGATAGAACACAGCTGGTGATGGTGATCATCCAGCAGTAGATAGAACACAGCTGGTGGTGGTGATCATCCAGCAGTAGATAGAACACAGCTGCTGGTGGTGGTCATCCAGCAGTAGATAGAACACAGCTCGTGGTGGTGATCATCCAGCAGTAGATAGAACACAGCTGGTGGTGGTGGTCATCCAGCAGTGGATAGAACACAGCTGGTGGTGTCACTGTGTCGGCCTTGTGCTACTCGCCACCAGCTAGCGGCAGCACTTGCCCCTACAGCACTGTTAGAGGCTACCTGGGGGGGCCTTTGACTTTGTGTATTGACACTGGGGTAGGAGGGGAGGGAGATACAAAGGCGGCCGGGCGTGGTGGTGGTGGTGTCAGGCCACACCACTCGCCTGTGTGAGTGAGTGTGTGAGTGTGTGTGGTTGTGTGAGTGTGTGTGGTGTGTCTGTGAGTATATGAGTGTGTGTGGTGTGTATGGTGAGTGAGTGTGTGTGGTATGTCTTGTGAGTGTGTGTGGTGAGTGAGTGTGTGTGGTGTGTGTGGTGAGTGAGTGTGTGGTGAGTGAGTGTGTGTGGTGAGTGTGGTGTGTCTGTGAGTGAGTGTGGTGTGTTTGTGAGTGTGTGTGTGGTGTGTCTGTGAGTGTGTGGTGTGTCTGTGAGTGTGTGTTGTGTCTGTGAGTGTGTGTGGTGAGTGTGTATAGTGTTTGTGAGTGTGTGTGGTGAGTGAGTGTGAGTGTGGTGTGTCTGTTAGTGTGTGGTGTGTATGTGTGTGGTGTGTATGTGTGTGGTGTGTATGTGTGTGGTGTGTGAGTGTGTGTAGTGTCTGTGAGTGTGTGTGGTGAGTGAGTGTGAGTGTGGTGTGTCTGTGAGAGTGTGTGGTGAGTGTGTGTGGTATCTGTGTGTGAGTGTGGTGTGTCTGTGTGTGAGTGTGGTGTGTCTGTGTGTGTGTGGTGTGTCTGTGAGTGTGTGTGAGTATGTGTACTGTGTGTGTACCTCTGTGTGTGTGTGTGGTGTGTGTACCTCTGCGTGTGTGTGGTGTGTGTGTGTGGTGTGTGTGTGTACATCTGTGTGTGTGGTGTGTGTGTGTACATCTGTGTGTGTGTGGTGTGTGTGTGTACATCTGTGTGTGTACCTGTGTGGTGTGTGTGTACCTGTGTGGTGTGTGTACCTGTGTGTGTACCTGTGTGTGTGTACCTGTGTGTGTACCTGTGTGTGTGTGGTGTGTGTGTACCTGTGTGTGTACCTGTATGTGTGTGGTGTGTGTGTACCTGTGTGTGTGTGTACCTGTGTGTGTGTGGTGTGTGTGTACCTGTGTGTGTGTGGTGTGTGTGTGGTGTGTGTGGGGAGCGATAGTGTAGCGGTTAGCGCTACGCTGCGCTATGAACCTGGCGACCCGGGTTCGATTCCCGCTCACGGCCAACACCAGTGACGGATTATCTGATCCGGTCCTGGGCCTCCCTAAGGTCGACTCAGCCTCAAATGAGTACCTGGTGCGGTGTGTAAACATTGCCACTGGGGAGACAAAGGCGGTCGGGCGTGGTGCTGGCCACCCACCCCCTCGTGTACCGTTCCGGCCTTCATAGGTGCTCGCTAACAGCACTTGCCCCTACAGTCTGTTAAGGCTACACGGTGGACCTTTGCCTGTGCGTGTGTGTGTAACTGTGTGTTGTGTGTAGGTTTCATTGTCATCATGACGGACTCCAAATACTTCAACACGACCAAGAAAGGTTTGCGTGTACTCACAGACACAACTTACACACGGACACACACACACGGACACACACACAAAGATACACACAAACATGGGTCTTTGTGTGTCACTAGTGTGTGGTTGTGTATAATAGTGAGTGTAGTTGTGCGTGTGTGTGTGGTGGTAATGAGTGTCGTAGTGTGTAGTATTGGGTGTTAGCGAAAACAGTAGTAATGTATAGTAGTGTGTACAGTAGAAGTGTGTACACTATTTGTAGTAGTGTGTATAGTAGTCTATGGTAGTGTATAGTCGTAATGTGTAGTAGTAGTAGTGTATAGTAGTAGTAAGTAGTGTAGTTGTTGTGTAGTAAGTAGTGTAGTAGTAAGTGGTGTAGTAGTGTTGTAGTAGTAGTGTATAGTGAGTGTAGTAGTGTTGTAGTAGTGTATAGTGAGTGTAGTAGTAGTGTAGTGTAGTACTATAGTAAGTAGTATGTAGTAGTAGTGTATAGTGAGTGTAGTAGTAGTAGTGTATAGTGTAGTAGTGTATAGTGAGTGTAGTAGTAGTGTAGTACTATAGTAAGTAGTATTTAGTAGTGTATAGTGAGTAGTATGTAGTAGTAGTGTATAGTGAGTGTAGTAGTAGTGTATAGTGAGTTGTGTAGTAGTGTATAGTGAGTGTAGTGTAGTAGTGTATAGTGAGTGTAGTAGTAGTGTATAGGGAGTAGTATGTAGTAGTAGTGTATAGTGAGTGTAGTAGTGTAGTAGTATAGTAAGTAGTATGTAGTAGTAGTGTATAGTGAGTGTAGTAGTGTAGTGTATAGTGAGTGTAGTAGTGTAGTACTATAGTAAGTAGCAGTGTAGTAGTAGTGTATAGTGAGTGTAGTAGTGTATAGTGAGTGTAGTAGTGTAGTACTATAGTGAGTAGTATGTAGTAGTAGTGTATAGTGAGTGTAGTAGTAGTAGTGTATAGTGAGTGTAGTGTAGTAGTAGTGTATAGTGAGTGTAGTGTAGTAGTAGTGTATAGTGAGTGTAGTGTAGTAGTAGTGTATAGTGTAGTAGTAGTGTAGTACTATAGTAAGTAGTGGTGGTGCTGTGTGTGTCACAGGGGAGATGTTTGAGTGTAGTAGTAGTGTATAGTGAGTGTATTAGTGCAGTAGTAGTGTAGTGTATAGTGAGTGTAGTAGTGTAGTAGTAGTGTATAGTGAGTGTAGTAGTAGTGTAGTGTATAGTGAGTGTAGTAGTAGTGTAGTAGTGTTTAGTGAGTGTAGTAGTGTATAGTGTGTGTAGTATAGTGGTGTAGTAGTGTAGTATGTAGTAGTAGTGTATAGTGTAGTGTATAGTGTAGTAGCGTATAGTGAGTGTATTAGTGTAGTAGTAGTGTATAGTGTAGTAGTGTATAGTGAGTGTAGTAGTAGTGTATAGTATAGTAGTAGTGTATAGTGTAGTAGTAGTGTATAGTGAGTGTAGTAGTGTAGTGTATAGTGAGTGTATTAGAGTAGTAGTAGTGTATAGCGAGTGTAGTAGTGTATAGTGTAGTAGTGTATATTGTAGTAGTAGTGTATAGCGAGTGTAGTAGTGTATAGTGTAGTAGTGTATATTGTAGTAGTAGTGTATAGTGTAGTGTATAGTGTAGTAGTATAGTGAGTAGTGGTGGTGCTGTGCGTGTCACAGGGGAGATGTTGTAGTGTAGTAGTGTATAGTGTAGTGTAGTAGTGTATTAGTGTAGTAGTGTATAGTGTAGTAGTGCATAGTGTAGTAGTATAGTAAGTAGTGGTGGTGCTGTGCGTGTCACAGGGGAGGTGTTTGAGTGTAGTAGTGTATAGTGTAGTAGTAGTGTATAGTGTAGTAGTAGTAGTGTATAGTGTAGTATGTAGTAGTGTATTAGTGTAGTAGTGTAGTGTATAGTGTAGTAGTAGTGTATAGTGTAGTATGTAGTAGTGTATTAGTGTAGTAGTGTAGTGTATAGTGTAGTAGTAGTGTATAGTGTAGTATGTAGTAGTGTATAGTGTAGTAGTAGTGTATAGTGTAGTATGTAGTAGTGTATAGTGTAGTGTATAGTGTAGTACTATAGTAGTAGTGGTGGTGCTGTGCGTGTCACAGGGGAGATTTTTGAGTGTAGTAGTGTATAGTATAGTGTGTAGTGTAGTGGTGTATCGTATAGTGTATTAGTGTAGTAGTAGTGTATAGTGTAGTAGTGTATAGTATAGTGTATTAGTGTAGTAGTGTATAGTGTAGTGTATAGTATAGTACTATAGTAGTGGTGGTGGTGCTGTGCGTGTCACAGGGGAGATGTTTCAGTGTAGTAGTGTATAGTGTAGTAGTAGTGTATAGTGTAGTAGTAGTGTATAGTGTAGTGTAGTAGTGTATTAGTGTATAGTGTAGTGTATAGTATAGTACTATAGTAGTGGTGGTGGTGCTGTGCGTGTCACAGGGGAGATGTTTGAGTGTAGTAGTGTAGTAGTAGTGTGTAGTGAGTGTAGTAGTGTATAGTGAGTGTAGTAGTAGTAGTGTATAGTGAGTGTAGTGTAGTAGTAGTGTATAGTGAGTGTAGTGTAGTAGTAGTGTATAGTGTAGTAGTAGTGTAGTACTATAGTAAGTAGTGGTGGTGCTGTGTGTGTCACAGGGGAGATGTTTGAGTGTAGTAGTGTATAGTGAGTGTATTAGTGCAGTAGTAGTGTAGTGTATAGTGAGTGTAGTAGTGTAGTAGTAGTAGTGTAGTAGTAGTGTATAGTGTAGTGTATAGTGTAGTGTATAGTGTAGTGTATAGTATAGTACTATAGTAGTGGTGGTGGTGCTGTGCGTGTCACAGGGGAGATGTTTGAGTGTAGTAGTGTAGTAGTAGTGTGTAGTGAGTGTAGTAGTGTATAGTGAGTGTAGTGTAGTAGTAGTGTATAGTGAGTGTAGTGTAGTAGTAGTGTATAGTGTAGTAGTAGTGTAGTACTATAGTAAGTAGTGGTGGTGCTGTGTGTGTCACAGGGGAGATGTTTGAGTGTAGTAGTGTATAGTGAGTGTATTAGTGCAGTAGTAGTGTATAGTGAGTGTAGTAGTGTAGTAGTAGTAGTGTAGTAGTAGTGTATAGTGAGTGTAGTAGTGTAGTAGTAGTGTAGTGTTTAGTGAGTGTAGTAGTGTGTAGTAGTGTATAGTGTGTGTAGTATAGTGGTGTAGTAGTGTAGTATGTAGTAGTAGTGTATAGTGTAGTAGTGTATAGTGAGTGTAGTAGTAGTGTATAGTATAGTAGTAGTGTATAGTGTAGTAGTAGTGTATAGTGAGTGTAGTAGTGTAGTGTATAGTGAGTGTATTAGAGTAGTAGTAGTGTATAGCGAGTGTAGTAGTGTATAGTGTAGTAGTGTATATTGTAGTAGTAGTGTATAGCGAGTGTAGTAGTGTATAGTGTAGTAGTGTATATTGTAGTAGTAGTGTATAGTGTAGTGTATAGTGTAGTAGTATAGTGAGTAGTGGTGGTGCTGTGCGTGTCACAGGGGAGATGTTGTAGTGTAGTAGTGTATAGTGTAGTGTAGTAGTGTATTAGTGTAGTAGTGTATAGTGTAGTAGTGCATAGTGTAGTAGTATAGTAAGTAGTGGTGGTGCTGTGCGTGTCACAGGGGAGGTGTTTGAGTGTAGTAGTGTATAGTGTAGTAGTAGTGTATAGTGTAGTAGTAGTAGTGTATAGTGTAGTATGTAGTAGTGTATTAGTGTAGTAGTGTAGTGTATAGTGTAGTAGTAGTGTATAGTGTAGTATGTAGTAGTGTATTAGTGTAGTAGTGTAGTGTATAGTGTAGTAGTAGTGTATAGTGTAGTATGTAGTAGTGTATAGTGTAGTAGTAGTGTATAGTGTAGTATGTAGTAGTGTATAGTGTAGTGTATAGTGTAGTACTATAGTAGTAGTGGTGGTGCTGTGCGTGTCACAGGGGAGATTTTTGAGTGTAGTAGTGTATAGTATAGTGTGTAGTGTAGTGGTGTATCGTATAGTGTATTAGTGTAGTAGTAGTGTATAGTGTAGTAGTGTATAGTATAGTGTATTAGTGTAGTAGTGTATAGTGTAGTGTATAGTATAGTACTATAGTAGTGGTGGTGGTGCTGTGCGTGTCACAGGGGAGATGTTTCAGTGTAGTAGTGTATAGTGTAGTAGTAGTGTATAGTGTAGTAGTAGTGTATAGTGTAGTGTAGTAGTGTATTAGTGTATAGTGTAGTGTATAGTATAGTACTATAGTAGTGGTGGTGGTGCTGTGCGTGTCACAGGGGAGATGTTTGAGTGTAGTAGTGTAGTAGTAGTGTGTAGTGAGTGTAGTAGTGTATAGTGAGTGTAGTAGTAGTAGTGTATAGTGAGTGTAGTGTAGTAGTAGTGTATAGTGAGTGTAGTGTAGTAGTAGTGTATAGTGTAGTAGTAGTGTAGTACTATAGTAAGTAGTGGTGGTGCTGTGTGTGTCACAGGGGAGATGTTTGAGTGTAGTAGTGTATAGTGAGTGTATTAGTGCAGTAGTAGTGTAGTGTATAGTGAGTGTAGTAGTGTAGTAGTAGTAGTGTAGTAGTAGTGTATAGTGTAGTGTATAGTGTAGTGTATAGTGTAGTGTATAGTATAGTACTATAGTAGTGGTGGTGGTGCTGTGCGTGTCACAGGGGAGATGTTTGAGTGTAGTAGTGTAGTAGTAGTGTGTAGTGAGTGTAGTAGTGTATAGTGAGTGTAGTGTAGTAGTAGTGTATAGTGAGTGTAGTGTAGTAGTAGTGTATAGTGTAGTAGTAGTGTAGTACTATAGTAAGTAGTGGTGGTGCTGTGTGTGTCACAGGGGAGATGTTTGAGTGTAGTAGTGTATAGTGAGTGTATTAGTGCAGTAGTAGTGTATAGTGAGTGTAGTAGTGTAGTAGTAGTAGTGTAGTAGTAGTGTATAGTGAGTGTAGTAGTGTAGTAGTAGTGTAGTGTTTAGTGAGTGTAGTAGTGTGTAGTAGTGTATAGTGTGTGTAGTATAGTGGTGTAGTAGTGTAGTATGTAGTAGTAGTGTATAGTGTAGTAGTGTATAGTGAGTGTAGTAGTAGTGTATAGTATAGTAGTAGTGTATAGTGTAGTAGTAGTGTATAGTGAGTGTAGTAGTGTAGTGTATAGTGAGTGTATTAGAGTAGTAGTAGTGTATAGCGAGTGTAGTAGTGTATAGTGTAGTAGTGTATATTGTAGTAGTAGTGTATAGCGAGTGTAGTAGTGTATAGTGTAGTAGTGTATATTGTAGTAGTAGTGTATAGTGTAGTGTATAGTGTAGTAGTATAGTGAGTAGTGGTGGTGCTGTGCGTGTCACAGGGGAGATGTTGTAGTGTAGTAGTGTATAGTGTAGTGTAGTAGTGTATTAGTGTAGTAGTGTATAGTGTAGTAGTGCATAGTGTAGTAGTATAGTAAGTAGTGGTGGTGCTGTGCGTGTCACAGGGGAGGTGTTTGAGTGTAGTAGTGTATAGTGTAGTAGTAGTGTATAGTGTAGTAGTAGTAGTGTATAGTGTAGTATGTAGTAGTGTATTAGTGTAGTAGTGTAGTGTATAGTGTAGTAGTAGTGTATAGTGTAGTATGTAGTAGTGTATTAGTGTAGTAGTGTAGTGTATAGTGTAGTAGTAGTGTATAGTGTAGTATGTAGTAGTGTATAGTGTAGTAGTAGTGTATAGTGTAGTATGTAGTAGTGTATAGTGTAGTGTATAGTGTAGTACTATAGTAGTAGTGGTGGTGCTGTGCGTGTCACAGGGGAGATTTTTGAGTGTAGTAGTGTATAGTATAGTGTGTAGTGTAGTGGTGTATCGTATAGTGTATTAGTGTAGTAGTAGTGTATAGTGTAGTAGTGTATAGTATAGTGTATTAGTGTAGTAGTGTATAGTGTAGTGTATAGTATAGTACTATAGTAGTGGTGGTGGTGCTGTGCGTGTCACAGGCGAGACGTTTCAGTGTAGTAGTGTATAGTGTAGTAGTAGTGTATAGTGTAGTAGTAGTGTATAGTGTAGTGTAGTAGTGTATTAGTGTATAGTGTAGTGTATAGTATAGTACTATAGTAGTGGTGGTGGTGCTGTGCGTGTCACAGGGGAGATGTTTGAGTGTAGTAGTGTAGTAGTAGTGTGTAGTGAGTGTAGTAGTGTATAGTGAGTGTAGTAGTAGTAGTGTATAGTGAGTGTAGTGTAGTAGTAGTGTATAGTGAGTGTAGTGTAGTAGTAGTGTATAGTGTAGTAGTAGTGTAGTACTATAGTAAGTAGTGGTGGTGCTGTGTGTGTCACAGGGGAGATGTTTGAGTGTAGTAGTGTATAGTGAGTGTATTAGTGCAGTAGTAGTGTAGTGTATAGTGAGTGTAGTAGTGTAGTAGTAGTAGTGTAGTAGTAGTGTATAGTGTAGTGTATAGTGTAGTGTATAGTGTAGTGTATAGTATAGTACTATAGTAGTGGTGGTGGTGCTGTGCGTGTCACAGGGGAGATGTTTGAGTGTAGTAGTGTAGTAGTAGTGTGTAGTGAGTGTAGTAGTGTATAGTGAGTGTAGTGTAGTAGTAGTGTATAGTGAGTGTAGTGTAGTAGTAGTGTATAGTGTAGTAGTAGTGTAGTACTATAGTAAGTAGTGGTGGTGCTGTGTGTGTCACAGGGGAGATGTTTGAGTGTAGTAGTGTATAGTGAGTGTATTAGTGCAGTAGTAGTGTATAGTGAGTGTAGTAGTGTAGTAGTAGTAGTGTAGTAGTAGTGTATAGTGAGTGTAGTAGTGTAGTAGTAGTGTAGTGTTTAGTGAGTGTAGTAGTGTGTAGTAGTGTATAGTGTGTAGTATAGTGGTGTAGTAGTGTAGTATGTAGTAGTAGTGTATAGTGTAGTAGTGTATAGTGAGTGTAGTAGTAGTGTATAGTATAGTAGTAGTGTATAGTGTAGTAGTAGTGTATAGTGAGTGTAGTAGTGTAGTGTATAGTGAGTGTATTAGAGTAGTAGTAGTGTATAGCGAGTGTAGTAGTGTATAGTGTAGTAGTGTATATTGTAGTAGTAGTGTATAGCGAGTGTAGTAGTGTATAGTGTAGTAGTGTATATTGTAGTAGTAGTGTATAGTGTAGTGTATAGTGTAGTAGTATAGTGAGTAGTGGTGGTGCTGTGCGTGTCACAGGGGAGATGTTGTAGTGTAGTAGTGTATAGTGTAGTGTAGTAGTGTATTAGTGTAGTAGTGTATAGTGTAGTAGTGCATAGTGTAGTAGTATAGTAAGTAGTGGTGGTGCTGTGCGTGTCACAGGGGAGGTGTTTGAGTGTAGTAGTGTATAGTGTAGTAGTAGTGTATAGTGTAGTAGTAGTAGTGTATAGTGTAGTATGTAGTAGTGTATTAGTGTAGTAGTGTAGTGTATAGTGTAGTAGTAGTGTATAGTGTAGTATGTAGTAGTGTATTAGTGTAGTAGTGTAGTGTATAGTGTAGTAGTAGTGTATAGTGTAGTATGTAGTAGTGTATAGTGTAGTAGTAGTGTATAGTGTAGTATGTAGTAGTGTATAGTGTAGTGTATAGTGTAGTACTATAGTAGTAGTGGTGGTGCTGTGCGTGTCACAGGGGAGATTTTTGAGTGTAGTAGTGTATAGTATAGTGTGTAGTGTAGTGGTGTATCGTATAGTGTATTAGTGTAGTAGTAGTGTATAGTGTAGTAGTGTATAGTATAGTGTATTAGTGTAGTAGTGTATAGTGTAGTGTATAGTATAGTACTATAGTAGTGGTGGTGGTGCTGTGCGTGTCACAGGCGAGACGTTTCAGTGTAGTAGTGTATAGTGTAGTAGTAGTGTATAGTGTAGTAGTAGTGTATAGTGTAGTGTAGTAGTGTATTAGTGTATAGTGTAGTGTATAGTATAGTACTATAGTAGTGGTGGTGGTGCTGTGCGTGTCACAGGGGAGATGTTTGAGTGTAGTAGTGTAGTAGTAGTGTGTAGTGAGTGTAGTAGTGTATAGTGAGTGTAGTAGTAGTAGTGTATAGTGAGTGTAGTGTAGTAGTAGTGTATAGTGAGTGTAGTGTAGTAGTAGTGTATAGTGTAGTAGTAGTGTAGTACTATAGTAAGTAGTGGTGGTGCTGTGTGTGTCACAGGGGAGATGTTTGAGTGTAGTAGTGTATAGTGAGTGTATTAGTGCAGTAGTAGTGTAGTGTATAGTGAGTGTAGTAGTGTAGTAGTAGTAGTGTAGTAGTAGTGTATAGTGAGTGTAGTAGTGTAGTAGTAGTGTAGTGTTTAGTGAGTGTAGTAGTGTGTAGTAGTGTATAGTGTGTGTAGTATAGTGGTGTAGTAGTGTAGTATGTAGTAGTAGTGTATAGTGTAGTAGTGTATAGTGAGTGTAGTAGTGTAGTAGTAGTGTATAGTAGTGTATAGTGTAGTGTAGTAGTAGTATAGTAAGTAGTGGTGGTGCTGTGCGTGTCACAGGGGAGATGTTTGAGTGTAGTAGTAGTGTATAGTGTAGTGTAGTAGTGTATAGTGTAGTACTATAGTAAGTAGTGTAGTAGTAGTGTATAGTGAGTTTAGTAGTGTATAGTGAGTGTGAGTGTAGTATGTAGTAGTGTATAGTGTAGTGTATAGTAGTGGTGGTGCTGTGCATGTCACAGGGGAGATGTTTGAGTGTAGTAGTGTATAGTGTAGTGTAGTAGTGTATAGTGAGTGTAGTAGTGTAGTGTATAGTGAGTGTAGTAGTGTAGTAGTAGTGTATAGCGAGTGTAGTAGTGTATAGTGTAGTAGTGTATAGTGTAGTAGTAGTGTATAGTGTAGTAGTAGTGTATAGTGTAGTAGTAGTGTATAGTGTAGTAGTAGTGTATAGTGTAGTAGTAGTGTATAGTGTGTGTATTAGTGTAGTAGTAGTGTATAGCGAGTGTAGTAGTGTATAGTGTAGTAGTGTATATTGTAGTAGTAGTGTATAGTGTAGTAGTAGTGTATAGCGAGTGTAGTAGTGTATATTGTAGTAGTAGTGTATAGTGTAGTGTATAGTGTAGTAGTATAGTGAGTAGTGGTGGTGCTGTGCGTGTCACAGGGGAGATGTTGTAGTGTAGTAGTGTATAGTGTAGTGTATTAGTGTAGTAGTGTATAGTGTAGTAGTGTATAGTGTAGTAGTATAGTAAGTAGTGGTGGTGCTGTGCGTGTCACAGGGGAGGTGTTTGAGTGTAGTAGTGTATAGTGTAGTAGTAGTGTATAGTGTAGTAGTGTATAGTGTAGTAGTAGTGTATAGTGTAGTATGTAGTAGTGTATTAGTGTAGTAGTGTAGTGTATAGTGTAGTAGTAGTGTATAGTGTAGTATGTAGTAGTGTATAGTGTAGTACTATAGTAGTAGTGGTGGTGCTGTGCGTGTCACAGGGGAGATTTTTGAGTGTAGTAGTGTAGTAGTAGTGTATAGTGTAGTGTAGTAGTGTATCGTATAGTGTATTAGTGTAGTAGTAGTGTATAGTGTAGTAGTGTATAGTATAGTGTATTAGTGTAGTAGTGTATAGTGTAGTGTATAGTATAGTACTATAGTAGTGGTGGTGGTGCTGTGCATGTCACAGGGGAGATGTTTCAGTGTAGTAGTGTATAGTGTAGTGTATAGTGTAGTGTAGTGTATAGTGTAGTACTATAGTAGTGGTGGTGGTACTGTGCGTGTCACATGGGAGATGTTTGAGTGTAGTAGTGTAGTAGTAGTGTATAGTGTAGTGTATAGTGTAGTAGTAGTGTGTAGTGTATAGTGAGTGTAGTGTATAGTGTAGTACTATAGTAGTGGTGGTGGTGCTGTGCGTGTCACAGGCGAGATGTTTGAGTGTAGTAGTGTAGTAGTGTATAGTGTAGTAGTGTATAGTAGTAGTGTATAGTGTAGTAGTAGTAGTGTAGTAGTGTATAGTGAGTGTAGTAGTATATAGTGTAGTGTAGTAGTGTATTAGTGTATAGTGTAGTGTATAGTGTAGTGTATAGTATAGTACTATAGTAGTGGTGGTGGTGCTTTGCGTGTCACAGGGGAGATGTTTGAGCTCAAGGCGGAGTTGGGCAGTGAGAAGAAGGAGAGGAAAAAGGAGGCCGTCAAGAAAGTCATCGCGTCCATGACAGTCGGCAAGGACGTCAGGTGGGGGTGTGTGTGTCTGTGTGTGTGTCTGTGTGTGTGTGTGTCTGTGTGTGTCTGTGTGTGTCTGTGTGTGTGTGTGTGTGTCTGTGTGTGTGTCTGTGTGTGTGTGTGTCTGTGTCTGTGTGTGTGTCTGTGTGTGTCTGTGTGTGTCTGTGTGTGCCATCTGCTGAGGAAGTATTGAAGGCGATCCGGAGTCTGAGACCAGGAAATGCACCGGGCAGAGATGATCTCCCAAGCGAAATGCTGAGGGAGGGTGGCGTTTGTGCACAGACTGCCCTATATGACATCATAACAACAGTCTGGACCACTGGACGGGTTCCGCAGGATTGGAAGGATGCCCTGGTGGTCCCCCTTTTTAAGAAGGGGGACCGCACAGACTGTAACAACTACAGGGGCATCTCACTCCTCAGTGTGCCGGGAAAGGTCCTGGCAAGGATTATTCAGCATCGCCTTGCCAGGCACGCTGAGGAGAGGCTTGCGGAGCCCCAATGCGGTTTCAGGAAAGGGCGGTCTTGCACAGATGCCATATTTTCTGTCCGTCTGCTACAGCAGAGGTGTAGGGAATTCCAACTAGACCTACATCTCTGCTTTATTGACCTGGTCAAGGCCTATGATACCATCAGTAGGCCTGGGCTCTGGGTCGTTCTTCGTGCTTTTGGAGTACCTGACCCTCTGCTCACGATCATTAAGGACCTTCATGATGGTGAGCGGGCCCGGGTAAAACTACGTGGCCGGGAGTCAGAGCCATTCCCTGTACACCTTGGGGTGCGACAGGGATGTCCTCTGGCTCCCACATTATTTAACATCTATTTTGACCACGTAGTTCGTGAAGCCTTCAATAGCTGTACCGGGGGAATCTCCATATGGTACAGATATAATGGGAGGCTAATCGATGCCCGGGTGCGGTCAAGGGATGGCTCCCTATTGCTCAACCACGTTATGTATGCTGATGACTTGGTAATAGCTGCTCAGTCAGAGGAGGAGTTGGAGACGCTGCTGCTGAGACTGGAGCGTGCCACTAAGAGGTGGGGCCTTACCATCAGCCCCACCAAAACTAAGCACCTACCTGGGTATTTTGTACCATCGGACACTCCACCCCCACAACTCCCAATCGGTGATGGGGCAGTTGTGGAGAGAGTGGAGAGTTTCCCATACCTGGGCAGTGTGCTTATGACTGGCTCCAGTTTAACAGCAGAGGTCTCACTCCGAATCAGTCGAGCGGCAATATCTTTTCATCGGTTGCGTAACGCTGTGTGGAAGCTACCTGGTCTGTCGCTCCGCACTAAGCTTCAGGTCTTCTCGGCCACGGTCATTCCCTCCCTTCTCTACGCTTGCGAAACGTGGACCCCCCTAATGGAACATCTTCGCCGGTTAGAAACATTTAGGCTGACCTGCCTACGATCCATCCTGGGTTTAACCAGACTGGATTGTGTGAGGAGCTCACAAATCCTTGAAAGATCTGGGCAGGGTCCCATCGGTGAGCTCCTCCGGCAGGCAAGGCTGCGATGGCTGGGTCATGTAGCCGGCATGCCCAGCCACCGCATGCCGAAACAGCTTTTGTTTGGCCGGATTGAGGGGGCTAAGCGGGCGCGGCACGGGCTAGAGAAGAGATGGAGTGATGTGGTACAGGAGGACGTGGAGCTGAGTGGACTTGCCGATGACTGGTACCAGCGGTGTCAAGATCGGCCTCTGTGGAGGAGGCTCGTGAAGGATGCTACTGGGCAGTTGGAGGCAGTCGCCCTCCAACAACAACGGAGGGCGGAGGAGCGATGCTCACAACAGCGAGCGGAGCGCCGGGTGGCTAAAGCACAGCAGGTTGGCACAGTAGGGGGCACAGGTGGTGCATCAGCCAGTCATCTCAGTCAGTCGACCCGTGGCACCTGGGTCTGCCCCGTGACCTCCTGCCAGCGGGCGTTCGACACTTCACGTGGCCTCAGGGTGCACATAGCCTGGCACAAGCGTCGTGGTGACGTCACCGCCACTTAGTGGCGAATGGCGGTTGTTGTTGTTGTTGTGTGTGTCTGTGTGTCTGTGTGTGTCTGTGTGTGTCTGTGTGTGTGTCTGTGTGTGTGTGTGTCTGTGTGTGTGTGTCTCTGTGTGTGTGTGTCTCTGTGTGTGTGTGTCTCTGTGTGTGTGTGTCTGTGTGTCTCTGTGTGTCTGTGTGTCTCTGTGTGTGTCTCTGTGTGTGTGTGTGTCTGTGTGTGTGTGTGTGTGTCTGTGTGTGTGTGTGTGTGTCTGTGTGTGTGTGTCTGTGTGTGTGTGTGTGTCTGTGTGTGTGTGTCTGTGTGTGTGTGTCTGTGTGTGTGTGTCTGTATGTGTGTGTGTGTGCCTGTGTTTGTCTGTGTCTGTGTGTGTGTGTGTGTCTGTGTGTGTGTCTGTGTGTGTCTGTGTGTGTGTGTCTCTGTGTGTGTGTCTGTGTGTGTCTGTGTGTGTGTGTCTCTGTGTGTGTGTGTGTGTCTGTGTGTGTGTGTGTGTGTGTGCCTGTGTGTGTGTGCCTGTGTTTGTCTGTGTGTGTGTGTGTCTGTGTGTGTGTGTCTGTGTGTGTGTGTGTGTGTCTGTGTGTGTTTGTGTCTGTGTGTGTGTGTCTGTGTGTGTGTGTGTGTGTCTGTGTGTGTGTGTGTCTGTGTGTGTGTGTGTCTGTGTGTGTGTGTCTGTGTGTGTGTGTGTCTGTGTGTGTGTGTGTGTCTGTGTGTGTGTGTCTGTGTGTGTGTGTCTGTGTGTGTGTCTGTGTGTCTGTGTGTGTGTCTGTGTGTGTGTCTGCGTGTGTGTCTGTGTGTGCCGGACGGGCAACTCTGTCGTGGATAGCGCTGTGGGGGGAGATCCAATTTTGATTGGCTCCTCCCCTCATGGCATATGTGTCCACCACAGGGGCTAAACGGGGGCTCTGGACGGGTGCGAGGGGCTGGTAACCCCTCCACCTTCAATTAATTACCACGAAACTACGAATTAAACTGAAATATGTAACAACTAAGCTTGTGCCGGAGGCCCCGGGGGGCCAGGCGTCTATGACGTCTCCTGGCCAAACCCCAATTGGCGGAGCCAGGAGATTGAATACCTACCCTCGGGGCTACTCCAGAAACAACGAAAAGCCACTACGGTTGGCCACGTGGAATGTTCGAACGCTCACTGCGGAGGAGAGGCTGCCACTCCTCTGTCGGGAGCTGGACCGGTACCGCCTGGATCTATGCGGCATTCAGGAGGTCCGGTGGACCGGCTCTGGCTCCTGCCACCATGAGGGGTGGACAGTCCTCTACTCGGGGCAGCAGACTGCCAAACAACAGGGTGTGGGTCTTCTTTTGAACAAAAGAATGAAGGGGGCGTGGGAGCGTGGCGGTGAGGTGTGGGAAGCTGTAAGCCCCAGGCTACTTTGGGCTCGCCTTCCCATCAACCGGAGGCGAGGAATGGTGGTCGTGGTTACTTATGCCCCCACCGAAGATGAACATCCGTGGAGGGATGCAGGCAAAGCCGATGAGTCAGATGCCTTCTATGACCTCCTGTCACAGGTGCTGGCTAAAGTGGCCCCTCGGGATAGAGTCATCATGTTGGGTGACTTCAATGCCCGAGTTGGTCATGATACTGGCACCTGGTCTGGAGTGATTGGAGGGCATGGGCCAGATCAGCTCAATAACAACGGTAGGAGGCTGCTAGATTTTTGTGCAGCCCATGGGCTTGTAATTACCAACACGCTGTTCCGGCATCGGCGCATCCACACAACATCATGGATGCATGCCGGGTCCAAGCAAGAACATCTGCTGGACTACATAGTGACGGACCAGCGAATGCGAGCCCATGTCCTTGACACCAGGACCTACCGTGGAGCTGATCTGCCCTCTGACCATCGACTAGTCATCTGTAAGATGCGCCTGCCATTCTTCCACTCCGGTGGTGGGTGTACACCCAGGACCCCATTCCAACCTTAAGTGGCCTGGTCTCAGTTATCTGATGAAAGTTGCAAGCGAGAATTTCATCATCGCTTGCGGCTGGGATTGGTATCGTCCCCGACTCCTCCTGATGTCGAGGGTAAATGGGCGAGGTTTAGGACTGTGACTCATGCAGCTGCAATGGCTGCTTTGGGTACGCGGTCCAGACCTCCCCAGACACCCTGGATGACAGAGGAGTTGTTCACGATGGTTGAGAAAAAGCGACAGGCCCACTGTCATCGGCTACAGAATCCCACGTCAGAG
>NC_133743.1:5467650-5490150 GCF_048934315.1 Petromyzon marinus
CTCACTCGCCCTCTCACTCACTCTCTCACTCTCTCACACTCTCACTCTATCTCACTCACTCTCTCACTCTCACACTCACCCACTCTCTCACACTCTCACTCACTCTCTCTCTCACACTCCCTCTCACCCACTCTCTCACTCACCCTCTCACTCTCTCACACTCCCTCTCACCCTCTCTCTCTCTATCACTCACTCGCTCACTCCCCCAACCTTCCCCCAACCCTCCCTCGCCCACAACACCACTCCCCCGCAGGACTGCGAGGACCCCAATCCGCTGATCCGTGCTCTGGCGGTGCGGACGATGGGCTGTATCCGTGTGGACAAGATCACGGAGTACCTGTGCGAGCCTCTCCGACGCTGCCTGCGTGACGAGGACCCCTACGTGCGCAAGACGGCGGCAGTCTGCGTGGCCAAGCTACACGACATCAGCGCCGGCCTCGTGGAGGAGCAGGGATTCCTGGACTCGCTGCGAGACCTCCTCTCTGACTCCAACCCTATGGTGAGTCGCTGGTTGTTGTGGTGACTGTGTGTGACTGTGGTGGAGGAGCAGGGATTCCTGGACTCGCTGCGAGACCTCCTCTCTGACTCCAACCCCATGGTGACTGTGGTGGTGGTGGTGGTGACTGTTGTGGTGGTTGTGGTGAATGTGGTGATTGTGGTTGTGGTGGTAGTTGTGGTGGAGGAGCAGGGATTCCTGGACTCGCTGCGAGACCTCCTCTCTGACTCCAACCCCATGGTGAGTGTGGTGGTGGTTGTGGTGATTGTGGTGACTGTGGTGGTGGTGGTGGTGGTTGTGGTGGTTGTGGTTGTTGTGGTGGTTGTGGTGGAGGAGCAGGGATTCCTGGACTCGCTGCGAGACCTCCTCTCTGACTCCAACCCCATGGTGAGTCGCTGGTTGTTGTGGTGACTGTGTGTGACTGTGGTGGTGGTGGTGGTTGTGGTGGAGGAGCAGGGATTCCTGGACTCGCTGCGAGACCTCCTCTCTGACTCCAACCCCATGGTGACTGTGGTGGTGGTGGTGGTGACTGTTGTGGTGGTTGTGGTGATTGTGGTGATTGTGGTTGTGGTGGTGGTTGTGGTGACTGTGGTTGTTGTGGTGACTGTGGTGGTTGTGGTGGTTGTGGTTGTTGTGGTTGTGGTGGAGGAGCAGGGATTCCTGGACTCGCTGCGAGACCTCCTCTCTGACTCCAACCCCATGGTGAGGTTGTGGTGGTTGTGGTGGTGATTGTGGTGACTGTGGTGGTGACTGTGGTTGTTGTGGTGACTGTGGTGGTGGTGGTGGTTGTGGTGGTTGTGGTGTAGGAGCAGGGATTCCTGGACTCGCTGCGAGACCTCCTCTCTGACTCCAACCCCATGGTGACTGTGGTGGTGGTGGTGGTGACTGTTGTGGTGGTTGTGGTGATTGTGGTGATTGTGGTTGTGGTGGTGGTTGTGGTGACTGTGGTTGTTGTGGTGACTGTGGTGGTTGTGGTGGTTGTGGTTGTTGTGGTTGTGGTGGAGGAGCAGGGATTCCTGGACTCGCTGCGAGACCTCCTCTCTGACTCCAACCCCATGGTGAGGTTGTGGTGGTTGTGGTGGTGATTGTGGTGACTGTGGTGGTGACTGTGGTTGTTGTGGTGACTGTGGTGGTGGTGGTGGTTGTGGTGGTTGTGGTGTAGGAGCAGGGATTCCTGGACTCGCTGCGAGACCTCCTCTCTGACTCCAACCCCATGGTGACTGTGGTGGTGGTTGTGGTGATTGTGGTGACTGTGGTGGTGACTGTGGTTGTTGTGGTGACTGTGGTGGTGGTGGTGGTTGTGGTGGTTGTGGTGTAGGAGCAGGGATTCCTGGACTCGCTGCGAGACCTCCTCTCTGACTCCAACCCCATGGTGACTGTGGTGGTTGTGGTGATTGTGTGTGATTGTGGTGGTGGTGGTGGAGGAGCAGGGATTCCTGGACTCGCTGCGAGACCTCCTCTCTGACTCCAACCCCATGGTGAGTTTGTGGTGGTGACTGTGGTTGTTGTGGTGGTGGTGGTGGTGGTGGTGGTGGTGACTGTTGTGGTGGTGGTGGTGGTGACTGTTGTGGTTGTTGTGGTGACTGTGGTGGTTGTGGTGACTGTGGTGGTTGTGGTTGTGGTTGTTGTGGTGGTTGTTGTGGTTGTGGTGGAGGAGCAGGGATTCCTGGACTCGCTGCGAGACCTCCTCTCTGACTCCAACCCCATGGTGAGTCGCTGGTTGTTGTGGTTGTTGTGGTGACTGTGTGTGACTGTGGTGGTGACTGTGGTGATTGTGGTGACTGTGGTGACTGTGGTTGTTGTGGTGGAGGAGCAGGGATTCCTGGACTCGCTGCGAGACCTCCTCTCTGACTCCAACCCCATGGTGAGGTTGTGGTGGTTGTTGTGGTGACTGTGTGTGACTGTGGTGGTGGTGGTTGTTGTGGTGATTGTTGTGACTGTGGTGGTTGTGGTGGAGGAGCAGGGATTCCTGGACTCGCTGCGAGACCTCCTCTCTGACTCCAACCCCATGGTGACTGTGGTGGTGACTGTGGTGGTGACTGTGGTGGTGACTGTGGTGGTGACTGTGGTGGTGACTGTGGTGGTGGTGGTGGTGACTGTGGTGGTTGTGGTGGAGGAGCAGGGATTCCTGGACTCGCTGCGAGACCTCCTCTCTGACTCCAACCCCATGGTGAGGTTGTGGTGATGACTGTGGTGGTGACTGTGGTGACTGTGGTGGTGGTGGTGATTGTGGTGACTGTGGTGGAGGAGCAGGGATTCCTGGACTCGCTGCGAGACCTCCTCTCTGACTCCAACCCCATGGTGACTGTGGTGATTGTGGTGACTGTGGTTGTGGTGGTGGTTGTGGTGGTGACTGTTGTGGTTGTTGTAGTGGTGGTGGTGGAGGAGCAGGGATTCCTGGACTCGCTGCGAGACCTCCTCTCTGACTCCAACCCCATGGTGAGGTTGTGGTTGTTGTGGTGACTGTGGTGGTGGTGGTTGTGGTGGAGGAGCAGGGATTCCTGGACTCGCTGCGAGACCTCCTCTCTGACTCCAACCCCATGGTGAGGTTGTGGTGGTTGTGGTGGTTGTGGTGACTGTTGTTGTGGTTGTGGTGACTGTGGTGGTGACTGTGGTGGTTGTGGTTGTGGTGGTGGTGGTGGAGGAGCAGGGATTCCTGGACTCGCTGCGAGACCTCCTCTCTGACTCCAACCCCATGGTGACTGTGGTGATTGTGGTGACTGTGGTGGTGGTGGTGGTGACTGTTGTGGTTGTTGTGGTGACTGTGGTGGTTGTGGTGACTGTGGTTGTTGTGGTGGAGGAGCAGGGATTCCTGGACTCGCTGCGAGACCTCCTCTCTGACTCCAACCCCATGGTGAGGTTGTGGTGGTGGTGACTGTGGTGGTGGTGACTGTTGTTGTGGTTGTGGTGACTGTGGTGGTTGTGGTGGAGGAGCAGGGATTCCTGGACTCGCTGCGAGACCTCCTCTCTGACTCCAACCCCATGGTGACTGTGGTGGTGACTGTGGTGGTTGTGGTGGTGGTGGTGGTTGTGGTGGTGGTGGTGGTGGTGGTTGTGGTGGTTGTGGTGTAGGAGCAGGGATTCCTGGACTCGCTGCGAGACCTCCTCTCTGACTCCAACCCCATGGTGAGTTCGTGGTGACTGTGGTGGTTGTGGTGGTGGTGGTGGTGGTTGTGGTGGTGGTGGTGGTGGTTGTTGTGGTTGTGGTGGAGGAGCAGGGATTCCTGGACTCGCTGCGAGACCTCCTCTCTGACTCCAACCCTATGGTGAGGTCGTGGTGATTGTGGTGGTGACTGTGGTGACTGTGGTGACTGGGGTGGTGGTGGTGGTGACTGTGGTGGTGGTGGTTGTTGTGGTGGTTGTGGTGGACGAGCAGGGATTCCTGGACTCGCTGCGAGACCTCCTCTCTGACTCCAACCCCATGGTGAGGTTGTGGTTGTTGTGGTGGTTGTGGTGACAGTGGTTGTTGTGGTGACTGTGGTGATTGTGGTGATTGTGGTCACTGTGGTTGTTGTGGTGACTGTGGTGGTTGTGGTGGTTGTGGTTGTTGTGGTTGTGGTGGAGGAGCAGGGATTCCTGGACTCGCTGCGAGACCTCCTCTCTGACTCCAACCCTATGGTGAGGTCGTGGTGGTGACTGTGGTGATTGTGGTGATTGTGTGTGACTGTGGTGGTGGTGGTGGTGATTGTGGTGGTGACTGTGGTGGTGGTGGTGGTGGTTGTGGTGGTTGTGGTGGAGGAGCAGGGATTCCTGGACTCGCTGCGAGACCTCCTCTCTGACTCCAACCCCATGGTGAGTCGCTGGTTGTTGTGGTGGTGGTGGTTGTTGTGGTGGTTGTTGTGGTGGTTGTTGTGGTGGTTGTTGTTGTGGTGGTTGTGGTTGTTGTTGTGGTGGTGGATGTTGTGGTGGTTGTGGTGGTGGTTGTGGTGGTTGTGGTGGTTGTTGTTGTGGTTGTTGTTGTGGTTGTGGTGGTTGTTGTAGTGGTTGTGGTGGTGGATGTTGTGGTTGTTGTGGTGGTGCTTGTAGTGGTGGTGAGAGGTGGTGACGGGTGATAGTGGCGGTGGTGGTGTTTGTGGCGTTGGTGGTGAGAGGTGTTTGTGGCTGTGGTGGTGATTGTAGTGGCGGTGGTGATTGTGACAGGTGGTCATATGAGCACCTCTCCCCCCCACCTCTCCCCCCACCTCTCCCCCCACCTCTCCCCCCCCCCACCTCTCCCCCTCCCCACCTCTCCCCCCACCACCCCAGGTGGTGTCCAACGCGGTGGCCGCCCTCTGCGAGATTGGAGACGGCCGCAGCGATGGGGCCGCCCGGCTGCTGGAGCTGACTCCGGCGTCGGCCAGCAAGCTGCTGACTGCCCTCAACGAGTGCACGGAGTGGGGTCAGGTGTTCATACTGGACTGCCTCGCCTCGTACGTGCCCAGGGACGAGAGGGAGGCACAGAGGTTGGTGGGTGGGTGGGTGGGTGAGTGAGTGGGTGAGTGGGTGAGTGAGAGAGTGAGTGAGTGAGTGGGTGAGTGAGTGAGTGGGTGAGTGAGTGGGTGGGTGAGTGGGTGGGTGGGTGAGTGAGTGAGTGGGTGAGTGAGTGGGTGGGTGAGTGGGTGGGTGGGTGGGTGAGTGAGTGAGTGGGTGGGTGAGTGGGTGAGTGGGTGGGTGAGTGAGTGAGTGGGGTCAGGTGTTCATACTGGACTGCCTCGCCTCGTATGTGCCCAGGGACGAGAGGGAGGCACAGAGGTGGGTGGGTGGATGGGTGGGTGGGTAGGTGGGTGAGTGGGTGGGTGGGTGAGTGGGTGAGAGAGTGAGTGAGTGAGTGGGTGAGTGGGTGAGTGGGTGGGTGAGTGGGTGGGTGGGTGAGTGAGTGAGTGGGTGGGTGAGAGAGTGAGTGGGTGAGTGAGTGAGTGAGTGGGAGAGTGAGTGGGTGGGTGAGAGAGTGAGTGGGTGAGTGAGTGAGTGGGTGGGTGAGTGGGTGAGTGGGTGGGTGGGTGAGTGGGTGAGAGAGTGGGTGAGAGAGTGGGTGAGTGAGTAGGTGGGTGAGTGAGAGCGTGAGTGAGTGGGTGGGTGAGTGAGTGAGTGGGTGAGTGAGTAGGTGAGTGAGTGAGTGGGTGAGTGGGTGAGTGGGTGAGTGAGTGAGTGGGTGAGTGAGTGAGTGGGTGAGTGGGTGAGTGTGTGAGTGAGTGAGTGAGTGGGTGAGAGAGTGAGTGAGTGGGTGAGTGTGTGAGTGAGTGAGTGGGTGAGAGAGTGAGTGAGTGAGTGAGTGGGTGAGTGAGTGAGTGAGTGGGTGAGTGAGTGGGTGAGTGAGTGGGTGAGTGGGTGAGTGGGTGAGTGAGTGAGTGAGTGAGTGGGTGGGTGAGTGGGTGAGTGAGTGGGTGGGTGGGTGAGTGAGTGAGTGAGTGGGTGGGTGGGTGAGTGAGTGGGTGGGTGGGTGAGTGGGTGGTTGAGTGAGTGGGTGGGTGAGTGGGTGAGTGAGTGGGTGAGAGAGTGAGTGAGTGGGTGAGTGTGTGAGTGAGTGAGTGGGTGAGAGAGTGAGTGAGTGAGTGAGTGGGTGAGTGAGTGAGTGAGTGGGTGAGTGAGTGGGTGAGTGAGTGGGTGGGTGAGTGAGTGAGTGAGTGAGTGGGTGGGTGTGAGTGGGTGAGTGAGTGGTGGGTGGGTGAGTGAGTGAGTGAGTGGGTGGGTGAGTGAGTGGGTGGGTGGGTGAGTGGGTGGGTGAGTGAGTGGGTGGGTGAGTGGGTGAGTGAGTGGGTGGGTGGTGAGTGAGTGAGTGGGTGAGTGAGTGAGTGGGTGAGAGAGTGGGTGAGTGGGTGGGTGGGAGTGGAGTGGTGGTGGGTGAGTGGGTGAGTGAGAGAGTGGGTGAGTGAGTGGGTGAGTGGGTGAGTGAGAGAGTGAGTGAGTGAGTGGGTGAGTGAGTGAGTGGGTGAGTGAGTGGGTGAGTGAGTGGGTGAGAGAGTGGGTGAGAGAGTGGGTGAGTGAGTAGGTGGGTGAGTGAGAGAGTGAGTGGGTGAGTGAGTGAGTGGGTGAGTGAGTGACTGAGTGAGAGAGTGGGTGAGTGAGTGGTGAGTGAGTGAGTGATTGTGAGTGGGTGAGTGAGTGAGTGAGTGGCTGAGTGAGTGAGTGAGTGGGTGGGTGAGTGGGTGGGTGGGTGAGTGAGTGAGTGGGTGGGTGAGAGAGTGAGTGGGTGAGTGGGTGGGGTCAGGTGTTCATACTGGACTGCCTCGCCTCGTACGTGCCCAGGGACGAGAGGGAGGCACAGAGGTGGGTGGGTTGGTGAGAGAGTGGTAGGAGTGGTGGGTGGGTGAGTGAGTGGGTGAGTGAGTGGGGTCAGGTGTTCATCCTGGACTGCCTCGCTTCCTACGTGCCCAGGGACGAGAGGGAGGCACAGAGGTGGGTGGGTGGATGGGTGGGTGGGTAGGTGGGTGAGTGGGTGGGTGGTGAGTGGGTGAGAGAGTGAGTGAGTGAGTGGGTGAGTGGGTGAGTGGGTGGGTGAGTGGGTGGGTGGGTGAGTGAGTGAGTGGGTGGGTGAGAGAGTGAGTGGGTGAGTGAGTGAGTGAGTGGGAGAGTGAGTGGGTGGGTGAGAGAGTGAGTGGGTGAGTGAGTGAGTGAGTGGGTGGGTGAGTGGGTGAGTGGGGGTGGGTGTGTGGGTGATAGAGTGGGTGAGAGAGTGGGTGAGTGAGTAGGTGGGTGAGTGGAGCGGTGAGTGAGTGAGTGAGTGGGTGGGTGAGTGAGTGAGTGGGTGAGTGAGTAGGTGAGTGAGTGAGTGGGTGAGTGGGTGAGTGGGTGAGTGGGTGAGTGAGTGAGTGGGTGAGAGAGTGAGTGGGTGGGTGGGTGAGTGGGTGAGTGGGTGAGAGAGTGAGTGGGTGACTGAGTGAGTGAGTGAGTGGGTTAGTGAGTGGGTTGGTGGCTGAGTGAGTGGCTGAGTGAGTGAGTGGGTGAGTGAGTGGGTGAGTGGGTGAGTGAGTGACTGAGTGAGTGGGTGGGTGGGTGGGTGAGTGAGTGGGTGAGTCGGTGGGTGGGTGGGTGGGTGAGAGAGTGAGTGGGTGAGTGAGTGAGTGAGTGGGTGAGTGAGTGGGTGAGTGGGTGAGTGAGTGGGTGGGTGAGTGAGTGGGTGAGGTGGGTGAGTGAGGAGTGAGTGAGTGAGTGGGTGAGTGAGTGAGTGGGTGAGTGAGTGAGTGAGTGGGTGAGTGAGTGAGTAGGTGAGTGGGTGAGTGAGTTGGTGAGTGGGTGAGTGAGTGAGTGGGTGAGTGAGTGAGTGAGTGGGTGAGTGAGTGAGTAGGTGAGTGGGTGAGTGAGTGGGTGAGTGAGTGAGTGGGTGAGTGGGTGAGTGAGAGAGTGAGTGAGTGAGTGGGTGAGTGAGTGAGTGGGTGAGTGATGAGTGAGTGGGTGAGTGAGTGAGTAGGTGAGTGGGTGAGTGAGTGGGTGAGTGGCTGAGTGAGTGAGTGAGTGGGGTCAGGTGTTCATGCTGGACTGCCTCGCCCTCCTACGTGCCCAGGGACGAGGGAGAGGCACAAGTGGGTGGGTGAGTGGGTGGGTGGGTGAGTGGGTGGGTGGGTGGGTGAGTGGGTGGGTGGGTGGGTGAGTGGGTGGGTGGGTGAGTGGGTGAGTGGGTGGGTGGGTGGGTGAGTGAGTGGGTGGCTGGGTGAGTGAGTGGGTGGCTGGGTGAGTGAGTGGGTGGGTGGGTGGCTGGGTGAGTGAGTGAGTGGGAGAGTGAGTGAATGGGTGGGTGAGTGGGTGGGTGGGTGAGTGAGTGGGTGGGTGAGTGAGTGAGTGGGTGGGTGAGTGAGTGGTTGAGTGAGTGAGTGAGAAGGTGAGTGGGTTAGTGAGTGAGAGGGTGAGTGGGTGGGTGAGTGAGTGGTTGAGTGAGTGAGTGGGTTAGTGAGTGAGTGGGTGAGTGAGTGGGTAAGTGGGTGAGTGAGTGGGTGAGTGGGTGAGTGAGTGAGTGGATGGAGGTGAGTGAATGGGAGTTAGTGAGTGTGAGTGGAGTGGGTGGGTGGGTGAGTGAGTGTGGGTGGGTGAGTGGGTGAGTGAGTGAGTGAGTGACTGAGTGAGTGGGTGGGTGGGTGGGTGAGTGAGTGGGTGAGTCGGTGGGTGGGTGGGTGGGTGAGAGAGTGAGTGGGTGGTGAGTGGGTGAGTGAGTGAGTGGGTGGGTGAGTGAGTGGGTGAGTGGGTGAGTGAGTGCTGACTGAGTGAGTGGGTGGGTGGGTGAGTGAGTGGTGAGTCGGTGGGTGGGTGGGAGAGTGGTGAGTGGGTGAGTGGTGGTGAGTGAGTGAGTGGGTGGTGAGTGAGTGGTGAGTGGGTGAGTGAGTGAGTGGGTGAGTGGGTGAGTGAGTGAGTGGGTGAGTGAGTGGGTGGGTGGGTGAGTGGGTGAGTGAGTGAGTCGGTGGGTGAGTGAGTGGGTGGGTGGGTGAATGAGTGAGTGGGTGGGTGAGTGAGTGAGTGGGTGGGTGGGTGGGTGAGTGAGTGAGTGAGTGAATGGGTGGGTGGGTGGGTGGGTGAGTGGGTGAGTGAGTGGGTGAGTGAGTGAGTGGGTGGGTGGGTGGGTGGGTGAGTGAGTGGGTGAGAGAGTGGGTGGGTGGGTGGGTGAGTGAGTGGGTGGGTGAGTGAGTGGGTGGGTGGGTGGGTGAGTGGTGTGGGTGAGTGGGTGGGTGGGTGAGTAAGTGGGTGAGTGGGTGAGTGAGTGAGTCGGTGGGTGAGTGAGTGGGTGGGTGGGTGAGTGAGTGAGTGGGTGGGTGAGTGAATGGGTGGGTGGGTGGGTGAGTGGGTGGGTGGGTGAGTGAGTGAGTGGGTGAGTGAGAGAGTGGGTGAGTGGGTGGGTGGGTGAGTGAGTGGGTGGGTGGGGTGAGTGGGTGAGTGAGAGAGTGGGTGGGTGGTGAGGGGTGTGGGTGAGTGAGTGAGTGAGTGGGTGAGTGAGTGGGTGAGTGAGTGAGTGAGTGACTGAGTGAGTGAGTGGGTGAGGTGAGTGAGTGGAATGAGTGAGTGAGTGGGTGAGTGGGGTGAGTGAGTGAGTGAGTGAGTGGTGAGTGAGTGAGTGAGTGGGTGAGTGTGTGGGTGAGTGGGTGAGTGTGTGGGTGAGTGAGTGGGTGAGTGAGGGTGAGTGTGTGGGTGAGTGAGTGGGTGGGTAGGTGAGTGAGTGAGTGAGTGGGTGGGTGAGTGAGTGAGTGGGTAGGTGAGTGGGTGAGTGAGTGGGTGAGTGTGGGTGTGAGTGAGTGGGTGGGTAGGTGAGTGAGTGAGTGAGTGGGTGGGTGAGTGAGGGGTAGTGTGAGTGAGTGAGTGGGTGAGTGAGTGAGTGAGTGGATGAGTGAGTTACTGAGTGAGTGTGTGAGTGACTGAGTGAGTGGATGAGTGAGTGACTGAGTGAGTGAGTGAGTGAGTGAGTGAGTGACTGAGTGAGTGAGTGACTGAGTGAGTGAGTGACTGAGTGTGTGAGTGAGTGAGTGACTGAGTGAGTGTGTGAGTGAGTGGGTGGGTGAGTGAGTGAGTGAGTGTGTGAGTGACTGAGTGAGTGTGTGAGTGAGTGGGTGAGTGAGTGAGTGTGTGAGTGAGTGAGTGGGTGGGTGAGTGAGTGTGTGAGTGTGTGAGTGAGTGAGTGACTGAGTGAGTGAGTGACTGAGTGAGTGGGTGGGTGTGTGAGTGACTGAGTGAGTGACAGTGAGTGAGTGAGTGACTGAGTGAGTGAGTGAGTGACTGAGTGAGTTAGTGAGTGAGTGAGTGACTGAGTGAGTGACTGAGTGAGTGAGTGACTGAGTGAGTGTGTGAGTGAGTGAGTGACTGAGTGAGTGTGTGAGTGACTGAGTGAGTGTGTGAGTGAGTGAGTGACTGAGTGAGTGTGTGAGTGACTGAAGTGATGTGTGAGTGACTGAGTGAGTGACTGAGTGAGTGACTGAGTGAGGGACATAGTGAGTGTGTGAGTGAGTGAGTGACTGAGTGAGTGGACTGAGTGAGTGTGTGAGTGAGACAGGGAGAGGTGGTGAGATGGAGGTGAGTGTGACGAGTGTCTCCCTCTCCCTCCCTCCCTCTCCCCCTCCCCCCCCAGTGTGTGTGAACGCGTGACCCCACGCCTCTCCCACGCCAACCCAGCAGTGGTCCTGTCCGCCGTCAAGGTCCTCATCCATCTCCTCGACCGCCTGGGCGGGGCCTCCTCCTCCTCGGGGGGCGGGGCCTCCTCCTCCTCCTCCTCGGGGGGCGGGGCCCCAGGCTCCGCCCCCGGGGAGTACCAGGCGACTCTGCTGAGGAAGTTGGCTCCGCCCTTGTGACGCTGCTGGCGGCCGAGCCGGAGCTGCAGTACGTGGCCTTGCGCAACATCAACCTCGTCGTGCAGAAGAGGTGGGGGCGGGGTCTGGGGGGTGGGGGGTGGGGGTGGGGCTTGTGTGTGTGTGGGGGGGCGGGGCTTGTGGGAGGGACGAATGGGATGGTGGGGTAAGGGGCCGTCCATAGATGACGTCATGCACCTGGGAGGGGGGGAGGGGGGCTTGTGTGGGCGGGGCTTGTGGGGGTGGGCGCGGGTTTGGGGCGGGGCTTGTGGGAGGGACGAATGGGATGGTGGGGTAAGGGGCCGTCCATAGATGACGTCATGCACCTGGGAGGGGGGTTTGTGTGGGCGGGGCTTGTGGGGGCGGGGCTTTGTGGGGGTGGGCGGGGGTTTGGGGCGGGGCTTGTGGGAGGGACGAATGGGATGGTGGGGTAAGGGGCCGTCCATAGATGACGTCATGCACCTGGGAGGGGGGCTTGTGTGGGCGGGGCTTGTGGGGGCGGGGCTTTGTGGGGGTGGGCGGGGGTTTGGGGCGGGGCTTGTGGGAGGGACGAATGGGATGGTGGGGTAAGGGGCCGTCTATAGATGACGTCAGGCACCTGGGGGGAGGGGGCGGGGCTTGTGGGGGCGGGGCTTGTGGGGGGCGGGGCTTGTGGGGGTGCGGCTTGGGGGGGCGGGGTTTGAGAAACGTGACGTCACCATAAAGATGCGCAGCTTTATAAATAAAAATACAGGCAGCACGTTCTACTTAATTAAATGGACTCTTTTTCGATTTAAAGCTTTCGTGACTGCAAGGAATTAATCTCCTTTGGCTCTTTCGGTATAGTCGCCGCCACGTGGAACGAGGATAGAATGATGAATTGATCAAATAAGGCGGTAAAATTCATTCTCACGACGTTTCGGGCCACAGCACAAGCGGCCTTCTTTTAAGCTCGGTGAGAGAGGACGCGGCGAGCCTTGGCAAAGGTGGTTCGCCTATCGGAGCAGGAGAATTTAGGGTTGAAATAGCCGAGGGATTAGCTCGTGACCGAAACGGCTGTGTGTTCAAGTCAAAAGTTCACATATCAACAGGGGCATTTAGTATCTGGACGCTGAAGGCCTCCAACTAACCAACTTTCATAATGATACATAATAAATGTACGTAACAGATTCTTCAGTAGGCTGAGCTATTAATCACAAAGCAACTGGGTGTACACTACACCATATAATGAATACCACATAGTAAACCAGTAAAAAAAAACCAAAACATAAGCTCCCTCAATCTTCTTTGGTTCTTTCGGTAAAGTCACGTATATAAAATAACACAATAATATTATTGTGTTATTTTATCAATTTATTATTATTTTATTATTCCCATTCTACGTGGTGGTGGTGGTGGTGACTTTACCGAAAGAACCAAAGAAGATGAATCATCGCAGTCACGAAAGCTTTAAATCGAAGAGCTCCCCCGATGTTATCAATCGACTCTCCGTGTACCCTCCGTACAGCTAGCTGAGCCACCGACACACTCCGCTCGTCCTAACCACGGCGACGTTTTGCAGAATTCTAGCGCCGGCGCTCGGGGGGCCTCCGACCGAAATGACTTCCCGATCCGTTGGCAGCCTCGGCAGCCGCCTCCCTTGAAAATCGCCCACCCGCGCGCGGATAATCGCCTCGCTGTTGCTGATTTGACATCGCGTGCAGCGCGCGTGCGGTGCACCTCCCAAAGCCGCGAACGGGACACGCCCACGACGAACGGGGACACGCCCACGACGAACGAGGACACGCCCACGACGAACGGGGACACGCCCACGACGAACGGGGACACGCCCACGACGAACGGGGACACGCCCACGACGAACGGGGGCACGCCCACGACGAACGGGGACACGCCCACGACGAACGGGGACACGCCCACGACGAATGGGGACACGCCCACGACGAACGGGGACACGCCCACTACGAACGGGCACGCCCACTACGAACGGGCACGCCCACGACGGAAGGGCACGCCCACGACGAACGGGGACACGCCCACTACGAACGGGGACACGCCCACGACGAACGGGGACACGCCCACGACGAACGGGGACACGCCCACGACGAACGGGGACATGCCCACGACGAACGGGACACGCCCACGACGAACGGGGACACGCCCACGACGAACGGGCACGCCCACTACGAACGGGACACGCCCACTACGAACGGGCACGCCCACGACGGAAGGGCACGCCCACGACGAACGGGGACACGCCCACTACGAACGGGGACACGCCCACGACGAACGGGGACACGCCCACGACGAACGGGGACACGCCCACGACGAACGGGGACATGCCCACGACGAACGGGACACGCCCACGACGAACGGGGACACGCCCACGACGAACGGGCACGCCCACTACGAACGGGACACGCCCACGACGAACGGGCACGCCCACGACGAACGGGCACGCCCACGACGAACGGGCACGCCCACGACGAACGGGGACACGCCCACGACGAACGGGCACGCCCACTACGAACGGGACACGCCCACGACGGACGGGCACGCCCACGACGAACGGGGACACGCCCACGACGAACGGGGACACGCCCACGACGAACGGGGACATGCCCACGACGAACGGGGACACGCCCACGACGAACGGGACACGCCCACGACGAACGGACACGCCCACGACGAACGGGGACACGCCCACGACGAACGGGCACGCCCACGACGAACGGACACGCCCACGACGAACGGGGACACGCCCACGACGAACGGGCACGCCCACGACGGACGGGCACGCCCACTACGAACGGGCACGCCCACGACGAACGGGGACACGCCCACGACGAACGGGCACGCCCACGACGAACGGGGACACGCCCACGACGAGCGGACACGCCCACGACGAACGGGGACACGCCCACGACGGACGGGCACGCCCACGACGAACGGGGACACGCCCACGACGAACGGGGACACGCCCACGACGAACGGGGACATGCCCACGACGAACGGGGACACGCCCACGACGAACGGGACACGCCCACGACGAACGGACACGCCCACGACGAACGGACACGCCCACGACGAACGGGGACACGCCCACGACGAACGGGCACGCCCACGACGGACGGGCACGCCCACTACGAACGGGCACGCCCACGACGAACGGGGACACGCCCACGACGAGCGGACACGCCCACGACGAACGGACACGCCCACGACGAGCGGACACACGTCAAGCAAGCGCCCGCGGCCCTGTACACGGGCGGCGCGCTGGGAGCGAAGGCGTGGGCAGAGTTTGGCAGCGGCGTCGGCCACACAGCCTCGCCCGACGGACACCGTCGGACGAGGGGGGTACATGGAGAGTCGATTGATAACATTGACGGACACCGTCGGACGAGGGGGGTACATGGAGAGTCGATTGATAACATTGACGGACACCGTCGGACGAGGGGGGTACATGGAGAGTCGATTGATAACATTGACGGACACCGTCGGACGAGGGGGGTACATGGAGAGTCGATTGATAACATTGACGGACACCGTCGGACGAGGGGGGTACATGGAGAGTCGATTGATAACATTGACGGACACCGTCGGACGAGGGGGGTACATGGAGAGTCGATTGATAACATTGACGGACACCGTCGGACGAGGGGGGTACATGGAGAGTCGATTGATAACATTGACGGACACCGTCGGACGAGGGGGGTACATGGAGAGTCGATTGATAACATTGACGGACACCGTCGGACGAGGGGGGTACATGGAGAGTCGATTGATAACATTGACGGACACTGTCGGACGAGGGGGGATTCACGGTGGTGGGCGGGGAGGAGAGGAGGGGGGGTGGTGGTGTTTTTTTTTTTCGATTCGAAGCTTTCGTGACCGCGGAGATTCACGTTCTCTTGGCTCGTTCGGGCAAAAGTCGCCACCGCCGCGTTGAAGGGGAAACGATAAAATTATTTTTAAAAAATATTAAAAACGATAAAATTATTGTGAAACAATAGAATTGTTGTTCTTGGTTCTTTGGGTAAAGTCACCACGGAGATAGGGAAACAATAAAATAATACAAATATAAAACAATTAAATTATTGTAAAACAATAAAATTATTATTCTTGGTTCTTTGGGTAAAGTCACCACCACGTAGAAGGGAAACAATAAAATAATAAAAATATAAAACGATAAAATTATTGTAAAACAATAAAATTATTATTCTTGGTTCTTTGGGTAAAGTCACCACCACGTAGAAGGGAAACAATAAAATAATAAAAATATAAAACAATAAAATTATTGTAAAACAATAAAATTATTATTCTTGGTTCTTTGGGTAAAGTCACCACGTGGAAGGGAAACAATAAAATAGTAAAAATATTAAACAATAAAATTATTGTAAAACAATAAAATTATTATTCTTGGTTCTTTGGGTAAAGTCACCACCACGTAGAAGGGAAACAATAAAATAATAAAAATATAAAACGATAAAATTATTGTAAAACAATAAAATTATTATTCTTGGTTCTTTGGGTAAAGTCACCACCACGTAGAAGGGAAACAATAAAATAATAAAAATATTAAACAATAAAATTATTGTAAAACAATAAAATTATTATTCTTGGTTCTTTCGGTAAAGTCACCACCACGTAGAAGGGAAACAATAAAATAATAAAAATATAAACCAATAAAATTATTGTAAAACAATAAAATTATTATTCTTGGTTTTTTGGGTAAAGTCACCACCACGTAGAAGGGAAACAGTAAAATAATAAAAATATTAAACAATAAAATTATTGTAAAACAATAAAATTATTATTCTTGGTTCTTTGGGTAAAGTCACCACCACCTAGAAGGGAAACAATAAAATAATAAAACAATAAAATTATTGTAAAACAATTAAATTATTATTCTTGGTTCTTTGGGTAAAGTCACCACCACGTAGAAGGGAAACAATAAAATAATAAAAATATTAAACAATAAAATTATTGTAAAACAATACAATTATTATTCTTGGTTCTTTGGGTAAAGTCACCACCACGTAGAAGGGAAACAATAAAATAATAAAAATATTAAACAATAAAATTATTGTAAAACAATACAATTATTTTTTAACGTGGTGGTGACTTTACCCAAAGAACCAAGAATAATAATTTTATTGTTTTACAATAATTTTATTGTTTTATTATTTTATTATTTTAATGTTTCCCTTCTACGTGGTGGTGACTTTACCCAAAGAACCAAGAATAATAATTTTATTGTTTTACAATAATTTTATTGTTTTATTATTTTATTGTTTCCCTTCTACGTGGTGGTGATTTTACCCAAAGAACCAAGAATAATAATTTTATTGTTTTACAATAATTTTATTGTTTTATATTTTTATTATTTTATTGTTTCCCATCTACGTGGTGGTGACTTTACCCAAAGAACCAAGAATAATAATTTTATTGTTTTACAATAATTTTATTGTTTTATATTTTTATTATTTTATTGTTTCCCTTCTACGTGGTGGTGACTTTACCCAAAGAGCCAAGAATAATAATTTCATTGTTTTACAATAATTTTATTGTTTTATTATTTTATTATTTTATTGTTTCCCTTCTACGTGGTGGTGATTTTACCCAAAGAACCAAGAATAATAATTTTATTGTTTTACAATAATTTTATTGTTTTATATTTTTATTATTTTATTGTTTCCCATCTACGTGGTGGTGACTTTACCCAAAGAACCAAGAATAATAATTTTATTGTTTTACAATAATTTTATTGTTTTATATTTTTATTATTTTATTGTTTCCCTTCTACGTGGTGGTGACTTTACCCAAAGAGCCAAGAATAATAATTGTATTGTTTCCCTTCTACGTGGTGGTGACTTTACCCAAAGAACCAAGAATAATAATTTTATTGTTTTACAATAATTTGATTGTTTTATATTTTTATTATTTTATTGTTTCCCTATCTACGTGGTGGTGACTTTACCCAAAGAACCAAGAATAATAATTTCATTGTTTTACAATAATTTTATCGTTTTATATTTTAATTTTTTTATTGTTTCCCTATCTACGTGGTGGTGACTTTACCGAAAGAGCCAAGAATATGAATCGCTGCAGTCACGAAAGCTTTAAATCAAAATATAAGACTATATAATAGTTACATATACTAATATATACTAATAATTATATATATATATTTAATTTCCCGCTCACCGCTCACGCCCTCGTCCAGGCCGGAGATCCTGAAGCATGAGATGAAAGTTTTCTTTGTCAAGTACAACGACCCCATCTACGTGAAGCTGGAGAAGTTGAACATCATGATGCGCCTCGCGTCTCCAGCCAACATTGCCCAGGTGGGAGCTGACCCCGTGTCTCGCTCTCTGTCTCTCTCTGTCTCTCTCTCCGTCTCTCTCTCCGTCTCTCTCCCCGTGTCTCTGTGTCTGTGTCTCTGTCTTGTCTCTCTCTCTCTCCCCGTGTCTCTCTCTGTCTCTCTCCCCGTGTCTCTCTGTCTCCCCGTGTCTCTCTCTGTCTCGCTCTCTGTCTTGCTCGCTGTCTCTCTCTCTGTCTCTCTCTCCCCGTGTCTCTGTGTCTGTGTCTCTGTCTTGTCTCTCTCTCTCTCTTCCCGTGTCTCTCTCTGTCTCACTGTCTGTCTCTCTCTGTCTCTCTCCCCATGTCTCTGTCTCTCTCTGTCTCTCTGTCTCTCTCCGTGTCTCTGTCTGTCTCTCTCTCTCTGTGTCTCTCTCTGTCTCTCTCTCTCTCTTTCTGTCTCTCTGTCTCTTTCTGTCTCTCTCTGTCTCTCTCTCTGTCTCTCTCTCTGTCTCTCTCTCTGTCTCTCTCTCTGTGTCTCTCTCTGTGTCTCTCTCTCTGTGTCTCTCTGTGTCTCTCTGTGTCTCTCTTTCTGTCTCTCTGTCTCTCTCTCTGTCTCTCTCTCTGTCTCTCTCTCTGTGTCTCTCTCTGTGTCTCTCTGTGTCTCTCTCTGTCTCTCTCTCTCTGTCTCTCTCTGTCTCTCTCTCTCTGTCTCTCTCTGTCTCTCTCTCTCTGTCTCTCTCTGTCTCTCTCTGTCTCTCTCTGTCTCTCTCCGTCTCTCTCTCTGTCTCTCTCTCTCTGTCTCTCTCTCTGTGTCTCTCTGTGTCTCTCTCTGTCTCTCTCTGTTTCTCTCTCTGTCTCTCTTTCTCTCTCTCTCTGTGTCTCTCTTTCTGTCTCTCTCTGTCTCTCTCGCGCACCGTGTCTCTCTCTCTCCCCTTGTCTCTCTCCCCTTGTTTATCTCTCTCCCCTTGTCTCTCTCTGTCTCTCTCTGTCTCTCTCTGTCTCTCTCTGTCTCTCTCCCCGTGTCTTGCTCTGTCTCTCTCCTCGTGTCTCTCTCCCCGTGTCTCTCTCTGTTTCGCTCTCTCTCCCCGTGTCTCTGTCTGTCTCTCTTTCCCCGTGTCTCTCTCTCTCCCCGCGTCTCTCTCTCCCCGTGTCTCTGTCCCCGTGTCTCTCTTCCCGCGTCTCTCTCCCCCCGTGTCTCTCCCCGTGTCTCTCTCCCCGTGTCTCTCTCCCCGTGTCTCCCCACGTGTCTCCCCACGTGTCTCCCCACGCGTCTCTCCCCACGTGTCTCCCCGTGTCTCTCCCCGCGTCTCTCTCCCCGCGTGTCACCGTGTCTCACCGTGTCTCCCCACGTGTCTCACCACGTGTCTCACCACGTGTCTCACCACGTGTCTCTCCCCGAGTCTCACCACGTGTCTCACCACGTGTCTCCCCACGTGTCTCTCCCCGTGTCTCACCACGTGTCTCCCCGTGTCTCTCCCCGTATCTCCCCGTGTCTCTCCCCGTGTCTCTCCCCGTGTCTCTCCCCGTCTCTCTCACCGTGTCTCACCACGTGTCTCCCCGCGTGTCTCTCCCCACGTGTCTCTCTCCCCGTGTCTCTCTCCCCGTGTCTCTCCCCCCGTGTCTCGCCACGTGTCTCCCCACGTGTCTCACCACGTGTCTCCCCGTGTCTCTCCCCGTGTCTCTCCCCGTGTCTCTCCCCGTGTCTCTCCCCGTCTCTCTCACCGTGTCTCACCACGTGTCTCCCCGCGTGTCTCTCCCCACATGTCTCTCTCCCCGTGTCTCTCTCCCCGTGTCTCTCCCCCCGTGTCTCCCCACGTGTCTCACCACGTGTCTCACCACGTGTCTCCCCGCGTGTCACCGTGTCTCTCTCCCCGTCTCTCTCTCCCCGTCTCTCTCTCCCCGTGTCTCTCTCCCCATGTGTCTCTCTCCCCACGTGTCTCTCTCTCCCCGTGTCTCTCTCCCCACGTGTGTCTCTCCCCGCGTCTCTCTCCCCGTGTCTCCCCGCATCTCTCTCCCCGTGTCTCACCACATGTCTCACCACGTGTCTCACCACGTGTCTCTCTCCCCGCGTGTCACCGTGTCTCTCTCCCCGTCTCTCTCCCCCGCGTCTCTCTCCCCGCGTGTCACCGTGTCTCTCTCCCCGTGTCTCTCTCCCCGTCTCTCTCCCCGCGTCTCTCTCCCCGCGTGTCACCGTGTCTCTCTCCCCGTGTCTCTCCCCACGTGTCTCACCACGTGTCTCCCCACGTGTCTCACCACGTGTCTCACCCCACGTGTCTCTCCCCACGTGTCTCACCACGTGAGCAGGTGCTAGCGGAGCTGAAGGAGTACGCCACGGAGGTGGACGTGGACTTTGTGCGCAAAGCCGTGAGAGCCATCGGACGCTGTGCCATCAAAGTGGAGGTGGCCCCTCGGCTCGCCACCAACACCACCAACACCATCACCACCAACATCACCATCAAAACCATCATCATCACTCAGCTCACCACCAACACCATCACCACCAACATCACTAACACCACCACTACCACCAACACCACCACCAACACCACCACTCAGCTCACCACCAACATCACCAACACCATCACCACCACCATCACCACCATCAACACCACCATCAAAACCATCACTACCACTCAGCTCACCACCACTCAGCTCACCACTACCATCACCAACACCACCAACACCATCACTCGGCTCACCACCAACACCACTAACATCATCAACACCATCACCACCACCAACACCACCAACACCATCACTCAGCTCACCACCAACACCATCACTCAGCTCACCACCAACACCATCAACACTATCACCATCACTCAGCTCACCACCAACACCATCACCACTCAGCTCACCACCAACACCATCAACATCACCATCAAAACCATCACTACCACTCAGCTCACCACCACTCAGCTCACCACTACCATCACCAACACCATCACTCGGCTCACCACCAACATCACCAACACCATCACTCGGCTCACCACCAACACCACCACTCGGCTCACCATCAACACCATCACTTAGCTCACCACCATCACTCAGCTCACCACCACCATCACCAACACCATCACTCAGCTCACCACCATCACTCAGCTCACCACCATCACCATCACTCAGCTCACCACCATCACTCAGCTCACCAATACCATCACCAACACCACCAACACCATCACTAACACCATCAACACCATCACTCAGCTCACCACCAACACCATCACTAACACCATCAACATCACCAACACCATCACTCAGCTCACCACCACTACCATCACTCGGCTCACCACCAACACCATCACTCAGCTCACCACCAACACCATCACTCAGCTCACCACCAACACCATCACTCAGCTCACCACCAACACCATCACTCAGCTCACCACCAACACCATCACTCAGCTCACCACCAACACCATCACTCAGCTCACCACCATCACTCAGCTCACCACCAACACCATCACTCAGCTCACCACCAACACCATCACTCAGCTCACCACCATCACTCAGCTCACCACCAACACCATCACTCAGCTCACCACCAACACCATCACCAACACCATCACTCAGCTCACCACCAACACCATCACCAACACCATCACTCAGCTCACCACCACCACCATCACTCGGCTCACCACCAACACCATCACTCAGCTCACCACCAACACCATCACTCAGCTCACCACCAACACCATCACTCAGCTCACCACCATCACTCAGCTCACCACCAACACCATCACTCAGCTCACCACCAACACCATCACTCAGCTCACCACCAACATCACCAACACCATCACTCAGCTCACCACCAACACCATCACCAACACCATCACTCAGCTCACCACCAACACCATCACCAACACCATCACTCAGCTCACCACCACCACCATCACTCGGCTCACCACCAACACCATCACTCAGCTCACCACCAACATCACTCATCCCACCACTACCATCACCAACACCATCACTCAGCTCACCACCAACACCATCACTCAGCTCACCACTACCATCACCAACACCATCACTCAGCTCACCACTACCATCACTCAGCTCACCACCAACACCATCACTCAGCTCACCACCAACACCATCACTCAGCTCACCACCAACACCATCACTCGGCTCACCACCAACACCATCACCAACACCATCACTCGGCTCACCACCAACACCATCACTCGGCTCACCACCAACACCATCACTCGGCTCACCATCAACACCATCACTTAGCTCACCACCATCACTCAGCTCACCACCATCACCATCACTCAGCTCACCACCATCACTCAGCTCACCACCATCACCATCACTCAGCTCACCAATACCATCACCAACACCACCAACACCATCACTAACACCATCAACACCATCACTCAGCTCACCACCAACACCATCACCAACACCATCACTCAGCTCACCACCAACACCATCACTCAGCTCACCACCAACATCACCAACACCATCACTCAGCTCACCACCAACACCATCACTCAGCTCACCACCAACACCATCACTCAGCTCACCACCAACACCATCACTCAGCTCACCACCAACACCACCACTCAGCTCACCACCATCACTCAGCTCACCACCAACACCATCACTCAGCTCACCACCAACATCACCAACACCATCACTCAGCTCACCACCAACACCATCACCAACACCATCACTCAGCTCACCACCAACACCATCACCAACACCATCACTCAGCTCACCACCACCACCATCACTCGGCTCACCACCAACACCATCACTCAGCTCACCACCAACATCACTCATCCCACCACTACCATCACCAACACCATCACTCAGCTCACCACCAACACCATCACTCAGCTCACCACTACCATCACCAACACCATCACTCAGCTCACCACTACCATCACTCAGCTCACCACCAACACCATCACTCAGCTCACCACCAACACCATCACTCAGCTCACCACCAACACCATCACTCGGCTCACCACCACCATTACTCAGCTCACCATCACCATCACTCAGCTCACCACCAACACCATCACTCAGCTCACCAACACCATCACTCAGCTCACCACCAACACCATCACCAACACCATCACTCGGCTCACCACCAACACCATCACTCGGCTCACCACCAACATCACCACTCGGCTCACCATCAACACCATCACTTAGCTCACCACCATCACTCAGCTCACCACCATCACTCAGCTCACCACCATCACCATCACTCAGCTCACCAATACCATCACCAACACCACCATCACTAACACCATCAACACCATCACTCAGCTCACCACCAACACCATCACTAACACCATCAACATCACCAACACCATCACTCGGCTCACCACCAACACCATCACTCAGATCACCACCAACATCACCAACACCATCACTCAGCTCACCACCAACACCATCACCAACACCATCACTCATCCCACCACTACCATCACCAACACCATCACTCAGCTCACCACTACCATCACTCAGCTC
>NC_133743.1:5495150-5625813 GCF_048934315.1 Petromyzon marinus
CCAGCGTGTGTGTAGTAGTACCAGCGTGTGTATAGTAGTACCAGCGTGTGTGTAGTACTATGTATAGTAGTACCACCATGTGTATAGTAGTACCAGCGTGTGTGTAGTAGTACCAGCGTGTGTGTAGTAGTACCAGCGTGTGTGTAGTAGTACCAGCGTGTGTATAGTAGTACCAGCGTGTCTAGTACTAGTACCAGTGTGTGTATAGTAGTACCAGCGTGTGTATAGTAGTACCAGCGTGTGTATAGTAGTACCAGCGTGTGTATAGTAGTAGTACCACCATGTGTATAGTAGTACCACCGTGTGTGTAGTAGTACCAGCGTGTGTATAGTACTAGTACCACCGTGTGTAGTAGTACTAGTACCACTGTGTGTAGTAGTACTAGTACCAGCGTGTGTATAGTAGTACCAGCGTGTGTGTAGTAGTACCACCGTGTGTAGTAGTACTAGTACCACCGTGTGTAGTAGTACTAGTACCAGCGTGTGTATAGTAGTACCAGCGTGTGTGTAGTACTATGTATAATAGTACCACCATGTGTGTAGTAGTACCAGCGCGTGTATAGTAGTACCAGCGTGTGTATAGTAGTACCAGCGTGTGTATAGTAGTACCAGCGTGTGTATAGTAGTACCAGCGTGTGTATAGTAGTACCAGCGTGTGTATAGTAGTACCAGCGTGTGTATAGTAGTACCAGCGTGTGTATAGTAGTACCAGCGTGTGTATAGTAGTACCAGCGTGTGTATAGTAGTACCAGCGTGTGTATAGTAGTACCAGCGTGTGTATAGTAGTACCAGTGTGTATAGTAGTACCAGCTTGTGTATAGTACTAGTACCAGCGTGTGTATAGTACTAGTACCAGCGTGTGTGTAGTAGTACCAGCGTGTGTATAGTAGTACCAGCGTGTGTATAGTAGTACCAGCGTGTGTGTAGTAGTACCAGCGTGTGTGTAGTAGTACCAGCGTGTGTGTAGTAGTACCAGCGTGTGTATGGTAGTACCAGCGTGTGTATAATAGTACCAGCGTGTGTATAGTAGTACCAGCGTGTGTGTCTAGTACCTAGTACCAGCGTGTGTATGGTAGTACCAGCGTGTGTATAATAGTACCAGCGTGTGTATGGTAGTACCAGCGTGTGTATAGTAGTACCAGCGTGTGTATAATAGTACCAGCGTGTGTATGGTAGTACCAGCGTGTGTATAGTAGTACCAGCGTGTGTATAGTAGTACCAGCGTGTGTCTAGTACTAGTACCAGCGTGTGTATAGTAGTACCAGCGTGTGTATAGTAGTACCAGTGTGTGTATAGTAGTACCAACGTGTGTATAGTAGTACCAACGTGTGTATAGTAGTACCAGCGTGTGTATAGTACTAGTACCAGCGTGTGTGTAGTAGTACCAGCGTGTGTATAGTAGTACCAGCGTGTGTATAGTAGTACCAGCGTGTGTGTAGTAGTACCAGCGTGTGTATAGTAGTACCAGCGTGTGTATAGTAGTACCAGCGTGTGTATAGTAGTACCAGCGTGTGTATAGTAGTACCAGCGTGTGTATAGTAGTACCAGCGTGTGTATAGTAGTACCAGCGTGTGTGTAGTAGTACCAGCGTGTGTATAGTAGTACCAGCGTGTGTGTAGTACTAGTACCAGCGTGTGTATAGTAGTACCAGTGTGTGTATAGTAGTACCAGCGTGTGTGTAGTAGTACCAGCGTGTGTGTAGTAGTACCAGCGTGTGTGTAGTACTGTGTATAATAGTACCACCATGTGTGTAGTAGTACCAGCGTGTGTATAGTAGTAGTACCAGTGTGTGTATAGTAGTACCAGCGTGTGTATAGTAGTACCAGAGTGTGTCTTGTACTGTGTATAGTAGTACCACCATGTGTATAGTAGTACCAGCGTGTGTATAGTAGTACCAGCGTGTGTGTAGTAGTACCAGCGTGTGTGTAGTACTGTGTATAATAGTACCACCATGTGTGTAGTAGTACCAGCATGTGTATAGTAGTACCAGCGTGTGTGTAGTAGTACCAGCGTGTGTATAATAGTACCACCATGTGTATAATAGTACCACCATGTGTATAGTAGTACCAGCGTGTGTATAGTAGTACCAACGTGTGTATAGTAGTACCACCGTGTGTGTAGTACTATGTATAATAGTACCAGCGTGTGTATAGTAGTACCACCGTGTGTATAGTACTATGTATAGTAGTACCAGCGTGTGTATAGTAGTACCAGCACGCGTGTGTATAGTAGTACCAGCGTGTGTATAGTAGTACCAGCGTGTGTATAGTAGTACCAGCACGCGTGTGTCTAGTACCTAGTACCACGACTACCTCCCTCCTCCCCCGTAGGTACGAGAGCATCATTGGGGTACTCTGCGAGTCCCTGGAGTCCCTGGACGAGCCGGAGGCGCGTGCCGCTATGATCTGGATCATCGGGGAGTATGCCGAGAGGATCGACAACGCATCAGAGTTGCTAGACTCGTTCCTGGACTCGTTCCACGATGACAGTGCACAGGTAGGAGGGGGGAGTCTCTGTGTGGGGGACTCTGTAGGAGTCTTTGTGGGGGTCTGTAGGTCTCTGTGGGGTCTCTGTAGGAGTCTTTGTGTGGGTCTGTGGGGGAGTCTCTGTGTGTGGGAGTCTTTGTAGGAGTCTTTGTGGGGGTCTGTAGGTCTCTGTGGGGTCTCTGTAGGAGTCTGTGGGGGTCTCTGTGTGGGTCTCTGTGTGGGTCTCTGTGTGGGTCTCTGTGTGGGTCTCTGTGTGGGTCTCTTTGGGGGTCTCTGTAGGAGTCTGTGTGGGTCTCTGTGTGGGTCTCTGTGTGGGTCTCTGTAGGAGTCTGTGTGGGTCTCTGTGTGGGTCTCTGTGTGGGTCTCTGTGTGGGTCTCTGTGTGGGTCTCTGTGTGGGAGTCTCTGTGTGGGGGTCTCTGTGTGGGTCTCTGTGTGGGTCTCTGTGTGGGTCTCTCTGTGGGTCTCTCTGTGGGTCTCTGTGTGGGTCTCTGTGTGGGTCTCTGTGTGGGTCTCTCTGTGGGTCTCTGTGTGGGAGTCTCTGTGTGGGTCTCTGTGTGGGTCTCTGTGTGGGTCTCTGTGTGGGTCTCTGTGGGTCTCTGTGGGTCTCTGTGGGTCTCTGTGTGGGTCTCTGTGTGGGTCTCTGTGTGGGTCTCTGTGTGGGTCTCTGTGTGGGTCTCTGTGTGGGTCTCTGTGTGGGTCTCTGTGTGGGTCTCTGTGTGGGTCTCTGTGTGGGTCTCTGTGTGGGTCTCTGTAGGAGTCTCTGTGTGGGTCTCTGTGTGGGTCTCTGTGTGGGTCTCTCTGTGGGTCTCTCTGTGGGTCTCTGTGTGGGTCTCTGTGTGGGTCTCTGTGTGGGTCTCTGTGTGGGTCTCTGTGTGGGTCTCTGTGTGGGTCTCTGTGTGGGTCTCTGTGTGGGTCTCTGTGTGGGTCTCTGTGTGGGTCTCTCTGTGTGGGTCTCTCTGTGTGGGTCTCTGTGTGGGTCTCTGTGTGGGTCTCTGTGTGGGGCTCTGTGTGGGGCTCTGTGTGGGTCTCTGTGTGGGTCTCTCTGTGTGGGTCTCTGTGTGGATCTCTGTGTGGGTCTCTGTGTGGGTCTCTCTGTGTGGGTCTCTCTGTGTGGGTCTCTGTGTGGATCTCTGTGTGGGTCTCTGTGTGGATCTCTGTGGGTCTCTGTGGGGCGCCGCTTGGTCACCGCGGCGACCGTCGCCCCCGGCGACCGTCGCCCCCGGTGACCGTCGCTCCGTCGCCGTGGCGACCGTTGCCGTGCGGCTGCAGGTGCAGCTGCAGCTGCTTTCCGCCATCGTGAAGCTCTTCCTGAAGAAGCCGACAGAGAACCAGGAGCTGGTACAGCAGGTGCTGAGCCTGGCCACACAGGTAGAAGACACGCTCACCACTACCACGCTCACCACTACCACGCTCACCACCACCACCACGCTCACCACCACGCTCACCACTACCACGCTCACTACCACGCTCACCACCACCACCACGCTCACCACTACCACGCTCACCACCACCACGCTCACCACCACCACGCTCACCACCACCACGCTCACCACCACGCTCACCACCACCACCACGCTCACCACCACCACCACGCTCACCACCACCACCACGCTCACCACCACGCTCACCACCACCACCACCACGCTCACCACCACCACCACCACGCTCACCACCACCACCACGCTCACCACCACCACCACGCTCACCACCACCACCACGCTCACCACCACGCTCACCACCACCACCACCACGCTCACCACCACCACCACCACGCTCACCACCACCACCACCACGCTCACCACCACCACCACGCTCACCTCCACCACCACGCTCACCACCACGCTCACCACCACCACCACGCTCACCACCACCACGCTCACCACCACAACCACGCTCACCACCACCACCACCACGCTCACCTCCACCACCACGCTCACCACCACCACCACGCTCACCACCACCACCACACCTCTGACCACCACCACCACCACGCTCACCACCACCACGCTCCCCACCACCACCACACCCCTCACCACTACCACTCACCACACCCCTCACCACCACCACCACGCTCACCACCACCACGTTCACCACCACCACCACCACCACCACCACGCTTACCACCACCACACCTCTCACCACCACGCTCACCATCACCACCACGCTCACCACCACCACGCTCACCACCACCACGCTCACCACCACCACCACGCTCATCACCACCACGCTCACCACCACCACCACGCTCACCACCACCACACCTCTCACCACCACCTCCTCTCACCACCACACCCCTCACCACCACCACCACACCTCTCACCACACCTCTCACCACCACCACCACCACCACACCTCTCACCACCACGCTCACCACCACCACCACCACCACGCTCACCACCACCACCACACCTCTGACCACCACCACCACCACCACACCTCTCACCACCACCACCACCACCACACCTCTCACCACCACCACCTCTCACCACCCTCACCACCACCACCACCACCTCTCACCACCACCACACCTCTCACCACCACCACCACCACCACCCCTCACCCTCACCACCACCAGCACCACCCTCACCACCACCACCACACTCAACACACCCACGCTCACCACCACTCACCACCACACCCCTCACCACCCTCACCACCACCTCTCACCACCACCACCACGGTCACCACCACCTCTCACCCCTCACCACCCTCACCACCCTCACCACCACCAGGACTCTGACAACCCAGACCTGCGAGATCGCAGCTACATCTACTGGCGGCTGCTTTCCACTGACCCGTCGGCGGCCAGGGATGTGGTGTTGGCGGAGAAGCCGGTGATCTCCCAGGAGGACTCGGACGCTCTGTCGCCACGCCTCCTCGACGCCCTCCTCGGCCACATCTCCTCACTCGCCTCCGTCTACCACAAGCTGCCCTCCGCCTTCGTGGAAGGGGGCGGCCGTGGTGGTGGTGGTGGTGGCGGTGGTGGTGGTGGTGGTGGCGGCGGTGGTGGTGCCAAGAGAGGAGTAGGATCCAGAGATAACTCGTGAGTGAGGCGGTGGTGGTGGTGGTGGTTGTGGAGGAGATGGTGGTGGTGGTGGTTGTGGAGGAGATTGTGGTCGTGGTGGTTGTGGAGGAGATGGTGGTGGTGGTGGTTGTGGAGTAGATGGTGGTGGAGGTGGTGGTGGTGGAGGAGGAGGTGGTGGTGGTGGTTGTGGAGGAGATGGTGGTGGTGGTTGTGGAGGAGATGGTGGTGGTGGTGGTGGAGGAGATGGTGGTGGTGGTGGTGGAGGAGATGGTGGTGGTGGTGGTTGTGGAGGAGATTGTGGTCGTGGTGGTTGTGGAGGAGATGGTGGTGGTGGTGGTTGTGGAGTAGATGGTGGTGGAGGTGGTGGTGGTGGAGGAGGAGGTGGTGGTGGTGGTTGTGGAGGAGATGGTGGTGGTGGTTGTGGAGGAGATGGTGGTGGTGGTGGTGGAGGAGATGGTGGTGGTGGTGGTGGAGGAGATGGTGGTGGTGGTGGTTGTGGAGGAGATTGTGGTCGTGGTGGTTGTGGAGGAGATGGTGGTGGTGGTGGTTGTGGAGTAGATGGTGGTGGAGGTGGTGGTGGTGGAGGAGGAGGTGGTGGTGGTGGTTGTGGAGGAGATGGTGGTGGTGGTTGTGGAGGAGATGGTGGTGGTGGTGGTGGAGGAGATGGTGGTGGTGGTGGTGGAGGAGATGGTGGTGGTGGTGGTGGTGGAGGAGATTGTGGTGGTGGTGGTGCTTGTGGAGGAGATGGTGGTGGTGGTGGTGGTTGTGGAGGAGATGGTGGTGGAGGTGGTGGCGGTGGTGCGAAGAGAGGAGTAGGATCCAGAGATAACTCGTGAGTGAGGCGGTGGTGGTGGTGGTGGAGGTGGTGGAGGTGGTGGTGGTGGTGGAGGAGATGGTGGTGGTGGTGGTTGTGGAGGAGATGGTGGTGGTGGTTGTGGAGGAGATGGTGGTGGTTGTGGAGGAGGTGGTGGTGGAGGTGGTGGCAGTGGTGCGAAGAGAGGAGTAGGATCCAGAGAACTCGTGAGTGAGGCGGTGGTGGTGGTGGTGGTGGTGATGGAGGTGGTGGAAGAGATGGTGGTGGTGATTGTGGTGGAGCTGGTGGAGGAGATGGTGGTGGAGGTGGTGGAGGAGATGGTCGTGGTGGTGGAGGAGATGGTGGTGGTGGTGGTTGTGGAGGAGGTGGTGGTGGAGGTGGTGGAGGAGATGGTGGTGGTTGTTGTGGTGGTGGTTGTTGTGGTGGTGGTTGTGGAGGTTGTGGTTGTGGAGAAGATTGAGGTGGTGGTGGTTGTGGTGGTTGTGGAGGAGATGGTGGTGGTGGTTGTGGAGGAGATGGTGGTGGTGGTGGTGGTGGCGGTGGTGCCAAGAGAGGATTAGGATCCAGAGATAACTCGTGAGTGAGGCGGTGGTGGTGGTGGTGGACGAGATGGTGGTGGTGGTTGTGGAGGAGATGGTGGTGGAGGTGGTGGCGGTGGTGCGAAGAAAGGAGTAGGATCCAGAGATAACTCGTGAGTGAGGCGGTGGTGGTGGTGGTGGTGGTTGTGGAGGAGATGGTGGTGGTGGTGGAGGAGATGGTGGTGGTGGTGGTTGTGGAGGAGATGGTGGTGGTGGTTGTGGAGGAGATGGTGGTGGTGGTGGAGGAGATGGTGGTGGTGGTGGTGGTTGTGGAGGAGATGGTGGTGGTGGTTGTGGAGGAGATGGTGGTGGTGGTGGTGGTGGTGGAGGAGATGGTGGTGGTGGTTGTGGAGGAGATGGTGGTGGTGGTGGTGGTGGTTGTGGAGGAGGTGGTGGTGGAGGTGGTGGCGGTGGTGCCAAGAGAGGAGTAGGATCCTGAGATAACTCGTGAGTGAGGTGGTGGTGGTGGAGGTGGTGGAGGAGATGGTGGTGGAGATGGTGGTGGTGATTGTGGTGGAGCTGGTGGAGGAGATGGTGGTGGAGGTGGTGGAGGAGATGGTCGTGGTGGTGGAGGAGATGGTGGTGGTGGTGGTGGTGATTGTGGAGGAGATGGTAGTGGTTGTTGTGGTGGTGGTTGTGGTTGTGGAGAAGATTGAGGTGGTGGTGGTTGTGGTGGTTGTGGTGGTTGTGGAGGAGATGGTGGTGGTGGTGGTGGTTGTGGAGGAGATGGTGGTGGTGGTTGTGGAGGAGATGGTGGTGGTGGTTGTGGAGGAGGTGGTGGTGGTGGTTGTGGAGGAGATGGTGGTGGAGGTGGTGGTGGTGGTGGAGGAGATGGTCGTGGTGGTGGAGGAGATGGTGGTGGTGGTTGTGGAGGAGGTGGTGAAGGAGATGGTGGTGGTGGCTGTGGTGGTGGAGGTGGTGAAGGAGGTGGTGGTGGTGGCTGTGGTGGTGGAGGTGGTGGAGGTGGTGGTGGTGGTGCCAAGAGAGGAGTAGGATCCAGAGATATCTCGTGAGTGAGGTGGTGGTGGTGGTGGAGGAGGTGGTGGTGGAGGAGGAGATGTTGGTGGTGGAGCCAGAGGAGGACGTGATGTGTCCAGAGGTAATTCGTGTGCGTGTGGAGGAATGGTGATGGGTAGCTGAGGTTGTGAGTGGTGTGGGGTGGTGAGTGTGGGGGTGGTGATTGTGGGGGTGGTGAGTGGTGTGGGGTGGTGATTGTGGGTGTGGGGTGGTGATTGTGGGTGTGGGGTGGTGATTGTGGGTGTGGGGTGGTGATTGTGGGTGTGGGGTGGTGATTGTGGGGGTGGTGAGTGGTGTGGGGTGGTGAGTGTGGAGATGGATGGGTGAGCGTCTCTCTCTCCACACTTTGACTCACCCCACCCACTCCCCGCCCACTCCACCCCCACCCACTCCACCCCCCGCCCACTCCACCCCCACCCACTCCACCCCACCCCCACCCACCCCACCCACCCCCACCCCCACCCCACCCTAGGCCAGAGCTCCAGGACAGCCCCGAAGCTGCTGAGACTTTCCCCACCACGGCCCCCACCACGGCCCCCACCACCACCACCACGGCCACCACTCAGCCCGGCAGTGACCTCCTGGGCGACCTCCTGACCCTTGACCTGGGCGGCCCGGCCCCTCCCGCTCACCCCGTGGCCCCGGCCCCCGCCCCCTCCGCCGCCCCTCAGCCAATGGGAGCGCTCGATTTGCTGGGAGGTGGGCTGGACTCTCTGGTGAGTGGTGGGTGGAGGGTGGTGGGTGGGTGGTGGTGGTGGGTGGGTGGTGGTGGTTTCGGGCCACACCACCCACCTCTGTCTGTGTGTGTGTCTGCGTGTGTGTGTCTGTGTGTGTGTGTCTGTGTGTGTGTGTCTGTGTGTGTGTGTCTGTATGTGTGTGTCTGTATGTATGTGTGTGTCTGCATGTGTGTGTCTGTATGTGTGTGTGTGTCTGTATGTGTGTGTGTGTCTGTATGTGTATGTGTGTGTGTTTGCGTGTGTGTGTGTGTGTCTGTATGTGTATGTGTGTGTGTGTCTGCGTGTGTGTGTCTGTGTGTGTGTGTCTGTATGTATGTGTGTCTGTATGTGTGTGAGTGTCTGTGTGTGTGAGCGATAGTGTAGCGGTTAGCGCTACGCTACGCTATGAACCTGGCGACCCGGGTTCCATTCCCGCTCACGGCCAACACCAGTGACGATTATCTGAACCGGTCCCGGGCCTCCCCTAGGTCGACTCAGCCACAAATGAGTACCTGGTGCAGTGTGTAAACATCGCCACTGGGGAGACAAAGGCGGTCGGGCGTGGTGCTGGCCACCCACCCCCTCGTGTACCGTTCCGGCCTTCATAGGTGCTCGCTAACAGCACTTGCCCCTACAGTCTGTTAAGGCTATATGGGGGATCTTTGTCTTTGTGTGTTGCATGCAGCTGGGCGGAAACGCAGCCCCCGCAGCTCCTGTGAGTGAACAACAACAACCGCTACATCAACCACAACTCAACAACCACAACAACTCAATCACAACACAACAACAACTCAATCACAACTCAACAACCACAACACAATCACAACACAACAACAACAACAACTCAATCACAACACAACAACAACTCAATCACAACAACAACAACAACTCAATCACAACACAACAACTCAATGACAACACAACAACTCAATCACAACACAACAACAACACCAACCACAACAACAACACAACACAACAACAACTCAATCACAACACAACACAACAACAACAACTCAATCACAACACAACAACAACTCAATCACAACTCAACAACCACAACACAATCACAACACAACAACAACAACTCAATCACAACACAACAACAACTCAATCACAACAACAACAACAACTCAATCACAACACAACAACAACTCAATGACAACACAACAACTCAATCACAACACAACAACAACACCAACCACAACAACAACACAACACAACAACAACTCAATCACAACACAACACAACAACAACAACAACAACTCAATCACAACACAACAACAACAACTCAATCACAACACAACAACAACACAACAACACAACAACAACAACTCAATCACAACACAACAACAACAACAACTCAATCACAACAACAACAACAACCACAACAACTCAACCACAACTCAACAACCACAACAACTCAACCACAACTCAACAACCACAACAACTCAATCACAACACAACAACAACTCAATCACAACTCAACAACCACAACAACACAACAACAACAACTCAATCACAACACAACAACAACAACTCAATCACAACACAACAACAACAACTCAATCACAACACAACAACAACAACTCAATCACAACACAACAACAACAACTCAATCACAACACAACAACAACAACTCAATCACAACAACAACAACAACTCAATCACAACACAGCAACAACTCAATCACAACACAACAACTCAATCACAACACAACAACAACACCAACCACAACAACAACACAACACAACAACAACTCAATCACAACACAACAACAACTCAATCACAACACAACAACTCAATCACAACACAACAACAACACAATCACAACAACAACACAACAACACAACAACAACAACAACTCAATCACAACACAACAACAACAACTCAATCACAACAACAACCACAACAACTCAACCACAACTCAACAACCACAACAACTCAACCACAACTCAACAACCACAACAACTCAATCACAACACAACAACAACTCAATCACAACTCAACAACCACAACAACTCAATCACAACACAACAACAACTCAATCACAACTCAACAACCACAACAACACAACAACAACTCAATCACAACACAACAACAACAACTCAATCACAACACAACAACAACAACAACTCAATCACAACACAACAACAACAACTCAATCACAACACAACAACAACAACTCAATCACAACACAACAACAACAACTCAATCACAACAACAACAACAACTCAATCACAACACAACAACAACTCAATCACAACACAACAACAACTCAATCACAACACAACAACTCAATCACAACACAACAACCACAACAACTCAATCACAACACAACAACCACAACAACTCAATCACAACACAACAACAACCACAACAACTCAATCACAACACAACAACAACCACAACAACAACTCAATCACAACACAACAACAACCACAACAACAACTCAATCACAACACAACAACCACAACAACTCAATCACAACACAACAACCACAACAACAACTCGACCACAACAACAACTCAACCACCACAACAGCACCAACATCGCAACGTCATAATTTTCTCACCATCGATGTTGATGTTGTGTTGATGTTGTGATGTTGTGTTGATGTTGTTGATGTTTGGTTGATGTTGTCATGTTCTTGATGTTGTTGATATTGTTGTCGTCTAGGCTGGAGGAGGTCTCGGTGCTCTGCTGTGTTGTTGTTGATGTTGTTGTTGTTGTTGTTGATGTTGTGGTGTTGTTGAGGTTGTGGTGTTGTTGTGTTGTTGATGTTGTGGTGGTGTTGTTGTTGTCTAGGATGGAGGAGGTCTCGGTGCTCTGCTGTGTTGTTGTTGATGTTGTTGATGTTGTTGTTTATTTTGTGGTGTTGTTGAGGTTGTTGTGGTGTTGTTGTGTTGTTGTTGATGTTGTGGTGTTGTTGTCTAGGCTGGAGGAGGTCTCCGTGCTCTGCTGTGTTGTTGTTGATGTTGTTGTTTATGTTGTGGTGTTGTTGAGGTTGTTGTGGTGTTGTTGTTGTGTTGATGTTGTTGTGTTGTTGTTGTCTAGGCTGGAGGAGGTCTGGGCGCTCTGCTGGACCTGGCTGGGAGCGTCTCCATGCCCAGTGGGGGCTACACAGCGCCTGCCTCACAGGTGTGGTGTGTAGTGTGTGTGGTGTGTGTGTGTGGTGTGGTGTGTGTGGTATTGGTGTGTGGTGTGGTGTGTGTGGTATTGGTGTGTGGTGTGTCTATGGTGTGTGTGTGTAGAGTGTGGTGTGTGTAGAGTGTGGTGTGTGTAGAGTGTGGTGTGTGTGGAGTCTGGTGTGTGTAGAGTGTGGTGTGTGTGGAGTCTGGTGTGTGTAGTGTGGTGTGTGTGGAGTCTGGTGTGTGTAGTGTGTGTGGTGTGGGGTGTGTGGTTGGGGTGTGTGTGTAGTGTGGTGTGTAGTGTGTGTGTGGTGTGTAGTGTGTGTAGTGTGTGTGTGGTGTGTAGTGTTTGTGTGTTTGTGTGGTTGGGTGTGAGTGAGTGAGTGAGGGAATTAACTCGTGAGCCATTGGGACACCTGAGCAAAGGAGCGAGCGATTTAATCGCCGAGGACAACCACCCACACCTCTCTCTACCTTCACCGTCACCTCCTCACCGTCACCTCCTCACCCTCGCTAGATGTGGCTGCTGGCTGCGAAGGCCAAGGGGCTGGAGGTGCAGGGTCACTTCTCGCGAGTGGGTGGCACCCCCCACATGCACCTGGCGCTCGGCAACCGTGCCATGAGGCCCATGAGTGACTTCGCCATCCAGTTCAACAAGAACAGGTGACACTCACTCACTCAGCCGCTCATCCACTCGGCCGCTCACTCACTCAGCCACTCACTCCTTCAGCCACTCACTCAGCCACTCACTCTCTCAGCCACTCATTCACTCAGCCACTCACTCACTCAGCTACTCACTCACTCGGCCACTCTATCACCCAGCCACTCACTCAGCCACCAACCCACTCACTAGCCCACTCACTCACCCACTCACTCAGCCACTCAGCCATTCACTCAGCCATTCACTCAGCCATTCACTCAGCCACCCACCCACTCACTCACCCACTCACTCACCCACTCACTTACCCACTCACTTACCCACTCTCTCACCCAGCCACTCACCCAGCCACTCACTCAGCCACCAACCCACTCACTAACCCACTCACCCACTCACCCACCCACCTCTGTGCCTCCCTCTCGTCCCTGGGCACGTAGGAAGCGAGGCAGTCCAGCATGAACACCTGACCCCACTCACTCACTCACTCAGCCACTCACTCAGCCACCAACCCACTCACTAACCCACTCACTCACCCACTCACTCACTCACTCACCCACTCACTCACCCACTCACTCTCTCACCCAACCACTCACTCAGCCACCAACCCACTCACTCACCCACTCACCCACTCACTCACCCACTCACTCTCTCACCCAACCACTCACTCAGCCACCAACCCACTCACCAACCCACTCACTAACCCACTCACTCACTCAGCCACCCACTCACCCGCTCACTCTCTCACCCAGCCACTCACTCAGCCACCAACCCACTCACTAACCCACTCACTCACCCACTCACTCACTCAGCCACCCACTCACCCGCTCACTCTCTCACCCAACCACTCACTCAGCCACCAACCCACTCACTAACCCACTCACTCACCCACTCACTCACTCACCCACTCACTCACCCACTCACTTTCTCACCCAACCACTCACTCAGCCACCAACCCACTCACCAACCCACTCACCAACCCACTCACTCACTCACCCACTCACCCACCCACTCACCCACTCACTCACCCACTCACTCTCTCACCCAACCACTCACTCAGCCACCAACCCACTCACCAACCCACTCACTCAGCCACTCAGCCACTCAGCCACTCACTCACTCAGCTACTCACTCACTCGGCCACTCTATCACCCAGCCACTCACTCAGCCACCAACCCACTCACTAGCCCACTCACTCACCCACTCACTCAGCCACTCAGCCATTCACTCAGCCATTCACTCAGCCATTCACTCAGCCACCCACCCACTCACTCACCCACTCACTCACCCACTCACTTACCCACTCACTTACCCACTCTCTCACCCAGCCACTCACCCAGCCACTCACTCAGCCACCAACCCACTCACTAACCCACTCACCCACTCACCCACCCACCTCTGTGCCTCCCTCTCGTCCCTGGGCACGTAGGAAGCGAGGCAGTCCAGCATGAACACCTGACCCCACTCACTCACTCACTCAGCCACTCACTCAGCCACCAACCCACTCACTAACCCACTCACTCACCCACTCACTCACTCACTCACCCACTCACTCACCCACTCACTCTCTCACCCAACCACTCACTCAGCCACCAACCCACTCACTCACCCACTCACCCACTCACTCACCCACTCACTCTCTCACCCAACCACTCACTCAGCCACCAACCCACTCACCAACCCACTCACTAACCCACTCACTCACTCAGCCACCCACTCACCCGCTCACTCTCTCACCCAGCCACTCACTCAGCCACCAACCCACTCACTAACCCACTCACTCACCCACTCACTCACTCAGCCACCCACTCACCCGCTCACTCTCTCACCCAACCACTCACTCAGCCACCAACCCACTCACTAACCCACTCACTCACCCACTCACTCACTCACCCACTCACTCACCCACTCACTTTCTCACCCAACCACTCACTCAGCCACCAACCCACTCACCAACCCACTCACCAACCTACTCACTCACTCACCCACTCACCCACCCACTCACCCACTCACTCACCCACTCACTCTCTCACCCAACCACTCACTCAGCCACCAACCCACTCACCAACCCACTCACTCAGCCACTCAGCCACTCACTCACCCACTCACTCAGCCACCAACCCACTCACTAACCCACTCACTCACCCACTCACTCACTCACCCACTCACTCACCCACTCACTCACCCACTCACTCACTCACCCACTCACTCACCCACTCACTCTCTCACCCAACCACTCACTCAGCCACCAACCCACTCACCAACTCACTCACTCACCCACTCACTCACCCACCCGCTCACTCACCCACTCACTCACCCACTCACTCACCCACTCACTCTCTCACCCAACCACTCACTCAGCCACCAACCCACTCACCAACCCACTCACTCACCCACTCACTCACCCACTCACTCTCTCACCCAACCACTCACTCAGCCACCAACCCACTCACTAACCCACTCACTCAGCCACTCACCCACTCACTCACCCACTCACTCACCCACTCACTCTCTCACCCAGCCACTCACTAACCCACCAACCCACTCACCAACCCACTCACTAACCCACTCACTCACCCACTCACTCACTCAGCCACCCACTCACCCGCTCACTCTCTCACCCAGCCACTCACTCAGCCACCAACCCACTCACTAACCCACTCACTCACCCACTCACTCACTCAGCCACCCACTCACTCACCCGCTCACTCTCTCACCCAGCCACTCACTCAGCCACCAACCCACTCACTCACCCACTCACTCACCCACTCACTCACCCACTCACTCTCTCACCCAACCACTCACTCAGCCACCAACCCACTCACCAACCCACTCACTCACCCACTCACTCACCCACTCACTCACTCACCCACTCACTCACCCACTCACTCTCTCACCCAACCACTCACTCAGCCACCAACCCACTCACTCACCCACCCACTCACCCACTCACTCACCCACTCACTCACTCACCCAGCCACTCACTCAGCCACCAACCCACTCACCAACCAACCCACTCACTCACCCACTCACCCACCCACCCGCTCACTCTGCCCCCTCCACATGCGCCTGGCGCTCAGCAACCGCGCCATGAGGCCCAGGTGACACCAACGCCTCGGCCAAACCCCCGCCCGCTGCTGCTCGCTACTCCTAACGGCACTTGCCCCCCCCCTGCACTCTGTTCGGGGCTACGTGGGTGACCTTTGCTTTTGTGCGTGGGGCACAGCTTTGGGCTGGTGCCCAGTGCCCCGCTGCAGGTGCCAACGCCACTGCTGCCCAATCAGACGAGGGAGCTGGCGCTGCCTCTCTCCACCCTGGGCCCCGTGATGCACATGGAGCCCCTCAACAACCTCCAGGCAAGGCGCCCACCCACCCCCTCCTCCTCCTCCTGGTAGAGAGTACCACGCACACACACACACACACCTGGTGGAGAGTACTACACGCTGATAGACTCCTGGTATAGAATACTACACACACCTAGTGGAGAGCACCACTCATAGACTCATGGTACAGAATATTACACACACACACACCTGGTGGAGAGTACCACTATAGACTCCTGGTATAGAATACTACACACACACACCTGGTGGAGAGTACCACTCATAGACTCATGGTACAGAATATTACACACACACACCTGGTGGAGAGTACCACTCACTCATAGACTCCTGGTACAGAATACTACACACACACCTGGTGGAGAGTACCACTCACTCATAGACTCCTGGTATAGAATACTACACACACACACCTGGTGGAGAGTACCACTCACTCATAGACTCCTGGTACAGAATACTTCACACACACGCACACACCTGGTGGAGAGTACCACTCACTCATGGACTCCTGGTATAGAATACTACTACACACACACACACCTGGTGGAGAGTACCACTCACTCATAGACTCCTGGTACAGAATACCACACACACACACACACCTGGTGGAGAGTACCACTCATTCAAACTCCTGGTACAGAATACTACACACACACCTGGTAGAGAGTACCACACGCTCATAGACTCCTGATATAAAATACTCCACACACACCTGGTGGAGAGTACCACTCACTCATGGACTCCTGGTATAGAATACTACTACACACACACACACACCTGGTGGAGAGTACCACTCACTCATAGACTCCTGGTACAGAATACCACACACACACACACCTGGTGGAGAGTACCACTCATTCAAACTCCTGGTACAGAATACTACACACACACCTGGTAGAGAGTACCACACGCTCATAGACTCCTGATATAAAATACTCCACACACACCTGGTGGAGAGTACCACTCACTCAAACTCCTGGTACGGAATACTACACACACACCTGGTGGAGAGTACCACTCACTCATGGACTCCTGGTACAGAATACTACACACACACCTGGTGGAGAGTACCACTCACTCAAACTCCTGGTACAGAATACCACACACACACCTGGTGGAGAGTACCACTCACCCATAGACACCTGGTACAGAATACCACACCTGGTGGAGAGTACCACTCACTCATGGATTCCTGGTACAGAATACTACACACACACACACCTGGTGGAGAGTACCACTCACTCATAGACTCCTGGTATAGAATACTACACCCACACACCTGGTGGAGAGTACCACTATAGACTCCTGGTATAGAATACTACACACACACCTGGTGGAGAGTACCACTCATAGACTCATGGTACAGAATATTACACACACACACCTGGTGGAGAGTACCACTCGCTCATAGACTCCTGGTATAAAATGCTACACACACACCTGGTGGAGAGTACCACTCACTCATAGACTCCTGGTATAGAATACTACACACACACCTGGTGGAGAGTACCACTATAGACTCCTGGTATAGAATACTACACACACACACCTGGTGGAGAGTACCACTCACTCATAGACTCCTGGTACAGAATACTAACACACACACCTGGTGGAGAGTACCACTATAGACTCCTGGTATAGAATACTACACACACACACCTGGTGGAGAGTACCACTCACTCATAGACTCATGGTACAGAATATTACACACACACACACACCTGGTGGAGAGTACCACTCACTCATAGACTCCTGGTACAGAATAATACACACACACCTGGTGGAGAGTACCACTCACTCATAGACTCCTGGTACAGAATACTACACACACACCTGGTGGAGAGTACCACTCACTCATAGACTCCTGGTACAGAATATTACACACACACACACACCTGGTGGAGAGTACCACTCACTCATAGACTCCTGGTATAGAATACTACACACACACACCTGGTGGAGAGTACCACTCACTCATAGACTCCTGGTACAAAATACTACACACACACCTGGTGGAGAGTACCACTCACTCATAGACTCCTGGTACAGAATACTCCACACACACCTGGTGGAGAGTACCACTCACTCATAGACTGCTGGTACAGAATACTACACACACACCTGGTGGAGAGTACCACTCACTCATAGACTGCTGGTACAGAATACTACACACACACCTGGTGGAGAGTACCACTCACTCATAGACTCCTGGTATAGAATACTACACACACACACACACCTGGTGGAGAGTACCACTCACCCAAACTCCTGGTATAGAATACTACACACACACCTGGTGGAGAGTACCACTCACTCGCACACATACATGGTTGAGAGTACTCCAAAGACGCGCATACATACACATACACCTGGTGGAGAGTACTACATACACTCATCCACCTGGTACAGAGTACTGTACATATGCATCGACCTGGTACAGAGTGCAACAGATTTATACACCTGCTGGAGAGTACCAAACACTCACACGTACACCTGGTAAAGAGTGGTGTGTGTGTGTACGTGTGTGTACGTGTGTGTACGTGTGTGTACGTGTGTGTGTGTGCGCTTGTGTGCATGCAGGTGGCTGTGAAGAACAACTTGGATGTGTTTTACTTCAGCGCCCTGGTGCCAATTCACATCCTCTTCACAGAGGACGGAGCTCTCGGTGGGACCATACACTCACACATATATACACTCATATACACATATATACACTCACTCATATGTACACTCATATATACACACACACTCATATATACATATATACACTCACTCATATACACTCACTCATATATACACTCACTCATATACACTCACTCATATACACTCACTCATATATACACTCATATATACACTCACTCATATATATGTAGTGGGTTCCAGGACACGGAGACGGCAGAATAGAAGCAGCACTATTTATTTAAACCTTAACAAGGGTTACACTAGAAGGGGTAGCGGCCCCTCCACCCGTATAACTCAGGAACACACCCCAGGCTCTCTGGCCTAAGCTCTAGGCTCCCAGTTCCTCCTGGTAGGGCTCTAAGGGAGGCTATCAGATCCGGCCCTGGTTAGGCACAGATCTCGGCACCCCGCCGACCAGACCGGCCCTTAGAAGGACTCTGACTCTGGGGCTCTGGGGCCGCACCACTGGCTTGCTGTGCCGGCCCTGAAAAGGGCAGCGGTCACAGGAGTTCCAGGGTCTCACCTAGCTGGCCTTCTTTCTTCACTGGTTGCTTCAGCCTCGGGCCCCACACTCTGCCCCGAGCTCCCTGGCTCCCCGCACTTTATACCCACTGGAGCCTTAGCGGACGTTGTTGTAGCCACCAAGGTGTGGGTGAACCACACCTTCCCGTGTCATGTGTTTATTCCCCATAGCACCCCTACATCACCCCCTCCCGTGTAACCCGCAGCCGTCCCGGCTGCAACAATACTCGAACAATAAACACAACAAACCCCCACCCGTGCGTGCCTCATAAGAACGAACACCCCAATAAATAACCCAACCCACCTATACAAAATTACACTATATACACATATACATTGTACCCGCCCCCCCCATCAACGCAGCAAGAAAACTTAACAGTGAACAACAAGAGTAACAAGAACCATTTTTACAACAAGCGGCGCATTTTGGCGCGAGTCCGATTTGCGGGTCCATCGTAGGGGGAGGGTCCGGTCGGCCCGGCAGTGGGCACCGGCTGTGCAGGTGCACCGTCTTCCGTCACCCCGGAAGGGCAAACTCCGTCCCCACCGGGTGGCGCAGGCGCGCTGGAAGCCGTCATTCTTGAGGCGCCTGAAGGTGGAACAGTTAGCGAAGCATCAAGGGCAGGTGACGAAGACGCCGTCCGGGAGTCAGCGGAGACATCACATGCTCGGCCTGTGTAATGTGGTGGAGGGACGCGCGGCGCCACAAACGGCTTCAGACGCGAGGGGTGTACGTACCAGCGGCGTTTCCCCCACTGGATACGAACGCACTGCGGCCGCATAACCTTCACAATAACCACAGGGCCCCTCCAAGGCCGCAACAATTTCGCCGAGGTCGCCAACGGCACCTGAGGGCAGTGCAGCCAGGCTTGATCGCCTGGCTTCCACGCATGTGTGCGTGATTGGCGCGATCGCAACCTCTCGTTGGCCTTCTGCCGAGAGGAAGAGTTTTGGGCCGCTGCCTCCCGCGCCTCGGTCAACCTCAGGATATTAAATTTAACGTGGTCGGCCAATTTCGATTTTCTGCTGGTTTCCGAGACGCGGAGCTGATTCGCAATTGGTGGGTCAACGTCGCGACCGTACATCAAAAAGAACGGCGAGAAGCCGGTTGCCGCGTGAGGAGCCATTCTATAGGCGGCCAAAACCCCCGGAATGTGAAGGTCCCAATCGGTCTGGGAGTCACACACCTGGTGACACAACATAGATGTGAGCGTCCTATGCAGCCGCTCCACCATGCCATCGGTTTGTGGGTGATAGGGGGATGTGCGAATCTTTTTCGTACCAAGAAGCGCACACACCTCGTGCAGAAGGACGCCAGAGAAGTTCTTCCCTTGGTCAGTCAGCAGCCGTTCGGGAGCACCCTTGTCGAGGACATAGCCCTGGACAAAGGCCTCGGCAACGGCTGCTGCTGACTGGTTAGCAAGAGGCCATGCCATAGGCCATCGGGTGAAATATTCCACGCCAACCAGCAGGTACTTGTTACCCCTAGGGGTCGCAGGGAAGGGCCCCAATATATCGAGTGCGACGAGTTCGTTAACCCGAGAGACCGTGATAGATTGTAGCGGTGGGCAGGCGCCTTTCGCTGGTGGTTTTCGTTGGGCGCACTGAGTGCATGCACCCAGGAGGTCATCCACATCCCTTGCCATACCCGGCCAGAAGAAATCCAGCTGGAGCACGGCAAGGGTCTTGTGGGTCCCCAGGTGCAAAAGTCGCTCGTGTGCGGCCCAAACGGCCTTACCCCGCAAAGCGGATGGCACCACAAGCCTGTGACGGCAGGCCCTCCCATCCCAATGCATTAGGAGCCCCTGGAGCAGCCCGTATGAATCAATCCCCGCGACCCCCCGCACGGAACCCCCTGCGCGACGACGCAACGCGAGGAGGGATGCGTCCTCCATCTGGAGGCGCCCCCATTCAGCAACGGACAACCCCAGCAAGGAGTCCGCACCTCCCTCCCCGACAGGACCCTCAGGCAAGGGGTCCTCAGTGGCAGCAGCGAGAACCGGGATATCTAAGGGGGGGCTATCCTCTGGCGGCTTACAACGCCCCGATCCCCTGAGACAAGCGCAATCTGAGGCGGGCGGCAGGCGAGACAGCGCATCCGCATTAGTGTGCCGAGCACCCTTCCGATATGTGGTCGTGAAATCATAATCCTGAAGGATTTCGAGCCATCGGGACAATTGCCCCGAAGGCTGTGTCACCCGCAAGGCATATTGTAATGCCGCATGGTCCGTACGGACAGTGAAATGCCGACCGTACAGGTATGGGCGATACTGTTGCATAAAAAATACAATAGCCAAGAGTTCCCGACGCGTGACGCAGTATCTCTGTTCCGCCGGAGACAAAACCCTACTGCCATAAGCCACGACGCGTTCCACACCACAGATCACCTGTGAGAGCACACCCCCAATGCCCGTATTGCTGGCGTCTGTATCGAGCAGGAAGGGTTCCGAAAAATCGGGGTAGCTCAATGGAGGGGCCCGCACGAGAGCGTCGCGAAGGGAACAAAAAGCGACCTCCTCCTCCTGGCCCCAGTGAAATTTCACTCCCTTCGCCGTCAGAGCGTGTAAGGGCTTAGCAATGGTCGCGAAATCCGCGACGAACCGCCGGTAATAAGACGCAAATCCAATGAAACTCCTGACCTCAGCCACCGAGGTGGGGGTTGGCCAGGAGTTGACACACTGCGTCTTTGCGGGATCGGTGGATATGCCCGAGCGGCTGACGATGTGCCCCAAATAGCGTACGGATTCCCGTAGCAGGTGGCACTTTTGCGGCTTAAATTTCAAATTCGCAGCACGCATTTTGAGGAACACGGCGCGCAAGCGCAAAAGGTGTTCGTCAAATGTCTTGCTGAACACGATGACGTCATCCAGATAGATCAAACAGACGTTCCACTGTAAGCCAGCCAAAACCAGTTCCATAAGGCGCTGAAATGTCGCCGGAGCGGAGTGTAATCCCATAGGTAACCGGTTAAATTGGAATAGGCCGTGTGGTGTGCGAAACGCAGTCTTTGGCTTGGACTCATCATCCAATGGGAGTTGCCAAAATCCGGATAACAAGTCCAACGTAGAAAAAAAACGTGCGCCAGCCAGAGCATCCAGAGATTCGTCCATCCGGGGAAGTGGATACGCGTCGGCCACGGAGATCTTATTAAGGCGGCGAAAATCCACACAGAATCGCAAGGACCCATCGTGCTTTTTGACAAGCACTATGGGTGCTCCCCATGGACTGGTGGAAGGGGCTATAATGTCTGCAGCCAGCATGTCATCCACTGCCAATTTGACATGATCTTTTTCGGCCGGACTTAACCGAAAAGGATTCTGGCGTACCGGGGCATTGTCACCCGTGTCAATGTGGTGACGCAACAATTTCGTGCACCCAATGTCATATTTGTGTTTACTAAAAACATCGGAAAATTCCGTCAGAAGGGTGCGTAGGCCGGCACGCTGGGAGTCGGACAGATCACTCGTGCCCGAACATAGTGTGTCCATCCAACTATCGTCCCCCTCAGAATGCGGTTGAGCCAGAGGATCGGTCCCCACATTACCCATAACCGTGTCTACCACGGGGACCGGTGTCGCGTGCGCGAGCACAGTTCCCTGAGGAACGACGGCCGTCTGTACGCCAACGTTAAGGACGAGGATAAACGGGTCATCGCTCCCCTTAACGAGCGTTTGAGCGGCCACCAGATCCAGCCCGTTTTCCCCAGCCCTCGAGGGCCCTAACAGAATTCCCTGGTCCAGAACACCGGGCACGAAAGGCCGACGCAAGCGAAGGGGCACGAGCATTTGCGCCCCGGGAGGTACACGCACCGTCCGAGTGACGAACGCTTGTATCGACGCGCACGCTGCCCTTGAGGTGACAGGGGAAGGCAGGAATGTTACCCGTCGGCCCGAGGGAAGCTCGATGCAACCCTGATCAATTAGAATTTTAATCGGCATTTTGCCCAAAAAGTCCGTCCCCAACAAGCACGGAACCGCCAGCGAGGACGAGACTAATATCGGCCCGGAGAGTTTGATATCGCCAATGCAAATTTGTGCTCGAATTTGGCCTATGATACCCAGCGAACCCCCGTTCGCTGCGTAACACGGAACGGTGACTGGGAGCAAGGGGCGGCTTTGAACGGGAAGAATATTATAAATCAAGTCTGACACAATGGTCGCCGAAGCTCCCGTATCGACGAGGATACGCACCTCGACCCCGTCAATGTGACCCGCGACCACGGACGAGCCTGCCGACGCAGCAACAATGCGGTGGGCCAATTCCGTCCACTGCCCCGGCCCGAGCACCCTCTCGACCCCGCCGCCACCCAACAAACCAATGGGCGTACCCCGAGGCCCGTACACCGAAACGCGCGAGGTGGGGACAGGTGTGTGCACAGGCCGAGCATGTGGGGTGCCGCGACTTGCCGGGTTGCGATGCGGAGGCCTGTAGGCTGGAGCGCCGTCCGACCGTCCCGGCTGTCGTTGACGAGGCGCCCGGCATTCCGCAGCCACGTGGCCCTTGCGGCCACAGTTGTAGCACGTGATGAGCGCCTTGGGGTGCTCCTGGCGATCCGGTGTGGTCCGAGCCGGCCTCCCTCCGGATCTCCACTCCACCGGGCGACCCGCCGCGAAGACCTCCTCGGAGGGGGGGATGGTCGGCGTCCCAGCGCACACCGCAGCTGCGCCCTTGGGGACGAGAGGTGATCGACGCTGCGCTATCTGGTGCGCGTGGATGTGTCTTGCTGCCCGCAAGGAGCACATGTCCGCGTCGTCCTCTGCGACGATGACGATCTGTAGCTCCTGGGCCAACGCCAGGAGCTTCTCCGTCACCATCGCGTCCACCCCTTCGCCGTCCATCCGCGGGAAAGCCGCTTTTGCGAGGGCCAGGAGAGCCGTGCGATACGCCAGCGGTGGCTCCTTCTGGCCCCTGCACCGCTCGTGGAAGAGTTTGCGGCAGTCCGACGATGGCCCGTAGACTATGGTGAGGACCTGGAGCGCCGACTGTAGCGTAGATCGCGTTGATCTGGGAGCTGTGATGAGCGTAGCAAGGGCGTCATCGTCCAGCATGGCCGGTAGCGCACTCAACGCCTCGTTGTCCGTCCAGCCGGCCATCTCTTGATGAGCGAGAAAGCGGCGTTGAAAGGCCCCCCAGTCGCCGCCGTCTGAAACGAACTCCTTCAACACCGGCAGGCGTTGTTGAAACGATGGCTTCGTCTCTGAGAGGTGCCGCGCGCCATTTCCGGCCTCTCCACCGGTGTCTGAGGGGCTGAGGACACCCATCGGCGGTCGCGCAGGTGATGACGATGCGCCCGCCGATTGGTCCTGACAGCGGGCGTCCGTTGGTGATGACGTCACCACCGCTGATTGGCCCACAGCGTCCACGTGGCGCTGCGACCCTCCAATCGCCGTGGCGGACACTGTCATGGCGGCAAATCCGAAATCTGGTGGCTGTGTTTCGGCGGGAATGGCCGTTGAACGGCGTTCGTCTCCCTGCCGCCTTTGCGCCCGCAGCCCCGCGCGGTTGATTTCCTCCAGCGTGGAAGCCGCGGCATACAGCAGCTCAGCCAGTCGAGAGTGAGCCGCCTGCAACCCGTCCTCCATCGGCGGCCACTCCTCCAGCGGCGGCTGCTGTTGGGGCGTCTGGGACATCCCAGGATCGTCGGCCGCGGCCTCTGGCGCAATCCCAGGCGAGCCGTCCTCCTCCTGGGGTTCCTGTGATCGGTTTGTACTCCTTGTGTCCATTTTAAGACCACTTCTGACACCAGTTGTAGTGGGTTCCAGGACACGGAGACGGCAGAATAGAAGCAGCACTATTTATTTAAACCTTAACAAGGGTTACACTAGAAGGGGTAGCGGCCCCTCCACCCGTATAACTCAGGAACACACCCCAGGCTCTCTGGCCTAAGCTCTAGGCTCCCAGTTCCTCCTGGTAGGGCTCTAAGGGAGGCTATCAGATCCGGCCCTGGTTAGGCACAGATCTCGGCACCCCGCCGACCAGACCGGCCCTTAGAAGGACTCTGACTCTGGGGCTCTGGGGCCGCACCACTGGCTTGCTGTGCCGGCCCTGAAAAGGGCAGCGGTCACAGGAGTTCCAGGGTCTCACCTAGCTGGCCTTCTTTCTTCACTGGTTGCTTCAGCCTCGGGCCCCACACTCTGCCCCGAGCTCCCTGGCTCCCCGCACTTTATACCCACTGGTGCCTTAGCGGACGTTGTTGTAGCCACCAAGGTGTGGGTGAACCACACCTTCCCGTGTCATGTGTTTATTCCCCATAGCACCCCTACATCTACACTCATATATACACACACACTCATATATACATATATACACTCACTCATATGTACACTCACACATATAAACACTCACTCATATATACACTCATATACACATATATACACTCACTCATATGTACGCTCACACATATATACACTCACTCATATATACACTCATATATACACTCATATACACATATATACACTCACTCATATGTACGCTCACTCATATATACACTCACTCATATATACACTCATATATACATATATACACTCACTCATATATACACTCACTCATATATACACTCACTCATATATACACTCATATACACATAAATACACTCACTCATATGTACACTCACTCATATATACACTCACTCATATATACACTCATATATACACTCACTCATATATACACTCATATATACACACACACTCATATATACATATATACACTCACTCATATACACTCGTGTATATACACTCATATATATTCATATATACTCACTCATATACACTTGTGTATATACACTCACTCATATACAGTCATATATACACTCACTCATATACACTCATATATAGTCTCACTCATGTATACATATATACACTCACTCATATATACATATATACACTCACTCATATATACATATATACTCACACATATACACTCATATATACACTCACTCATATATACCCTCACTCATATACACTCATATATACACTCATATATACATATATACACGCACAATTATATACACTCATATACACTCATATATACACTCACTCAGACAGTGAGGGAAAAAAGTATTTGATCCCCTGCTGATATTGTACGTTTTCCCACTGACAAGGAAATGATCAGTCTTTCATTTTAATGGTAGGTTTATTTGAACAGTGAGAGACAGAATAACAACAAGAAAATCCAGATAAACGCATGTCAAAAATGTTATAAATTGATTTGCATTTTAATGAGGGAAATAAGTATTTGACCCCCTCTCAATCAGAAAGATTTCTGGCTCCCAGGTGTCTTTTATACAGGTAACGAGCTGAGATTAGGAGCACTCCCTTTAAGAGTGTGCTCCTAATCTCAGCTTGCTCCCTGTATAAAAGACACCTGTCAACAGAAGCAATCAATCAATCAGATTTCAAACTCTCCACCATGGCCAAGACCAAAGTGCTCTCCAAGGATGTCAAGGACAAGATTGTAGGCCTACACAAGGCTGGAATGGGCTACAAGACCATTGCCAAGCAGCTTGGTGAGAAGGTGACAACAGTTGGTGCGATTATTCGCAAATGGAAGAAACACATAAGAACTGTCAATCTCCCTCGGCCTGGGGCCCCATGCAAGATCTCACCTCGTGGAGTTGCAATGATCATGAGAACGGTGAGGAATCATCCCAGAACTACACGGGAGGATCTTGTCAATGATCTCAAGGCAGCTGGGACCATAGTCACCAAGAAAACAATTGGTAACACACTACGTCGTGAAGGACTGAAATCCTGCAGCGCCCACAAGGTCCCCCTGCTCTAGAAAGAACATATACATGCCCGTCTGAAGTTTGCCAATGAACATCTGAATGATTCGGAGGACAACTGAGTGAAAGTGTTGTGGTCAGATGAGACCAAAATGGAGCTCTTTGGCATCAATTCAACTCGCCGTGTTTGGAGGAGGAGGAATGCTGCCTATGACCCCAAGAACACCATCCCCACCGTCAAACATGGAGGTGGAAACATTATGCTTTGGGGGTGTTTTTCTGCTAAGGGGACAGGACAACTTCACCGCATCAAAGGGACGATGGACGGGGCCATGTACCGTCAAATCTTGGGTGAGAACCTCCTTCCCTCAGCCAGGGCATTGGAAATGGGTCGTGGATGGGTATTCCAGCATGACAATGACCCAAAACACACAGCCAAGGCAACAAAGGAGTGGCTCAAGAAGAAGCACATTAAGGTCCTGGAGTGGCCTAGCCAGTCTCCAAACCTTAATCCCATAGAAAATCTGTGGAGGGAGCTGAAGGTTCAAGTTGCCAAACGTCAGCCTCGAAACCTTAATGACTTGGAGAAGATCTGCAAAGAGGAGTGGGACAAAATCTCTCCTGAGATGTGTGCAAACCTGGTGGCCAACTACAAGAAACGTCTGACCTCTGTGATTGCCAAACAAGGGTTTTGCCACCAAGTACTAAGTCATGTTTTTCAAAGGGGTCAAATACTTATTTCCCTCATTAAAATGCAAATCAACTTATAACATTTTTGACGTGAGTTTTTCTGAATTTTGTTGTTGTTATTCTGTCTCTCACTGTTCAAATAAACCTACCATTAACATTATAGACTGATCATTTATTTGTCAGTGGGCTAACGTATTAAATCAGCAGGGGATCAAATACTTTTTTCCCTCACTGTATATATACTCACTCATATATATATACACTCACTCATATATATACACTCACTCATACACTCATATGTACACTCACTCATATACACTCATATATACACGCACTCATATACACTCATATACACTCACTCATATACACTCATATATACACTCACTCATATACACTCATATATACACTCACTCATATATACACTCATATATAGTAAAACCTTGGATTGCGAGCATAATTCATTCCGTAAACGTGTTTGCAATCCAGAGCACTCGTATATCAAGTTAATATTTATTTACAATTTTTGCCCGTCTTGCAAAACACTCGGATACCAAGTTACTCGTAATCCAAGGTTTTACTTTGTATATACACGACACGTATAAATATACACACTCACTCATATGTACACATATACACTCTCATAAATACATATATACACTCTCATATGTACATATATACACTCCTATGTACATATACACTCACTTATATATACACTCACTCATATATACTCGTGTATATACACTCATATATACCCGTATATATACATATACACCACCACTACCACCCACCACTACCACCCACCACTACTACCCACCACTACTACCCACCACTACCACCCATCACTACCACCCATCACTACCACCCACCACTACCACCCATCACTACCACCCACCACTACTACCCACTACTACCACCCGACACTACCACTCACCACAACCACTACCACCACTACCACCCACCACTACCACCCACCACTACCACCCACCACTACTACCCACCACTACCACCCACCACTACCACCCACCACTACTACCCACCACTACCACCCACCACTACCACCCACCACTACCACCCACCACTACTACCCACCACTACCACCCACCACTACCACCCACCACTACTACCCACCACTACTACCACCACTACCACCCACCACTACCACCCACCACTACCACCCACCACTACCCACCACTACTACCCACCACTACCACCCACCACTACCACCCACCACTACTACCCACCACTACCACCCACCACTACCACCCACCACTACTACCCACCACTACCACCCACCACTACCACCCACCACTACTACCCACCACTACCACCCACCACTACCACCCACCACTACTACCCACCACTACCACCCACCACTACCACCCACCACTACCACCCACCACTACCACCCACCACTACCACCCACCACTACTACCCACCACTACCACCTACCACTACCACCCACCACTACTACCCACCACTACCACCCACCACTACCACCCACCACTACCCACCACTACTACCCACCACTACCACCCACCACTACCCACCACTACCACCCACCACTACCACCCACCACTACCACCCACCACTACTACCCACCACTACTACCACTACCACCACTGCTACCCACCACTACTACCCACCACTACCACCCACCACTACTACCCACCACTACCACCCGACACTACTACCCACCACTACTACCCACCACTATTACCCACCACTACCACCCACCACTACCACCCACCACTACTACCCACCACTACCACCCACCACTACCACCCACCACTACTACCCACCACTACCACCACCACTACCACCACTACCACCCACCACTACCACCCACCACTACCCACCACTACTACCCACCACTACCACCCACCACTACCCACCACTACCACCCACCACTACCACCCACCACTACTACCCACCACTACTACCACTACCACCACTGCTACCCACCACTACCACCACCACTACTACCCACCACTACTACCCACCACTACCACCACTACTACCCACCATAACCACTACCACCACTACCACCCGACACTACCACCCACCACTACCACCCACCACTACCACCCACCACTACCACTCACCACAACCACTACCACCACAACCACTACCACCACTACCACCCACCACAACCACCCACCACTACCACCCACCACTACCACCCACCACTACTACCCACCACTACTACCCACCACTACCACCCACCACAACCACTACCACCACTACCACCACAACCACTACCACCACTACCACCCACCACAACCACCCACCACTACCACCCACCACAACCACCCACCACTACCACCAGCACTCTAACTGTCCTGTGTGTGTGTGGGTGGGGACAGAGGAGCAGGCCTTCCACTCCCTGTGGAACCAAGTCCCGGCTGACACGGAGTTCCGCCACCACTTCAACTGCGCCCTGCCCACAGGTTGACTGAGGCCCCCCCCACCAGCACAGCACCGTGCCTTGCCCCCCGAGGGCTTACACGGGGGACCTTTGTCTTTGTGTGTGGACGTGCGTGTGTGTGTGTGCACGTGTGTGTGTCTTTGTGTGTGTGCACGTGTGTGTGTGTGTGTGCACGTGTGTGTCTTTGTGTGTCTTTGTGTGTGCACGTGTGTGTCTTTGTGTGTGCACGTGTGTGTGTCTTTGTGTGTGCACGTGTCTTTGTGTGTGTCTTTGTGTGTGCACGTGTGTGTGTCTTTGTGTGTGTGTGTCTTTGTGTGTGCACGTGTGTGTGTCTTTGTGTGTGCACGTGTGTGTGTGTGTCTTTGTGTGTTCACGTGTGTGTGTGTGTCTTTGTGTGTGCACGTGTGTGTGTGTGTGTGTGTGTCTTTGTGTGTGCATGTTTGTGTGTCTTTGTGTATGCACGTGTGTGTCTTTGTGTGTCTTTGTGTGTGCACGTGTGTGTGTGTCTTTGTGTGTGCACGTGTGTGTGTGTCTTTGTGTGTGCACGTGTGTGTGTGTCTTTGTGTGTCTTTGTGTGTGCACGTGTGTGTGTGTGTATCTTTGTGTGTGCACGTGTCTTTGTGTGTGTCTTTGTGTGTGCACGTGTCTTTGTGTGTGTCTTTGTGTGTGCACGTGTGTGTGTGTCTTTGTGTGTGTGTCTTTGTGTATGCACGTGTGTGTGTGCACGTGTGTGTGTCTTTGTGTGCGTGTGTCTTTGTGTGTGCACGTGTGTGTGTGTGTCTTTGTGTGTGCACGTGTGTGTGTGTCTTTGTGTGTGTGTCTTTGTGTATGCACGTGTGTGTGTGCACGTGTGTGTGTCTTTGTGTGTGTGTGTCTTTGTGTGTGCACGTGTGTGTATGTGTGTCTTTGTGTGTGTGTGTGCACGTGTGTGTGTGTGCACGTGTGTGTGTGTCTTTGTGTGTGCACGTGTGTGTTTGTGTCTTTGTGTGTGCACGTGTGTGTTTGTGTCTTTGTGTATGCACGTGTGTGTGTGTGTCTTTGTGTATGCACGTGTGTGTATGTACGTGTGTGTGTCTTTGTGTGTGCACGTGTGTGTGTGTCTTTGTGTGTCTTTGTGTGTGCATGTGTGTGTATGTGTCTTTGTGTATGCACGTGTGTGTATGTACGTGTGTGTGTCTTTGTTTATGCACATGTGTGTGTCTTTGTGTGTCTTTGTGTGTGCACGTGTGTGTGTGTCTTTGTGTGTGCACGTGTGTGTGTCTTTGTGTGTGCACGTGTGTGTGTGTCTTTGTGTGTGCACGTGTGTGTGTGTCTTTGTGTGTGCACGTATGTGTGTGTGTGTGTGTCTTTGTGTGTGCACGTGTGTGTGTGTGTCTTTGTGTGTGCACGTGTGTGTGTGTCTATGTGTGTGTGTGTCTTTGTGTGTACACGTGTGTGTGCACGTGTGTGTGTGTGTCTATGTGTGTGTGTGTCTTTGTGTGTACACGTGTGTGTGTATGTCTGTGTCTGTGTCTGTCTGTGTGTGTCTATGTGTGTCTGTGTGTGTGTGTGTCTTTGTATGTACAAGTGTGTCTGTGTGTGTGCGTGTGTGCGTGTGTGTCTGTGTGTGTCTGTGTGTGTCTGTGCGTGTCTGTGTGTGTGTGTGTCTTTGTATGTACAAGTGTGTGTGTGCGTGTCTGTGTGTGTGTGTGTGTGCGCATCTTTGTATGTGTGTATGTGTGTGTGTCTTTGTATGTACAAGTGTGTGTGTGTGTGCGTGTCTGTGTGTGTGCGTGTCTGTGTGTGTGTGTGTCTGTGTGTGTCTGCGTGTCTGTGTCTTTGTATGTACAAGTGTGTGTGTGTGTGTGTGTGCGTGTGTCTGTGCGTGTCTGTGTGTGTGTGCCTTTGTATGTACAAGTGTGTGTGTCTGTGTGTGTGTGTCTATGTGTCTGTGTGTGTCTGTGTGTGTGTGTGTGCGTGTGTCTATGTGTGTCTGTGTGTGTGTGTGTCTTTGTGTGTACACGTGTGTGTGTGTATATGTGTCTGTCTGTGTGTGTGTGTGTGTATATGTGTCTGTGTGTGTCTGTGTGTGTGTGTGTGTGTATATGTGTCTGTGTGTGTCTTTGTGTGTACACGTGTGTGTGTGTCTATGTGTCTGTGTGTGTCTGTGTGTGTGTGTGTGCTCGCACAGACGCTCTGTGTGCACGCCTGGCGTGTGCCAACGTGCACGTCACGTCCTCGCGCGTCCACGCCGACGGCTCAACCCTCGTGAGCGTCTCCATGAAGACGAGCGGCGGCCAGTGGGTGCTGGCACAGCTGTCCCGGCAGCAGCAGCTGATGCCGGGACAGCTGATGCCGGGACAGCTGGGCGCGGGACAGCTGGGCGCGGGCGCGGGCGCGGTCGCGGTGAGGGCAGATTGCAGCCACGAGCACCGCCACAACCAGCGCAACAACAACAACAACCACCACAACAGCCACAACAGCCACAACAGCAACTGCAGCCATCGCCACAGCAACAGCCAGCACAACCACAACAACAACCACCACAACAACCACTGCAACCATCACCACAACAACAACCACAACAGCAACTGCAGCCATCGCCACAGCAACAGCCAGCACAACAACAACAACCACCACAACAACCACTGCAACCATCACCACAGCAACAACCACCACAACCACCACAACAACCACTGCAACCATCACCACTGCAACCATCACCACAACAACAACTGCAACCACCACCACAGCAACAACCACCACAACAACCACTGCAACCATCACCACAACAACAACCACAACAACAACTGCAACCACCACCACAGCAACAACCATCACCACAACCACCACCACAACAACCACAACAACAACTGCAACCATCACCACAGCAACAACCACCACAACAACAACAACAACAACCATCACCACAGCCACAACCACCACAACAACCACAACAACAACTACAACCATCACCACAACAACCACAACAACAACCACAACATTGGCAACAACCACCACAGCAACAACAATGACCACAACAACAACGACCACAACAACCACCGTAATAACCGCAACAACCAGCACAACTGTAACCACGACAACCACCATCACCACAACACAACCACAATAGCACAGCACGACCACCACCACCACCATCACTGCACCAACAACCACCACCACCACCACGACAACCACAACTACCACCACCACCACGACAACCACAACTACCAGCGTCACCACGACAACCACAACTTCCAGCGTCACCACAACAACAACCACAGCCCTACCACACTCCTACCATAAACTTATACAACCACCACACTCCACCACACCCCTCCCCCTGTGTAGATGATGGTATGCTCCACCTCCCCTGTGTAATGGTCTCTCCCACCACCACACCCCTCCCCCTGTGTAGATGATGGTACGCTCCACCTCCCCTCTGTAATGGTCTCTCCCACCACACCCCCCTCCCCCTGTGTAGATGATGGTATGCTCCACCTCCCCAGTGTAATGGTCTCTCCCACCACCACCCCTCCCCCTGTGTAGATGATGGTATGCTCCACCTCCCCTGTGTAATGGTCTCTCCCACCACCCCTCCCCCTGTGTAGATGATGGTACACTCCACATTCCCTGTGTAATGGTCTCTCCCACCACCACACCCCCCTCCCCCTGTGTAGATGATGGTACACTCCACCTCCCCAGTGTAATGGTCTCTCCCACCATCCCTCCCCCTGTGTAGATGTTGGTATGCTCCACCTCCCCTGTGTAATGGTCTCTCCCACCACACCCCCCCCCCCTGTGTAGATGATGGTACGCTCCACCTCCCCTGTGTAATGGTCTCTCCCACCACCACACCCCTCCCCCTGTGTAGATGATGGTATGCTCCACCTCCCCAGTGTAATGGTCTCTCCCACCACCCCCCCCTCCCCCTGTGTAGATGATGGTATGCTCCACCTTCCCAGTGTAATGGTCTCTCCCACCCCCCCCCCTGTGTAGATGATGGTACACTCCACCTCCCCTGTGTAATGGTCTCTCCCACACCACCACCCCTCCCCCTGTGTAGATGATGGTACGCACCACCTCCCCTGTGTAATGGTCTCTCCCACCCCCCCCCCTGTGTAGATGATGGTACACTCCACCTCCCCTGTGTAATGGTCTCTCCCACCACCACACCCCTCCCCCTGTGTAGATGATGGTACGCTCCACCTCACCAGTGTAATGGTCTCTCCCACCACCACACCCCTCCCCCTGTGTAGATGATGGTACGCTCCACCTCCCCTGTGTAATGGTCTCTCCCACCACCCCCCCTCCCCCTGTGTAGATGATGGTATGCTCCACCTCCCCAGTGTAATGGTCTCTCCCACCACCACACCCCTCCCCCTGTGTAGATGATGGTACGCTCCACCTCCCCAGTGTAATGGTCTCTCCCACCCCTCCCCCTGTGTAGATGATGGTACACTCCACCTCCCCTGTGTAATGGTCTCTCCCACCACACCCCTCCCCCTGTGTAGATGATGGTACGCTCCACCTTCCCTGTGTAATGGTCTCTCCCACACCACCACCCCTCCCCCTGTGTAGATGATGGTACGCTCCACCTTCCCTGTGTAATGGTCTCTCCCACCACCACCCCTCCCCCTGTGTAGATGATGGTACGCTCCACCTCCCCTGTGTAATGGTCTCTCCCACCACCACCCCTCCCCCTGTGTAGATGATGGTACGCTCCACCTCCCCTGTGTAATGGTCTCTCCCACCACCACCCCTCCCCCTGTGTAGATGATGGTATGCTCCACCTCCCCTGTGTAATGGTCTCTCCCACCACACCCCCTTCCCCCTGTGTAGATGATGGTACACTCCACCTCCCCAGTGTAATGGTCTCTCCCACCACCACACCCCCCTCCCCCTGTGTAGATGTTGGTATGCTCCACCTCCCCTGTGTAATGGTCTCTCCCACCACCCCTCCCCCTGTGTAGATGATGGTACGCTCCACCTCCCCTGTGTAATGGTCTCTCCCACCACCACACCCCCCTCCCCCTGTGTAGATGATGGTACGCTCCACCTCCCCTGTGTAATGGTCTCTCCCACCACCACCCCTCCCCCTGTGTAGATGATGGTACGCTCCACCTCCCCAGTGTAATGGTCTCTCACCACCACACCCCTCCCCCTGTGTAGATGATGGTACGCTCCACCTCCCCTGTGTAATGGTCTCTCCCACCACCCCTCCCCCTGTGTAGATGATGGTACGCTCCACCTCCCCTGTGTAATGGTCTCTCCCACCACCCCTCCCCCTGTGTAGATGATGGTATGCTCCACCTTCCCTGTGTAATGGTCTCTCCCACCACACCCCTCCCCCTGTGTAGATGATGGTACGCTCCACCTCCCCAGTGTAATGGTCTCTCCCACCACCACCCCTCCCCCTGTGTAGATGATGGTACGCTCCACCTCCCCTGTGTAATGGTCTCTCCCACCACCACACCCCCTGTGTAGATGATGGATGATGGTATGCTCCACCTCCCCAGTGTAATGGTCTCTCCCACCACCCCCCCCTGTGTAGATGATGGTACGCTCCACCTCCCCCGAGCTGGTTCCCTGCGTGGCGCAGTCCATCGACTCCCTCCTCAGCAACTAGAACAATCACGTGACCATAGCAACTTAGGTTCCTAGCAACTTGCAACTTGTTCCTAGCTACTTGATCCTAGTAACTGGTTCCTAGCAACTGTTTCCACAGCAACTGTATCCTAGCAACTGTGCGTTCCTAGCTACTTGATCCTAGCAACTGGTTCCTAGCAACTGTTTCCACAGCAACCGTGGGTTCCTGGCAACTTGTTCCGTGCAACTGGTTCCTAGCAACTGTTTCCACAGCAACCGTGGGTTCCTAGTAACTTGTTACGTGCAACTTGTTCCGTGCAACGTGTTCTTGGCAACTGGTCCCTGGCTGAATGTTTCCACAGCAACCGTGGGTTCCTAGCAACTTGTTTCGTGCAATGTGATCTTAGCAACTTGTTCCTAGCAACTTGTTCCTAGCAACTGTTTCCACAGCAACCGTGGGTTCCTGGCAACTTGTTCCGTGCAACGTGTTCTTGGCAACTGGTCCCTGGCTGAATGTTTCCGCAGCAACCGTGGGTTTCTGGCAACTTGTTCCTAGCAACTTGTTCTTAGCAACTGTTTCCACAGCAACCATGGGTTCCTAGTAACTTGTTACGTGCAACTGGTCCTTGGCTGAATTTTTCCTAGCAACTTGTTCCTAGCAACGTGTTCTTAGCAACTTATTCCTAGCAACTGTTTCCACAGCAACCGTGGGTTCCTAGCAACTTGTTTGCTGCAACGTGTTCTTAGCAACTGGTCCCTGGCTGAATGTTTCCACAGCAACCGTGGGTTCCTAGCAACGTTCTTAGCAACGTGTTCTTAGCAACTTGTTCCTAGCAACTTGTTCCGTGCAACTGGTTCCTAGCAACTGTTTCCACAGCAACCGTGGGTTCCTGGCAACTTGTTACGTGCAACTTGTTCTTAGCAACTAGTCCCTGGCTGAATGTTTCCGCAGCAACCGTGCGTTCTTGGCAACTTGTTACGTGCAACGTTGTTCCTAGCAACTTGTTCCTAGCAACTATTTCCGTGGCAACTGGTTCCTAGCAACTGTTTCCGCAGCAACCATGGGTTCCTAGCAACTTGTTCCGTGCAACTTGTTCCTAGCAACTGTTTCCGCAGCAACCATGGGTTTCCTAGCAACTTGTTTGCTGCAACGTGTTCTTAGCAACTTATTCCTAGCAACTGTTTCCACAGCAACCGTGGGTTCCTAGCAACTTGTTCTGTGCAACTGGTCCTTGGCTGAATGTTTCCTAGCAACGTGTTCCTTGCAACGTGTTCTTAGCAACTTATTCCTAGCAACTGTTTCCACAGCAACCGTGAGTTCCTGGCAACTTGTTCCGTGCAACGTGTTCTTGGCAACTGGTCCCTGGCTAAATGTTTCCGCAGCAACCGTGGGTACCTAGCAACTGTTTCCACAGCAACCATGGGTTCCTAGCAACTTGTTTGCTGCAACTGGTCCCTGGCTGAATGTTTCCTAGCAACGTGTTCCTAGCAACGTGTTCTTAGCAACTGTTTCCACAGCAACCGTTGGTTCCTAGCAACTTGTTCCGTGCAACTGGTCCCTGGCTGAATGTTTCCTAGCAACGTGTTCCTAGCAACGTGTTCTTAGCAACTGTTTCCACAGCAACCGTGGGTTCCTGGCAACTTGTTACGTGCAACTTGTTCTTAGCAACTGGTCCCTGGCTGAATGTTTCCACAGCAACCGTGGGTTCCTAGCAACGTTCTTAGCAACTTGTTCCTAGCAACTTGTTCCGTGCAACTGGTTCCTAGCAACTGTTTCCACAGCAACCGTGGGTTTCTAGCAACTTGTTTGCTGCAACTTGTTCTTAGCAACTGTTTCCACAGCAACCGTGGGTTCCTGGCAACTTGTTCCGTGCAACTGGTTCCTAGCAACTGTTTCCACAGCAACCGTGGGTTCCTAGCAACTTGTTTGGTGCAACTTGTTCCTAGCAACTGGTCCCTGGCTAAATGTTTCCGCAGCAACCGTGGGTTCGTAGCAGCTTGTTCCGTGCAACTTGTTCCTAGCAACTTGTTCTTAGCAACTGTTTCCACGGCAACCGTGGGTTCCTGGCTACTTGTTCCGTGCAACGTGTTCCTAGCAACGTGTTCCTAGCAACGTGTTCCTAGCAACTGTTTCCGCGGCAACCGTCCATTCCTGGCAACTTGTTCCGTGCAACGCGTTCCTGGCAACTTGTTCCTAGCAACTTGTTCCTAGCAACTGTTTCCACGGCAACCGTGGGTTCCTGGCTACTTGTTCCGTGCAACGCGTTCCTGGCAACTTGTTCCTAGCAACTTGTTCCTAGCAACTGTTTCCACAGCAACCGCGCGCGTTCCTGGCAACTTGTCCATAGCAACTGTTTCCGCGGCAACCGCGCGCGCGTTCCTGGCAACTTGTCCCTAGCAACTGTTTCCGCGGCAACCCGTGTCCTGGCGATACAAAAAAAATGTAAAAAAAATTTTGCTGCTTTTTTGCCACGGGAACTCTGCCGCCAGTTGAGTGAAAAGCTCCACCGGGTTTGTGTTGCCTGGTTCCATCTCACTTGGGGAGAGGGGGGAGGGTCATCATCGGTCGCTGAGCGAGAGACGGATGAGAACCTCCTGCTACGTTTGGAGACATCAAGGTTAAGGTTTAAACAACAACAAAAATAAATAACATTTTTGCTCAACGACACTGGGGGGGGGTGGGGGTGGAGTGTGTGTGTGTGTGGGTGGGGTGAGGTTTTGGTGGGTGGGCGAGGTTTTGGTGGGTGGGTGGGTGAGGTTTTGGTGGGTGGGCGAGGTTTTGGTGGGTGGGTGGGTGGGTGAGGTGGTGTGGGGAGAGAGGGGGCCCCGCTGTGGTACGGTTAAATAAACAGGGAGGGTGGGGGGAGAGATGTTATATGGTTAATTAAGGGTAACCCGCCAGGTTCTGCGTTGACGGTGATGATAGTTTTAGCGACCCACAACCTAGATCCACCTCTGTTTATGGCTCTTGAGTGTCGGTTGAAAATAATGGAGGGACGGTCGCTTAAAGTCTTCGGTTATTGGTGTCTGCCCAGTTGAATAAAGGATTGTGTGTCACTGTGTGTGTCACTGTGTGTGTCACTGTGTGTGTACCTGTGTGTGTACCTGTGTGTGTACACCACTGTGTGTGTCTCACTGTGTGTGTACCTATGTGTTTGTTCCACTGTGTGTGCACCTGGCACAGACTGTAACAACTACAGTGGCATCTCACTCCTCAGTGTGCCGGGAAAGGTCCTGGCAAGGATTATTCAACATCGCCTTGCTAGGCTATCTGAGGAGAGGCTTGCGGAGCCCCAATGCGGTTTCAGGAAAGGGCGGTCCTGCACAGATGCCATATTTTCTATCCGTCTGCTACAGCAGAGGTGTAGGGAATTCCAGCAAGGTCTACATCTCTGCTTTATTGACCTGGTCAAGGCCTATGATACCATCAGTAGGCCCCTGGCTCTGGGTTGTTCTTCGTGCTTTTGGAGTACCTGACCCTCTGCTCACGATCATTAAGGACCTTCATGATGGTGAGTGTGCCCGGGTAAAACTACGTGGCCGGGATTCAGAGCCATTCCCTGTACACCTTGGGGTGCGACAGGGATGTCCTCTGGCTCCCACATTATTTAACATCTATTTTGACCACGTAGTTCGTGAAGCCTTCAATGCTGTACCGGGGGAATCTCCATTTGGTACAGATATAATGGGAGGCTGATCGATGCCTGGGTGCGGTCAAGGGATGGCTCCCTATTGCTCAACCACGTTATGTTTGCCGATGATTTGGTAATTGCTGCTCATTCAGAGGAGTTGGAGACTATGTTGCTGAGACTGGAACGTGCCACTAAGAGATGGGGCCTTACCATCAGCCCCACCAAAACTAAGCACCTGCCTGGGTATTTTGTACCATCGGACACTCCACCCCCACAACTCCCAATTGGTGATGGGGCGGTTGTGGAGCGAGTGGAGAGTTTCCCATACCAGGGCAGTGTGCTTTTGACCCGCTCCAGTTTAACAGCAGAGGTCTCACTCCGAATCAGTCGAGCGGCAATATCTTTTCATCGGTTGCGTAACGCTGTGTGGAAGCTACCTGGTCTGTCGCTCCGCACTAAGCTTCAGGTCTTCTCTGCCACGGTCATTCCCTCCCTTCTCTACGCTTGAGAAACGTGGACCCCCCTGGTGGAGCATCTTCGCCGGTTAGAAACATTTAGGCTGGCCTGCCTACGATCCATCCTGGGTTTAACCAGACTGGATTGTGTGAGGAGCTCACAAATCCTTGAAAGATCTGGGCAGGGTCCCATCGGTGAGCTCCTCCGGCAGGCAAGGCTGCGATGGCTGGGTCATGTAGCCCGCATGCCCAGCCACCGCATGCCGAAACAGCTTTTGTTTGGCCGGATTGAGGGGGCTAAGCGGGCGCGGCACGGGCTGAGTGGACTTGCCGATGACTGGTACCAGCGGTGTCAAGATCGGCCTCTGTGGAGGAGGCTCGTGAAGGACGCTACTGGGCAGTTGGAGGCAGTCGCCCTCCAACAACAACGGAGGGCAGAGGAGCGACGCTCACAACAACGAGCGGAGCGCCGGGTGGCTAAAGCACAGCAGGTTGGCACAGTAGGGGGCACAGGTGGTGCATCAGCCAGTCATCTCAGTCGACCCGTGGCACCTGGGTCTGCCCCGTAACCTCCTGCCAGCGGGCGTTCGACTCTTCACGTGGCCTCAAGGTGCACATGGCCTGGCACAAGCGTCGTGGTGACGTCACCGCCACTTAGTGGCGAATGGCGGTTGTTGTGTTGTGAACCTGGCAACGCTCTCGTGGACAGTGCTGTGGGGGGAGAGGGCCAATTCCGATTGGCCCTCTCCCCTCATAGCGTCTGTGACCACCACAGCGGCTAAATGGGGGCTCTGGACGGGTGCGAGGGGCTGCTAACCCCCTCCACCTTTTAATATATTACCACTAAACCACGTTAAAAATATCTAATTAATGAGCTTGTGCCGGAGGCCCCGGGGGGACAGGCGTCTATGACGTCTCCTGGCCAAACCCCAATTTGGCGGAGCCAGGAGACTGAATCTCTACCCTCGGGGCTCCTCCAGAAACAACGAAAAGCCACTTCGTGTGGCCACGTGGAATGTTCGAACGCTCACCGCGGAGGAGAGGCTGCCCACTCCTCCGTCGGGAGCTGGACCGGTACCGCCTGGATCTCTGCGGCATTCAGGATGTCCGGTGGGACCGGCTCTGGCTCCTGCCACCGTGAGGGGTTGGACAGTCCCTCTACTCGGGGCAGCAGACTGCCAAACAGTGTTACTAGGGCTGGGTTGGGGGGGGCAGGGTGAGACAAAGGCGGCCGGGCGTGGCGGTCCTGACCACACACCACCCACTACCAAATTCAAAATCAGCTTCCGAAAGACGTCTTCCCAATTCAATATTATACCTTCCCATTCCCGAAGACGTATTCCGGAAGACCCACGTGACCTACCGCTCATGAATAATTAATTAGCGTAGGTGGTGGTGGTTGTGAGGGGGGGGGAGGAGATTCCCCGCGTCCCTATTGGTCCGTTTGAAATTTGCGCCTCGCGCTGATTGGTCGGAGGCGTTGCAACGGTCGCGCGCTCTTAAACCGTCGTTTTTGCCGAGGGTGAGTTGGCGGGTAATTTTTTTTTTAATCCTCCCCTCCCGTCAAAAATGTTTTGTTCCATTCAAACGCGAAATTAAAATGTTTTTATTTTTTTATTTTTAAATCTTTATTGAAACCGAAGACGGTTTCCGATTCCAACAAGCGTTTTCCGTTAAAACGTCTTCCTATTCCGGAAGCGTCTTCCGGAAGACATCTACCGAATACCAAAATGTATCTTCCTAATCCGGAAGACGTCTTCCCGAAAACCGGGCGTGGCCACCGTTCATGAATAATTAATTGTCTTAGGTGGGGGCGGTGGTTGGTGGTGGTGGGTGGGGGTGGAAGATTCCCCGCGTTCTCATTGGTCTATTTGAATTTCACCCCTCGCGCTGATTGGTCGAGGCGTTGTAACGCTCGCGCGCGCTGGGATACCGACCGAGCGTTGAGGTGAGTTTGGCGGGATTATTTTTTGATCATCTTTTCTCCTCACAAATTTTGTTAAAAAACATTTTTTTCTAAATGTTAATTTTTTGTTTTGTTTTGTTCGTTTAAAGAAGATGCTAGATGTCTTAATGCGTACCCAACTACTAACTAACTTAGTGTATATCGCGGTTAGCGCTACGAACCTGTCGAAACTCGCCAAGTGGCGAGTTTCTGGGCCGGTCCCGGGCCACCCCCTAGGTCGACTCAGCCTCAAATGAGTACCTGGTGGTTGTTGTGTTATAGTTGTGTTATAGTTGTTGTGTTAGTAGTTGTGGTTGTGTTATAGTTGTTGTGTTAGTTGTTGTGTTATAGTAGTTGTGTTATAGTTGTTGTGTTAGTAGTTGTGGTTGTGTTATAGTTGTTGTGTTAGTAGTTGTGTTAGTAATTGTGTTGAAGTTGTGTTATAGTTGTTGTGTTATAGTTGTTGTGTTATAGTTGTGTTATAGTTGTTGTTGTGTTATAGTTGTTGTTGTGTTATAGTTGTTGTTGTTGTGTTATAGTTGTTGTGTTAGTAGTTGTGTTATAGTTGTTGTGTTAGTGGTTGTTGTGTTATAGTTGTTGTGTTAGTTGTTGTTGTGTTAGTTGTGTTATAGTTGTGTTAGTAGTTGTTGTGTTATAGTTGTGTTATAGTTGTTGTGTTAGTAGTTGTGTTATAGTAGTGTTATAGTAGTTGTGTTGTATTCATAGTTGTTGTGTTATAGTAGTTGTGTTATAGTTGTATTATAGTAGTTGTGTTATTGTTTCCCTTCTACGTGGTGACTTTACCCAAAGAACCAAGAATAATAATTGTATTTTACAATAATTTTATTGTTTTATATTTTTATTACTTTATTGTTTCCCCATCTACGTGGTGGTGACTTTACCCAAAGAACCAAGAAGATGAATCCCTGCAGTCACGAAAGCTTTAAGTCAAAAATGTTTGTTGCCGTTTAATAATAATTGTTGTTGTTGTTGTCACTGATGTTGTTGTGCTGCTGCTGCTGTTGTTGTTTTTGGCCCGGTGGTGTCTTCCTCGTTCTTCGCAAGTCAGCTATGGCGGGAAGATCTGCATCTTGTTCCGCTGGCGGTGGTGGTGGCGGTGGTGGCGGTGGTGGTGGTGGTAGTGGTGGTGCAGGTGGTGGTGGTGGTACCAGCAGCCGTGTGCACGTGGTGGTGCGTGTACGTCCACCTCTGGCTGGTGCTGGTGGTGGTGCTGGTGGTGCTGCTGCTGGTGGTGGTGGTGCTGGTGGTGCTGGTGGTGGTGATGCCAGCAGCAGCAGCAGCAAGGACTCTGAGTGCATGCGAGTGTTGGATCACCGCAGGCTGGAGTTCCTCAACTACAGGAACAAGGATGAGAGTCTGCACTATGAGTGAGTCGGTGGGGAGAGCGGTGGCGGGGGTGGGGGGAGGGGAAGAGAGAGATGGGGAGAGTGGGGAGACACACACACACAGGGACACACACACACAGACACACACACACAGTGACACACACAGGGACACACACAGGGACACACACACACAGGGACACACACACACAGACACACACACACAGTGACACACACAGGGACACACACAGGGACACACACACACAGGGACACACACAGACACACACAGACACACACAGGGACACACACACAGGGACACACACACACACAGGGACACACACACAGGGACACACACACACACACAGGGACACACACACACACACAGGGACACACACACACAGGGACACACACACACACAGGGACACACACACACACAGGGACACACACACAGGGACACACACACACACAGGGACACACACAGGGACACACACAGGGACACACACAGGGACACACACAGGGACACACACAGGGACACACCTGTCTCTGTGTGTGTGTGTGTCCCTGTGCGTCTCCCCACATGTCCCTGTGTCTCCCCGTGTCTCCCCACGTGTCTCCCCACGTCTCTCCCCCCGTGTCTCCCCACGTGTCTCCCCACGTGTCTCCCCACGTGTCCCTGTGTCTCCCCGTGTCTCCCCGCGTGTCTCCCTGTGTGTCTCTCCGCGTGTCTCCCTGTGTCTCTTCCCGCGTGTCTCTCCGCGTGTCTCTCCCCACGTGTCTCCCCGTGTCTCTCCCCCCGTCTCTCCCCGCGTGTCTCTCCCCGTGTCTCTCCCCGTGTCTCTCCCCGTGTCTCTCCCCGTGTCTCCCCACGTGTCTCCCCGCGTGTCTCCCCCCCCGTGTCTCCCCGTGTCTCTCCCCGCGTGTCTCACTGTCTCTGTGTGCCTCTCCCCGTGTCTCCCCCCCCGTGTCTCCCCCCGTGTCTCTCCCCGCGTGTCTCACTGTCTCTGTGTGCCTCTCCCCGCATGCCCCCCGCCGTACTGGGTGCAGGTTCGACTCCCTGCACGGGGGCGGTGCGACCCAGGAGGAGGTTTACGGGGGCTCGGTGCGCCCGGTGATCCGGCACGTGGTGCGGCACGGACACAATGCCAGCGTGCTGGCCTACGGCCCCACCGGCGCCGGTACTCACTCACTCACTCACTAGTTTACTCACTAGTTTACTCACTCACTAGTTTACTCACCACTAGTTTACTCACTCACTAGTTTACTCACTAGTTTACTCACTCACTCACTACTATACTCACTAGTTTACTCACTCACTAGTTTACTCACTAGTTTACTCACTAGTTTACTCACTCACTAGTTTACTCACTAGTTTACTCACTCACTCACTAGTTTACTCACTAGTTTACTCACTAATTCACTCACTAGTTTGCTCACTAGTTTGCTCACTACTATACTCACTCACTAGTTTACTCACTAGTTTACTCACTAGTTTACTCACTCACTCACTAGTTTACTCACTAGTTTACTCACTAGTTTACTAGTATACTCACTACTATACTCACTAGTTTACTCACTAGTTTACTCACTAGTTTACTCACTACTAGTTTACTCACTACTATACTCACTCACTAGTTTACTCACTAGTTTACTCACTAGTTTACTCACCACTAGTTTACTCACTAGTTTACTCACTAGTTTACTCACTAGTTTACTCACTCACTCACTCACTACTATACTCACTCACATGCCTGTGAGTGAGTATACTCGCTCACGTGCCTCTCCCCGTGTCCCCGCGCCTCCAGGCAAGACCCACACGATGCTGGGCACCCCCAGTGAGCCAGGCGTGATCCCCCGTGCCGTCCGCGATCTGTTCAGCGACCTCAAGGGGGAGCAGGAGGAGTCCTCGTTCAGTGTCTCCATGTCATACCTGGAGATCTACCAGGAGAAGGTGAGGAGGGCACCGGGAGGGGAGTGGGGGTACGGGTGCCAGGGCTGGTCACTCCGCACCACCACAGCGGCACACTCGCCCACACACTCGGCCAGTCACTCGGTCAGTCAGTCACTCAGTCAGTCACTCACTCAACCACTCACTCACTCACTCAGTCACTCACTCACTCACTCACGTACTCACTCAATCTCCCACCCACTCACTCACGCAGTCACTCACTCAGCCACTCACCCACTCACTCACTCACTCACCCACCTACTCACGCACTCACCCACCCACTCAACCACCCACTCACTCACCCACCCACTCACCCACCCACTCACTCACCCACCTACTCACCCACTCACTCACTCAACCACCCACTCACCCACCCACTCCCCCACTCACCGACTCACCCAGTCACTCACCCACTCACCCACTCACTCACTCAACCACTCACCCACTCACTCACCCACGCACCCACCCACTCACCCACTCACTCACCCACTCACTCACCCACCCACCCACTCCCCCACCCACTCACTCACCCACCCACTCCCCCACCCACTCACCCACTCTTTCTCTCTCGCTCTCACTCACTCACCCACCCACCCACCCATCCACTCACCCACCCACCCAATCACCCACCCAATCACTCACTCACCCACTCACTCACCCACTCACTCACCCACTCCCCCACCCACTCACTCACCCACTCCCCCACTCACCCACTCTCTCTCTCTTTCACTCACTCACCCACTCACTCACCCACCCACCCACCCACTCACTCACCCACTCACTCACTCACCCACCCACCCACCCACTCTCCCACTCACCCACTCCCCCACTCACTCACCCACTCTCTCTTTCACTCACTCACTCACCCACTCCCCCACCCACTCCCCCACTCACTCACTCAATCACTCCCCCACCCACTCACTCACCCACTCTCTCTCTCTCTCACTCACTCACTCACCCACCCACTCACTCAACCACTCACTCACTCACCCACCCACTCACTCACCCACTTACTCACCCACCCACCCACTCACTCACTCACCCACTCACCCACTCACTCACCCACTCACACACCCACCCACCCTCCCACCCACTCCCCCACCCACTCCCCCACCCACTCACTCACCCACTCACTCACCCACTCTCTCTCACTCTCTCACTCACTCACCCACCCACCCACTCACCCACCCACTCACCCACTCACTCACTCACCCACTCACCCACTCACTCACCCACGCACCCACCCACTCACTCACCCACTCACTCACCCACTCACTCACCCACCCACCCACTCCCCCCACCCACTCACTCACCCACCCACTCCCCCACCCACTCACTCACCCACTCTTTCTCTCTCGCTCTCACTCACTCACCCACCCACCCACCCATCCACTCACCCACCCACCCACTCACCCAATCACTCACTCACCCACTCACTCACTCACCCACTCACTCACCCACTCCCCCACCCACTCACTCACCCACTCACTCACCCACTCACCCACTCCCCCACTCACCCACTCTCTCTCTCTTTCACTCACTCACCCACTCACTCACCCACCCACCCACCCACTCACTCACCCACTCACTCACTCACCCACCCACCCACCCACTCTCCCACTCACCCACTCCCCCACTCACTCACCCACTCTCTCTTTCACTCACTCACTCACCCACTCCCCCACCCACTCCCCCACTCACTCACTCAATCACTCCCCCACCCACTCACTCACCCACTCTCTCTCTCACTCACTCACCCACCCACTCACTCAACCACTCACTCACTCACCCACCCACTCACTCACCCACTTACTCACCCACCCACCCACTCACTCACTCACCCACTCACTCACCCACTCACACACCCACCCACCCTCCCACCCACTCCCCCACCCACTCCCCCACTCACTCACTCAATCACTCCCCCACCCACTCACTCACCCACTCTCTCTCTCACTCACTCACCCACCCACTCACTCAACCACTCACTCACTCACCCACCCACTCACTCACCCACTTACTCACCCACCCACCCACTCACTCACTCACCCACTCACCCACTCACTCACCCACTCACACACCCACCCACCCTCCCACCCACTCCCCCACCCACTCCCCCACCCACTCACTCACCCACTCACTCACCCACTCTCTCTCACTCCCTCACTCACTCACTCACCCACCCACCCACCCACTCACTCAACCACTCACTCACTCACCCACCCACTCACCCACTCACCCACCCACTCACCCACTCACTCACTCACCCACTCACCCACTCACTCACCCACGCACCCACCCACTCACTCACCCACTCACTCACCCACTCACTCACCCACCCACCCACTCCCCCACCCACTCACTCACCCACCCACTCCCCCACCCACTCACTCACTCACTCTTTCTCTCTCGCTCTCACTCACTCACCCACCCACCCACCCATCCACTCACCCACCCACTCACCCACCCAATCACTCACTCACCCACTCACTCACTCACCCACTCACTCACCCACTCTTTCTCTCTCGCTCTCACTCACTCACCCACCCACCCACTCACCCACTCACCCACCCACTCACTCACCCACCCACCCACCCACTCACCCACTCACTCACTCACTCACCCACTCCCTCACCCACTCCCCCACTCACTCACTCAATCACTCCCCCACCCACTCACCCACCCACTCTCTCTCTCTCACTCACTCACTCACCCACCCACTCAATCACTCACCCACCCACCCACTCACTCACCCAATCACTCACTCACTCACTCTCTCTCTATCTCTCACACACTCACCCTCCCACCCACCCACACCTCTCACCTCCCCACCCACCCACCCACCCCGCCCACCCACTCCCCCACCCAATCATTCACTCACCCACTCACCCACTCCCCCACTCACTCACCCACCCACCCACTCACTCACCCACCCACCCACCCACTCACTCACCCACTCACCCACCCACTCTCCCACCCACCCACTCACCCACCCTCCCACCCACCCCCCCACCCTCCCACCCACCCACCCCCACCACCACCAGGTACTCGACCTCCTCATCCCGCAGCACGGCGGCGGTGGCAGGAGCGGTGGCAGGAGCGGTGGCGGTGGTGGCGGTGGTGGCGGTGGTGGCGGTGGTGGCGGTGGTGGCGGTGGTGGCGGTGGTGGTGGTGTTGGTGGTGGTGGCGGGGACCTGGCCATCCGCCAGGATGGCGCCGGCTCCATGCTCGTGCCGGGTCTGAGCGAGCGGCCGCTCTCCGGATTCCGTGACTTTGAGCGCCACTTCCTGCCTGCCACGGAGCGCCGCACGACGGCGTCCACGGCCCTCAACGCCCGCTCCAGCCGCTCGCACTCCATCCTGCTGCTCAAGGCCAGCGTGGGGGGTGGAGGGGGGGGTGGAGGGGGTGGGGGGGAGGGTGGGGGGGAGGTGGGGGGTGGAGAGGGGGTGAGGGGGGTGGTGAGGAGTTGATTGTGAGGGGGGGGGGGGTGAGGGGGGAGAGGGTGAGGAGGAGAGGGGGGTGAGGGGGGTGAGGAGGTGAGGGGGGTGAGGGGGGTGGTGAGGAGTTGATTGTGAGGGCGAGGGCGAGGGTGAGGAGGTGAGGGGGTGAGGGTGAGGGGGGTGAGGAGGTGAGGGGGGTGATGAGGAGTTGATTGTGAGGGAGAGGGTGAGGGGGGGAGGGGGGTGGTGAGGAGTTGATTGTGAGTGAGGGGGGGAGGGGGGTGGTGAGGAGTTGATTGTGAGGGGGGGGGTGAGGAGGTGAGGAGGTGAGGAAGGGTGAGGAGTTGATTGTGAGGGAGAGGGCGAGGGGGGAGAGGGTGAGGAGGAGAGGGGGGTGAGGAGGTGAGGAGGTGAGGAGGTGAGGAAGGGTGAGGAGTTGATTGTGAGGGAGAGGGTGAGGGGGTGAGGAGTTGATTGTGAGGGAGTGGGAGAGGGTGAGGAGGTGAGGGGGTGAGGGGGGTGAGGAGGTGATTGTGAGGGAGAGGGCGAGCGGGAGGGGGAGAGGGTGAGAAGAAGAGAAGGAGTTGTGTGCGTGCGTGTGTGTGCGTACGTGCGTACGTGTGTACGTTTGTGTGTGTGTGTACGTGGTGGTGACCGGCTTCGGTTTGACAGCAGAGGTCTCACTCCGAATCAGTCGAGCGGCAATATCTTTTCATCGGTTGCGTAACGCTGTGTGGAAGCTACCTGGTCTGTCGCTCCGCACTAAGCTTCAGGTCTTCTCGGCCACAGTGATTTCCTCCCTTCTCTACGCCAGTTAGAAACAGTTAGGCTGGCCTGCCTACGATCCATCCTGGGTTTAACCAGGCTGGATTGTGTGAGGAGCTCACAAATCCTTGAAAGATCTGGGCAAGGTCCCATCGGTGAGCTCCTCCGGCGGGCAAGGCTGCGTTGGCTGGGTCATGTAGCCCGCATGCTCAGCCACCGCATGCTGAAACAGCTTTTGTTCGGCCGGATCGAGGGGGCTAAACGGGCGTGGCATGGGCTAGAGAAGAGATGGAGTGATGTGGTACAGGAGGACGTGGAGCTGAGTGGACTTGCCCATGACCTGTACCAGCAGTGTCAAGATTGGCCTCTGGAGGAGGCTCGTGAAGGATGCTGCTAGGCAGTTGGCATTCGCCCTCCAACAACAACGGAGGGCGGAGGAGCGACGCTCACAACAACGAGCGGAGCGCCGGGTGGCTAAAGCACAGCAGGTTGGCACAGTAGGGGGCACAGGTGGTGCATCAGCCAGTCATCTCAGTCAGTCGACCCGTGGCACCTGGGTCTGCCCCGTGACCTCCTGCCAGCGGGCGTTCGACACTTCACGTGGCCTCAAGGTGCACATGGCCTGGCACAAGCGTCGTGGTGACATCACCGCCACTTAGTGGCGAATGGCGGTTGTTGTTGGTGTGTGTGTGTACCTGTGTGTGTAACTATGTGTGTGTTCCTGTGTGTGTGTGTAACTGTGTGTGTGTAACTGTGTGTGTACCTGTGTGTGTACTTGTGTGTCTGTGTGTAACTGTGTGTGTGTAACTGTGTGTGTGTACGTGTGTGTGTAACTGTGTGTGTGTGTGTAACTGTGTGTGTGTAACTGTGTGTGTGTACGTGTGTGTGTGTAACTGTGTGTGTGTGTACCAGTGTGTGTGTACCTGTGTGTGTAACTGTGTGTGTGTAACTGTGTGTACGTGTGTGTGTAACTGTGTGTGTGTGTAACTGTGTGTGTGTAACTGTGTGTGTGTGTAACTGTGTGTGTAACTGTGTGTGTGTGTGTAACTGTGTGTGTAACTGTGTGTGTGTAACTGTGTGTACGTGTGTGTGTAACTGTGTGTGTAACTGTGTGTGTGTGTGTATGTAACTGTGTGTGTGTGTAACTGCGTGTGTAACTGTGTGTGTACCTGTGTGTGTGTGTGTGTAACTGTGTGTGTACCTGTGTGTGTGTGTGTGTGTATGTACCTGTGTGTGTGTGTAACTGTGTGTATGTAACTGTGTGTGTACCTGTGTGTAACTGTGTGTGTGTAACTGTGTGTGTGTACCTGTGTGTGTGTGTGTAACTGCGTGTGTGTGTGTACCTGTGTGTGTACCTGTGTGTGTGTGTGTAACTGTGTGTGTACCTGTGTGTGTGTGTACCTGTGTGTGTGTGTAACTGTGTGTGTGTACCTGTGTGTGTGTGTACTTGTGTGTGTGTGTGTGTACCTGTGTGTGTGTGTGTAACTGTGTGTAACTGTGTGTGTACCTGTGTGTGTGTGTAACTGTGTGTGTGTACCTGTGTGTGTGTAACTGTGTGTGTGTACCTGTGTGTGTGTGTGTAACTGTGTGTAACTGTGTGTGTGTGTGTGTAACTGTGTGTGTGTAACTGTGTGTACCTGTGTGTGTACCTGTGTGTGTACCTGTGTGTGTAACTGTGTGTACCTGTGTGTGTGTGTGTGTGTAACTGTGTGTGTGTAACTGTGTGTACCTGTGTGTGTACCTGTGTGTGTACCTGTGTGTGTAACTGTGTGTGTAACTGTGTGTAACTGTGTGTGTGTGTGTAACTGTGTGTAACTGTGTGTGTGTGTAACTGTGTGTAACTGTGTGTGTGTGTGTACCTGTGTGTGTACCTGTGTGTGTACCTGTGTGTGTGTGTGTACCTGTGTGTGTACCTGTGTGTGGTGAGACAGGTGGTAAAGTCAGAACAGCGGGCACCGTACCGCACGCTGCTAGGCAAGCTCTACCTCATCGACCTCGCCGGATCCGAGGACAACCGGCGCACCGGCAACATGGGCATCCGGTCGGTGGCACACCGCGGCAGTGGCACACGTGGGAGTGACACACACACACACACACACGTGGGAGTGACACACACACACACACACACGTGGGAGTGACACACACACACACACACGTGGTAGTGACACACACACACACGTGGTAGTGACACACACACACACGTGGGAGTGACACACACACACACGTGGGAGTGACACACACACACACGTGGGAGTGACACACACACACACACACACGTGGTAGTGACACACACACACACGTGGGAGTGACACACACACACACGTGGGAGTGACACACACACACGTGGGAGTGACACACACACACACGTGGGAGTGACACACACACACACACACACGTGGGAGTGACACACACACACGTGGGAGTGACACACACACACACACACACGTGGGAGTGACACACACACACACATGCATATGTGTCTGTGTGTGTGTCAGGGTGTCTGTGTGTGTGTCAGTGTGTCTGTGTGTGTCTCTCTCTGTGTGTCTCTGTGTATGTCTCGGTGTCTGTGTGTCTGTGCGTGTCTCAGTGTGTCTGTGTATGTGTGTCTCTGTGTGTCTCGGTGTGTGTGTGTGTGTGTCTGTGGGTGTCTGTGTGTGTATCTGTGTGTCTGTACATCTGTCTGTGGGTGTCTGTGTGTGTGTCAGTGTGTATGTGTGTGTTTGTCTCTGTGTGTGTCTCAGTGTGTGTGTGTCTGGGGGTGTGTGTGTGTCTGTGGGTGTCTGTGTGTATATCTGTGTGTCTGTGTGTGTCTGTGTGTGTCTGTGTGTGTGTATGTGTCTGTGTGTGTGTCTCAGTGTGTGTGTCTCTGTGTGTGTGTCTCAGTGTGTGTCTGTGTGTGTGTGTCACTGTGTGTGTGTGTGTGTCCGGCAAAACAACCCCCTACCTCCTCGCGGTGCCGGACGGGCAACTCTGTCGTGGACAGTGCTGTGGGGGGAGTTCCAATTTTGATTGGCTCCTCCCCTCATGGCATATGTGTCCACCACAGGGGCTAAACGGGGGCTCTGGACGGGTGCGAGGGGCTGGTAACCCCTCCACCTTCAATTAATTACCACAAAACCACGAATTAAAGTTGTAACAACTAAGCTTGTGCCGGAGGCCCCGGGGGGCCAGGCGTCTATGACGTCTCCTGGCCAAACCCCAATTGGCGGAGCCAGGAGATTGAATACCTACCCTCGGGGCTACTCCAGAAACAACGAAAAGCCACTACGGGTGGCCACGTGGAATGTTCGAACGCTCACTGCAGAGGAGAGGCTGCCACTCCTCTGTCGGGAGCTGGACCGGTACCGCCTGGATCTATGCGGCATTCAGGAGGTCCGGTGGACCGGCTCTGGCTCCTGCCACCATGAGGGGTGGACAGTCCTCTACTCGGGGCAGCAGACTGCCAAACAACAGGGTGTGGGTCTTCTTTTGAACAAAAGAATGAAGGGGGCGTGGGAGCGTGGCGGTGAGGTGTGGGAAGCTGTAAGCCCCAGGCTACTTTGGGCTCGCCTTCCCATCAACCGGAGGCGAGGAATGGTGGTCGTGGTTACTTATGCCCCCACCGAAGATGAACATCCGTGGAGGGATGCAGGCAAAGCCGATGAGTCAGATGCCTTCTATGACCTCCTGTCACAGGTGCTGGCTAAAGTGGCCCCTCGGGATAGAGTCATCATGTTGGGTGACTTCAATGCCCGAGTTGGTCATGATACTGGCACCTGGTCTGGAGTGATTGGAGGGCATGGGCCAGATCAGCTCAATAACAATGGTAGGAGGCTGCTAGATTTTTGTGCAGCCCATGGGCTTGTAATTACCAACACGCTGTTCCGGCATCGGCGCATCCACACAACATCATGGATGCATGCCGGGTCCAAGCAAGAACATCTGCTGGACTACATAGTGACGGACCAGCGAATGCGAGCCCATGTCCTTGACACCAGGACCTACCGTGGAGCTGATCTGCCCTCTGACCATCGACTAGTCATCTGTAAGATGCGCCTGCCATTCTTCCACTCCGGTGGTGGGTGTACACCCAGGACCCCATTCCAACCTAAAGTGGCCTGGTCTCAGTTATCTGATGAAAGTTGCAAGCGAGAATTTCATCATCGCTTGCGGCTGGGATTGGCATCGTCCCCGACTCCTCCTGATGTCGAGGGTAATGGGCGAGGTTTAGGACTGTGACTCATGCAGCTGCAATGGCTGCTTTGGGTACGCGGTCCAGACCTCCCCAGACACCCTGGATGACAGAGGAGTTGTTCAGGATGGTTGAGAAAAAGCGACAGGCCCACTGTCATCGGCTACAGAATCCCACGTCAGAGAATGAGGAGGCTTACCGCAGCCTTCGCTCGGAGGTTCGGAGAGCCGTGAGGCGCTGCAAGGATGGGTGGTGGTCGCGGGTTGCTGAGGAGATGGAGTCTGCCTCAGTGGCCCGTGATCACAAATCGCTATTTAACTCCATCAAAAAAGTAACCTGCAGCGCCACACCTATTACCATCATTAGGGGAAAAAAACGGTGATCCAATTTCCGACCCCCAGGAACAGGTTCGCAGATTTGCTGAGCATTTCTGTGAGGTCCTGGGGGGAGGGAAAATCCCACAGCCAGGAAAACATCGTGGCACAAAGTGAGGATGACCCTGCTGAGGCTGCGGTGCCTCAAATATTGGATGAAGTCATCCCCTGTGAGTGGCTGGCTGAGGTGCCATCTGCTGAGGAAGTATTGAAGGCGATCCGGAGTCTGAGACCAGGAAAGGCAGCGGGCAGAGATGATCTCCCAAGCGAAATGCTGAGGGAGGGTGGCGTTTGTGCACAGACTGCCCTATATGACATCATAACAACAGTCTGGACCACTGGACGGGTTCCGCAGGATTGGAAGGATGCCCTGGTGGTCCCCCTTTTTAAGAAGGGGGACCGCACAGACTGTAACAACTACAGGGGCATCTCACTCCTCAGTGTGCCGGGAAAGGTCCTGGCAAGGATTATTCAGCATCGCCTTGCCAGGCACGCTGAGGAGAGGCTTGCGGAGCCCCAATGCGGTTTCAGGAAAGGGCGGTCCTGCACAGATGCCATATTTTCTGTCCGTCTGCTACAGCAGAGTGTAGGGAATTCCAACAAGACCTACATCTCTGCTTTATTGACCTGGTCAAGGCCTATGATACCATCAGTAGGCCTGGGCTCTGGGTCGTTCTTCGTGCTTTTGGAGTACCTGACCCTCTGCTCACGATCATTAAGGACCTTCATGATGGTGAGCGGGCCCGGGTAAAAACTACGTGGCCGGGAGTCAGAGCCATTCCCTGTACACCTTGGGGTGCGACAGGGATGTCCTCTGGCTCCCAACATTATTTAACATCTATTTTGACCACGTAGTTCGTGAAGCCTTCAATAGCTGTACCGGGGGAATCTCCATATGGTACAGATATAATGGGAGGCTAATCGATGCCCGGGTGCGGTCAAGGGATGGCTCCCTATTGCTCAACCACGTTATGTATGCTGATGACTTGGTAATAGCTGCTCAGTCAGAGGAGGAGTTGGAGACGCTGCTGCTGAGACTGGAGCGTGCCACTAAGAGGTGGGGCCTTACCATCAGCCCCACCAAAACTAAGCACCTGCCTGGGTATTTTGTACCATCGGACACTCCACCCCCACAACTCCCAATCGGTGATGGGGCAGTTGTGGAGAGAGTGGAGAGTTTCCAATACCTGGGCAGTGTGCTTATGACTGGCTCCAGTTTAACAGCAGAGGTCTCACTCCGAATCAGTCGAGCGGCAATATCTTTTCATCGGTTGCGTAACGCTGTGTGGAAGCTACCTGGTCTGTCGCTCCGCACTAAGCTTCAGGTCTTCTCGGCCACGGTCATTCCTCCCTTCTCTACGCTTGCGAAACGTGGACCCCCCTAATGGAACATCTTCGCCGGTTAGAAACATTTAGGCTGGCCTGCCTACGATCCATCCTGGGTTTAACCAGACTGGATTGTGTGAGGGAGCTCACAAATCCTTGAAAGATCTGGGCAGGGTCCCATCGTGAGCTCCTCCCGGCAGGCAAGGCTGCGATGGCTGGGTCATGTAGCCCGCATGCCCAGCCACCGCATGCCGAAACAGCTTTTGTTTGGCCGGATTGAGGGGGCTAAGCGGGCGCGGCACGGGCTAGAGAAGAGATGGAGTGATGTGGTACAGGAGGACGTGGAGCTGAGTGGACTTGCCGATGACTGGTACCGCGGTGTCAAGATCGGCCTCTGTTGGAGGAGGCTCGTGAAGGATGCTACTGGGCAGTTGGAGGCAGTCGCCCTCCAACAACAACGGAGGGCGGAGGAGCGACGCTCACAACAGCGAGCGGAGCGCCGGGTGGCTAAAGCACAGCAGGTTGGCACAGTAGGGGGCACAGGTGGTGCATCAGCCAGTCATCTCAGTCAGTCGACCCGTGGCCACCTGGGTCTGCCCCGTGACCCTCCTGCCAGCGGGCGTTCGACACTTCACGTGGCCTCAGGGTGCACATAGCCTGGCACAAGCATCGTGGTGACGTCACCGCCACTTAGTGGCGAATGGCGGTTGTTGTTGTTGTTGTGTGTGTCACTGTGTGTGTCTCAGTGTGTGTGTGTGTGTGTGTCTCTGTGTGTGTGTCTGTGTGTGTGTCTCAGTGTGTGTCTGTCTCTGTGTGTGTGTGTCACTGTGTGTGTCTGTGTGTGTGTCTGTGTGTGTGTCTCAGTGTGTGTGTCTCTGTGTGTCTGTGTGTGTGTCTCAGTGTGTGTGTGTGTCTGTGTGTGTGTCTCAGTGTGTGTGTCTGTGTGTGTGTCTGTCTCACTGTGTGTGTGTCACTGTGTGTGTCTGTGTGTGTGTCTCTGTGTGTCTGTGTGTGTGTGTCTCAGTGTGTGTGTCTGTGTGTGTGTGTCTCAGTGTCTGTGTGTGTCTGTGTGTCTCTGTGTGTGGTCTCAGTGTGTGTGTCTCAGTGTGTGCGTGTCTCAGTGTGTGTGGTCTCAGTGTGTGTGTGTCTGTGTGTGTGTGTGTGTGTCTCACTGTGTGTGTGTGTGTCTCAGTGTGTGTGTCTGTGTGTGTGTGTCTCAGTGTGTGTGTCACTGTGTGTGTGTCACTGTGTGTGTGTGTGTGTCTGTGTGTGTGTGTCTGTGTGTGTGTCACTGTGTGTGTGTCACTGTGTGTGTGTCTGTGTGTGTGTCACTGTGTGTGTGTCTGTGTGTCTCACTGTGTGTGTCACTGTGTGTGTGTCTGTGTGTGTGTCACTGTGTCTGTGTGTGTCACTGTGTCTGTGTGTGTCCCTGTGTCTGTGTGTGTCACTGTGTGAGCCAGGCTCAAGGAGAGTGGCGCCATAAACGGCTCTCTGCTCGTGCTCAGCAAGGTGGTGGACGCCCTCAACAGCGGCTCCGCACGAGTCCCGTTCAGGGACAGCAAACTAACGCGACTGCTGCAGGTCCCCTCCCTTCCCTGTGTCTCACTGTGTCAGTGTGAGTGTGTGTCACTGTGTGTGTCAGTGTGTGTGTCACTGTGTGTGTGTGTGTCACTGTGTGTGTGTGTGTCACTGTGTGTGTGTCACTGTGTGTGTGTGTGTGTCACTGTGTGTCACTGTGTGTGTGTCACTGTGTGTGTGTCACTGTGTGTGTGTGTCACTGTGTGTGTGTGTCTCACTGTGTGTCACTGTGTGTGTGTGTCTCACTGTGTGTCACTGTGTGTGTGTGTCACTGTGTGTGTGTCTCACTGTGTGTGTCACTGTGTGTGTCAGTGTGTGAGTAGGTGAGTAGGTGAGTGAGTGAGTAGGTGAGTGTGTGAGTGAGTAGGTGAGCAAGTGAGTAGGTGAGTGTGTGAGTGAGTGAGTAGGTGAGTGAGTAGGTGAGTGAGTAGGTGAGTGAGTTGGTGAGTAGGTGATTGAGTAGGTGAGTGAGTTGGTGAGTGAGTGAGTAGGTGAGTGAGTTGGTGAGTAGGTGAGTGAGTGTGTGAGTGAGTGTGTGAGTGAGTAGGTGAGTGAGTAGGTGAGTGAGTAGGTGAGTAGGTGAGTGAGTAGGTGAGTGAGTAGGTGAGTGAGTAGGTGAGTGAGTTGGTGAGTAGGTGAGTGAGTTGGTGAGTGAGTTGGTGAGTAGGTGAGTGAGTATGTGAGTGAGGTGGTGAGTGAGTTGGTGAGTAGGTGAGTGAGTTGGTGAGTGAGTTGGTGAGTAGGTGAGTGAGTTGGTGAGTGAGTTGGTGAGTGAGTTGGTGAGTAGGTGAGTGAGTATGTGAGTGAGTTGGTGAGTGAGTTGGTGAGTAGGTGAGTGAGTGAGTAGGTGAGTGAGTTGGTGAGTGAGTTGGTGAGTGAGTTGGTGAGTAGGTGAGTGAGTATGTGAGTGAGTTGGTGAGTGAGTTGGTGAGTAGGTGAGTGAGTTGGTGAGTAGGTGAGTGAGTTGGTGAGTGAGTGAGTAGGTGAGTGAGTTGGTGAGTGAGTTGGTGAGTAGGTGAGTGAGTTGGTGAGTGAGTTGGTGAGTCTCTCTCTGGGTGCAGGACTCGCTGGGCGGCAGTGCACATGCGGTTCTCATCACGAACGTTGCTCCCGAGCTTCCGCACTACTTCAACTCCCTCAACGCCCTCAACTTCGCCGCCAAGTCCAGGAGCATCGTCAATCGTCCCTTCACTCACTCAGCACCGCAGCCTGCCGGTGAGTGGCGCTCGCTCACTCACTCGCTCATCCGCTCGTTCACCCGCTTGCTCACCCGCTCGCTCACCCGCTCGCTCACCCGCTCGCTCACCCGCTCGCTCACCCGCTCGTTCACCCGCTCGCAAGATAGCTCGCTCGCCCTCCCACCCACGCACTCACTCACCCACTAGCTAGCTCACTCATTTGCTCACCCACTCACTCACCCACTCTACCACTAGCTAGCTCACTCACTTGCTCACCCACTCTCTCACCCACTCTACCACTAGCTAGCTCACTCACTTGCTCACCCACTCACTCACTCAACCACATTCACTCACCCACTCCCTCACTCACCCACCCACTCACCCACCCCACTCACCCACCCACTCCCTCACTCACCCACCCACTCACCCACCCACCCACCCACTCACCCACCCACCCACTCACCCACTCACCCACTCACTCACCCACTCACTCACCCACTCACTCACTCACTCACCCACTCACTCACCCACTCACTCACCCACTCACTCACCCACTCACTCACCCACTCACTCACCCACCCACTCACTCACCCACCCACCCACTCACTCACTCACCCACTCACCCACTCACTCACTCACTCGCTCACCCACTCACCCACTCACTCACCCACCCACTCACCCACCCACTCACCCACCCACTCACCCACCCACTCACCCACTCACACCCTCAACTTCCCTGAGAGAGAGGGGGGGAGACACCCGGACCCCGTGTTGAACCCAGGCTCTTAGCGTCTCCGACACGGCCATTACGAACCCCTCCAGCCCCCGCAGTCCCCTCAAAGCGTGGCCCTGTGGAGGAGGAGACGCGGAGAGACGCGGAGAGACGCAGAGACGCGGAGCCGGAACCACCCCGACCCCAAGCCTTCTTACTCAGGTGAGAGTTGAGGCTGAGGGGACCTCGGTGTGTGTCTCTGTGTGTGTGTCTGTGTGTGTGTGTCTGTGTGTGTGTGTCTGTGTGTGTGTCTGTGTGTGTGTGTGGGTGTGTCTGTGTGTGTGTGTGTGTCTCTGTGTGTGTGTGTGTCTCTGTGTGTGTGTCTCTCTGTGTGTGTGTGTGTCTGTGTGTGTGTGTGGGTGTGTGTGTGTCTCTGTGTGTGTGTGTCTGTGTGTGTGTCTGTGTCTCTCTGTGTGTGTGTCTGTGTCTCTCTGTGTGTGTGTCTGTGTCTCTCTGTGTGTGTGTCTGTGTGTGTGTCTCTGTGTGTGTGTGTGTCTGTGTGTGCGTGTCTATGTGTGTGTGTGTGTGTCTGTGTGTGTCTATCTGTGTGTGTGTGTGTGTGTCTGTGTGTGTGTCTGTGTGTGTGTATGTGTGTCTCTGTGTGTGTGTGTCTGTGTGTGTGTGTATCTCTGTGTGTGTGTCGCTGTGTGTGTGTGTGTGTCTGTGTGTTTCTCTGTGTGTGTCTTTGTATGTGTCTGTGTGTATACGTGTTTCTGTATGTGTGTGTGTGTGTCTGTCTGTGTGTGTGTCTGTGTGTGTGTCTCTCTGTGTGTGTGTGTGTGTGTGTCTCTGTATGTGTGTCTCACCCCGTGTCTCTGTGTGTCTCACCCCGCGTCTCTGTGTGTGTCTTACCCCGTGTCTCTGTTTGTATCTCACCCCGTGTCTCACCCCGTGTCTCTCCCCGTGTCTCACCCCGTGTCTCTGTGTGTATCTCACCCCGTGTCTCACCCCATGTCTCTGTGTATCTCACCCCGTGTCTCACCCCGCGTCTCTGTGTGTGTCTCACCCCGTGTCTCACCCCGTTTCTCACCCCGTGTCTCTCCCCGTGTCTCTGTGTGTATCTCACCCCGTGTCTCACCCCGTGTCTCTCCCCGTGTCTCACCCCGCGTCTCTGTGTGTATCTCACCCCGCGTCTCTGTGTGTATCTCACCCCGTGTCTCTGTGTGTATCTCAACCCGTGTCTCACCCCGTGTCTCACCCCGTGTCTCTCCCCGTGTCTCACCCCGTGTCTCTGTGTGTATCTCACCCCGCATCTCACCCCGCGTCTCTGTATGTGTGTCTCACCCCGTGTCTCTGTATGTATCTCACCCCGTGTCTCACCCCGTGTCTCACCCCGTGTCTCTCCCCGTGTCTCACCCCGTGTCTCACCCCGTGTCTCTCCCCGTGTCTCACCCCGTGTCTCTCCCCGTGTCTCACCCCATGTCTCTGTGTGTATCTCACCCCGTGTCTCACGCCGTGTCTCTCCCCGTGTCTCACCCCATGTCTCTGTGTGTATCTCACCCCACGTCTCTGTGTGTATCTCACCCCGTGTCTCACCCCGTGTCTCTCCCGTGTCTCACCCCGTGTCTCTCCCCGTGTCTCTGTGTATCTCACCCCGTGTCTCACCCCGTGTCTCACGCCGTGTCTCTCCCCGTGTCTCACCCCATGTCTCTGTGTGTATCTCACCCCACGTCTCTGTGTGTATCTCACCCCGTGTCTCACCCCATGTCTCTCCCGTGTCTCACCCCGTGTCTCTCCCCGTGTCTCTGTGTATCTCACCCCGTGTCTCACCCCGTGTCTATCCCCGCGTCTCTCCCCGCGTCTCTCCCCGCGTCTCTGTGTGTATCTCACCCCACGTCTCTGTGTGTATCTCACCCCGTGTCTCACCCCGTGTCTCTCCCGTGTCTCACCCCGTGTCTCTCCCCGTGTCTCTGTGTGTCTCACCCCGCGTCTTTCCCCGCGTCTCACCCCGTGTCTCTCCCCGTGTCTCTGTGTGTCTCACCCTGCGTCTCTCCCCGTGTCTCACCCCGTGTCTCTCCCCGTGTCTCTGTGTGTCTCACCCCGCGTCTCTCCCCGCGTCTCTCCCCGCGTCTCTCCCCGCGTCTCTGTGTGTCTCTTCCCGTGTCTCTGTGTGTCTCACCCCGTGTCTCTCCCCGCGTCTCTCCCCGTGTCTCTGTGTGTCTCACCCCGTGTCTCTCCCCACGTCTCACCCCGTGTCTCTGTGTGTCTCTCCCCGTGTCTCTCCCCGCGTCTCACCCCGTGTCTCTGTGTGTCTCTCCCCGCGTCTCTCCCCGCGTCTCTCCCCGCGTCTCTCCCCGTGTCTCTGTGTGTCTCTCCCCGTGTCTCTGTGTGTCTCACCCCGTGTCTCACCCCGCGTCTCTCCCCGTGTCTCTGTGTGTCTCACCCCGCGTCTCTCCCCGCGTCTCTCCCCGTGTCTCTGTGTGTCTCTCCCCATGCCTCTGTGTGTCTCTCCCCGCGTCTCTCCCCGCGTCTCTGTGTGTCTCTCCCCGTGTCTCTGTGTGTCTCTCCCCGCGTCTCTCCCCGCGTCTCTCCCCGTGTCTCTGTGTGTCTCTCCCCGTGTCTCTCCCCGCGTCTCACCCCGTGTCTCTGTGTCTCTCCCCGCGTCTCTCCCCGCGTCTCTCCCCGCGTCTCTCCCCGCGTCTCTCCCCGTGTCTCTGTGTGTCTCTCCCCGTGTCTCTGTGTGTCTCACCCCGCGTCTCTCCCCGTGTCTCTGTGTGTCTCACCCCGCGTCTCTCCCCGCGTCTCTGTGTGTCTCTCCCCATGCCTCTGTGTGTCTCTCCCCGCGTCTCTCCCCGCGTCTCTGTGTGTCTCTCCCCGTGTCTCTGTGTGTCTCACCCCGTGTCTCTCCCCGCGTCTCTGTGTGTCTCACCCCGCGTCTCTCCCCGCGTCTCTCCCCGCGTCTCTGTGTGTCTCACCCCGCGTCTCTCCCCGTGTCTCTGTGTGTCTCACCCCGCGTCTCTCCCCGCGTCTCTCCCCGTGTCTCTGTGTGTCTCTCCCCATGCCTCTGTGTGTCTCTCCCCGCGTCTCTCCCCGCGTCTCTGTGTGTCTCTCCCCGTGTCTCTGTGTGTCTCTCCCCGCGTCTCTCCCCGCGTCTCTCCCCGTGTCTCTGTGTGTCTCTCCCCGCGTCTCTCCCCGCGTCTCTCCCCATGCCTCTGTGTGTCTCTCCCCGCGTCTCTCCCCGCGTCTCTGTGTGTCTCTCCCCGTGTCTCTGTGTGTCTCACCCCGTGTCTCTCCCCGCGTCTCTGTGTGTCTCACCCCACGTCTCTCCCCGCGTCTCTCCCCGTGTCTCTGTGTGTCTCTCCCCATGCCTCTGTGTGTCTCTCCCCGCGTCTCTCCCCGCGTCTCTGTGTGTCTCTCCCCGTGTCTCTGTGTGTCTCACCCCGCGTCTCTCCCCGTGTCTCTGTGTGTCTCACCCCGCGTCTCTCCCCGCGTCTCTCCCCGTGTCTCTGTGTGTCTCTCCCCATGCCTCTGTGTGTCTCTCCCCGCGTCTCTCCCCGCATCTCTGTGTGTCTCTCCCCGTGTCTCTGTGTGTCTCACCCCGTGTCTCTCCCCGCGTCTCTGTGTGTCTCACCCCGCGTCTCTCCCCGCGTCTCTCCCCGCGTCTCTGTGTGTCTCACCCCGCGTCTCTCCCCGTGTCTCTGTGTGTCTCACCCCGCGTCTCTCCCCGCGTCTCTCCCCGTGTCTCTGTGTGTCTCTCCCCATGCCTCTGTGTGTCTCTCCCCGCGTCTCTCCCCGCGTCTCTGTGTGTCTCTCCCCGTGTCTCTGTGTGTCTCTCCCCGCGTCTCTCCCCGCGTCTCTCCCCGTGTCTCTGTGTGTCTCACCCCGTGTCTCTCCCCGCGTCTCTGTGTGTCTCACCCCGCGTCTCTCCCCGCGTCTCTGTGTGTCTCTCCCCATGCCTCTGTGTGTCTCACCCCGTGTCTCTCCCCGCGTCTATGTGTGTCTCTCCCCGCGTCTCTCCCCGTGTCTCTGTGTGTCTCTCCCCGCGTCTCTCCCCGTGTCTCTCCCCGTGTCTCTGTGTGTCTCACCCCGTGTCTCTCCCCGCGTCTCTGTGTGTCTCACCCCGTGTCTCTCCCCGCGTCTCTGTGTGTCTCACCCCGTGTCTCTCCCCGTGTCTCTCCCCGCGTCTCACCCCGTGTCTCACCCCGCGTCTCTCCCCGCGTCTCTCCCCGTGTCTCTGTGTGTCTCTCCCCATGCCTCTGTGTGTCTCTCCCCGCGTCTCTCCCCGCGTCTCTGTGTGTCTCTCCCCGTGTCTCTGTATGTATCTCACCCCGTGTCTCACCCCGTGTCTCACCCCGTGTCTCTCCCCGTGTCTCACCCCGTGTCTCACCCCGTGTCTCTCCCCGTGTCTCACCCCGTGTCTCTCCCCGTGTCTCACCCCATGTCTCTGTGTGTATCTCACCCCGTGTCTCACGCCGTGTCTCTCCCCGTGTCTCACCCCATGTCTCTGTGTGTATCTCACCCCACGTCTCTGTGTGTATCTCACCCCGTGTCTCACCCCGTGTCTCTCCCGTGTCTCACCCCGTGTCTCTCCCCGTGTCTCTGTGTATCTCACCCCGTGTCTCACCCCGTGTCTCACGCCGTGTCTCTCCCCGTGTCTCACCCCATGTCTCTGTGTGTATCTCACCCCACGTCTCTGTGTGTATCTCACCCCGTGTCTCACCCCATGTCTCTCCCGTGTCTCACCCCGTGTCTCTCCCCGTGTCTCTGTGTATCTCACCCCGTGTCTCACCCCGTGTCTATCCCCGCGTCTCTCCCCGCGTCTCTCCCCGCGTCTCTGTGTGTATCTCACCCCACGTCTCTGTGTGTATCTCACCCCGTGTCTCACCCCGTGTCTCTCCCGTGTCTCACCCCGTGTCTCTCCCCGTGTCTCTGTGTGTCTCACCCCGCGTCTTTCCCCGCGTCTCACCCCGTGTCTCTCCCCGTGTCTCTGTGTGTCTCACCCTGCGTCTCTCCCCGTGTCTCACCCCGTGTCTCTCCCCGTGTCTCTGTGTGTCTCACCCCGCGTCTCTCCCCGCGTCTCTCCCCGCGTCTCTCCCCGCGTCTCTGTGTGTCTCTTCCCGTGTCTCTGTGTGTCTCACCCCGTGTCTCTCCCCGCGTCTCTCCCCGTGTCTCTGTGTGTCTCACCCCGTGTCTCTCCCCACGTCTCACCCCGTGTCTCTGTGTGTCTCTCCCCGTGTCTCTCCCCGCGTCTCACCCCGTGTCTCTGTGTGTCTCTCCCCGCGTCTCTCCCCGCGTCTCTCCCCGCGTCTCTCCCCGTGTCTCTGTGTGTCTCTCCCCGTGTCTCTGTGTGTCTCACCCCGTGTCTCACCCCGCGTCTCTCCCCGTGTCTCTGTGTGTCTCACCCCGCGTCTCTCCCCGCGTCTCTCCCCGTGTCTCTGTGTGTCTCTCCCCATGCCTCTGTGTGTCTCTCCCCGCGTCTCTCCCCGTGTCTCTGTGTGTCTCTCCCCGTGTCTCTGTGTGTCTCTCCCCGCGTCTCTCCCCGCGTCTCTCCCCGTGTCTCTGTGTGTCTCTCCCCGTGTCTCTCCCCGCGTCTCACCCCGTGTCTCTGTGTCTCTCCCCGCGTCTCTCCCCGCGTCTCTCCCCGCGTCTCTCCCCGCGTCTCTCCCCGTGTCTCTGTGTGTCTCTCCCCGTGTCTCTGTGTGTCTCACCCCGCGTCTCTCCCCGTGTCTCTGTGTGTCTCACCCCGCGTCTCTCCCCGCGTCTCTGTGTGTCTCTCCCCATGCCTCTGTGTGTCTCTCCCCGCGTCTCTCCCCGCGTCTCTGTGTGTCTCTCCCCGTGTCTCTGTGTGTCTCACCCCGTGTCTCTCCCCGCGTCTCTGTGTGTCTCACCCCGCGTCTCTCCCCGCGTCTCTCCCCGCGTCTCTGTGTGTCTCACCCCGCGTCTCTCCCCGTGTCTCTGTGTGTCTCACCCCGCGTCTCTCCCCGCGTCTCTCCCCGTGTCTCTGTGTGTCTCTCCCCATGCCTCTGTGTGTCTCTCCCCGCGTCTCTCCCCGCGTCTCTGTGTGTCTCTCCCCGTGTCTCTGTGTGTCTCTCCCCGCGTCTCTCCCCGCGTCTCTCCCCGTGTCTCTGTGTGTCTCTCCCCGCGTCTCTCCCCGCGTCTCTCCCCATGCCTCTGTGTGTCTCTCCCCGCGTCTCTCCCCGCGTCTCTGTGTGTCTCTCCCCGTGTCTCTGTGTGTCTCACCCCGTGTCTCTCCCCGCGTCTCTGTGTGTCTCACCCCACGTCTCTCCCCGCGTCTCTCCCCGTGTCTCTGTGTGTCTCTCCCCATGCCTCTGTGTGTCTCTCCCCGCGTCTCTCCCCGCGTCTCTGTGTGTCTCTCCCCGTGTCTCTGTGTGTCTCACCCCGCGTCTCTCCCCGTGTCTCTGTGTGTCTCACCCCGCGTCTCTCCCCGCGTCTCTCCCCGTGTCTCTGTGTGTCTCTCCCCATGCCTCTGTGTGTCTCTCCCCGCGTCTCTCCCCGCATCTCTGTGTGTCTCTCCCCGTGTCTCTGTGTGTCTCACCCCGTGTCTCTCCCCGCGTCTCTGTGTGTCTCACCCCGCGTCTCTCCCCGCGTCTCTCCCCGCGTCTCTGTGTGTCTCACCCCGCGTCTCTCCCCGTGTCTCTGTGTGTCTCACCCCGCGTCTCTCCCCGCGTCTCTCCCCGTGTCTCTGTGTGTCTCTCCCCATGCCTCTGTGTGTCTCTCCCCGCGTCTCTCCCCGCGTCTCTGTGTGTCTCTCCCCGTGTCTCTGTGTGTCTCTCCCCGCGTCTCTCCCCGCGTCTCTCCCCGTGTCTCTGTGTGTCTCACCCCGTGTCTCTCCCCGCGTCTCTGTGTGTCTCACCCCGCGTCTCTCCCCGCGTCTCTCCCCGCGTCTCTGTGTGTCTCTCCCCATGCCTCTGTGTGTCTCACCCCGTGTCTCTCCCCGCGTCTATGTGTGTCTCTCCCCGCGTCTCTCCCCGTGTCTCTGTGTGTCTCTCCCCGCGTCTCTCCCCGTGTCTCTCCCCGTGTCTCTGTGTGTCTCACCCCGTGTCTCTCCCCGCGTCTCTGTGTGTCTCACCCCGTGTCTCTCCCCGCGTCTCTGTGTGTCTCACCCCGTGTCTCTCCCCGTGTCTCTCCCCGCGTCTCACCCCGTGTCTCACCCCGCGTCTCTCCCCGCGTCTCTCCCCGTGTCTCTGTGTGTCTCTCCCCATGCCTCTGTGTGTCTCTCCCCGCGTCTCTCCCCGCGTCTCTGTGTGTCTCTCCCCGTGTCTCTGTGTGTCTCACCCCGTGTCTCTCCCCGCGTCTCTGTGTGTCTCACCCCGCGTCTCTCCCCGCGTCTCTCCCCGTGTCTCTGTGTGTCTCTCCCCGCGTCTCTCCCCGTGTCTCTGTGTGTCTCTCCCCGCGTCTCTGTGTGTCTCACCCCGCGTCTCTCCCCGTGTCTCTGTGTGTCTCACCCCGCGTCTCTCCCCGCGTCTCTCCCCGTGTCTCTGTGTGTCTCACCCCGTGTCTCTCCCCATGCCTCTGTGTGTCTCTCCCCGCGTCTCTCCCCGCGTCTCTGTGTGTCTCTCCCCGTGTCTCTGTGTGTCTCTCCCCGCGTCTCTCCCCGCGTCTCTCCCCGTGTCTCTGTGTGTCTCACCCCGTGTCTCTCCCCGCGTCTCTGTGTGTCTCACCCCGTGTCTCACCCCGTGTCTCTCCCCGTGTCTCTGTGTGTCTCACCCCGTGTCTCTCCCCGTGTCTCTGTGTGTCTCTCCCCGTGTCTCTCCCCGCGTCTCACCCCGTGTCTCTCCCCGCGTCTCTCCCCGCGTCTCTGTGTGTCTCACCCCGCGTCTCTCCCCGTGTCTCTCCCCGCGTCTCTCCCCGCGTCTCACCCCGTGTCTCTGTGTGTCTCTCTCCGTGTCTCTGTGTGTCTCTCCCCGCGTCTCTCCCCGCGTCTCTCCCCGTGTCTCTCCCCGCGTCTCTCCCCGCATCTCTGTGTGTCTCTCCCCGCGTCTCTCCCCGTGTCTCTCCCCGCGTCTCTCCCCGCGTCTCTCCCCGCGTCTCTCCCCGCGTCTCCCCCCGCGCCGCAGCCCCCTGCTGCAGCGGCAGCATGCGTTTGAGACTGACATTGAGCAGCGCATGGGGAGGCTGGAGTCTGTGATCCTGCGCGTTCAGAACTCGGCACCTCGCACTCCGCGCGCGGAGAGGGCTCGGGCACTCCCACTCATACAGGTAGTGCTCACCGCCGCTCACCGCCGCTCACCGCCGCTCACCGACGCTCACCGACGCTCACCGCCGCTCACCACCGCTCACCGCCGCTCACCGACGCTCACCGACGCTCACCGACGCTCACCGACGCTCACCGCCGCAGCTGAGGTGCATCGAGTCGCCAGCTACTCGCTGACCTCGTGTGACCACATCAAGGGTGGGTGGGTGGGTGAGCGGGTGGGTGAGTGGGTGGGTCGGTGGGTAAGTGGGTGAGTGAGTGGGTGAGTGAGTGGGTGAGTGAGTGGGCGAGTGAGTGGGTGGGTCGGTGAGTGAGTGGGTGAGTGAGTGGGTGAGTGGGTGAGTGAGTGGGTGGGTCGGTGGGTAAGTGGGTGAGTGAGTGGGTGAGTGAGTGGGCGAGTGAGTGGGTGGGTTGGTGGGTAAGTGGGTGAGTGAGTGGGTGAGTGAGTGAGTGGGCGAGTGAGTGGGTGGGTCGGTGGGTAAGTGGGTGAGTGAGTGGGTGAGTGAGTGGGCGAGTGAGTGGGTGGGTCGGTGGGTAAGTGGGTGAGTGAGTGGGTGAGTGAGTGAGTGGGCGAGTGAGTGGGTGGGTCGGTGGGTAAGTGGGTGAGTGAGTGGGCGAGTGAGTGGGTGGGTCGGTGGGTAAGTGGGTGAGTGAATGGGCGAGTGAGTGGGTGGGTCGGTGGGTAAGTGGGTGAGTGAGTGGGTGAGTGAGTGGGTGAGTGAGTGGGTGGGTCGGTGGGTAAGTGGGTGAGTGAGTGGGCGAGTGAGTGGGTGGGTCGGTGGGTAAGTGGGTGAGTGAGTGGGTGAGTGAGTGGGCGAGTGAGTGGGCGAGTGAGTGGGTGGGTCGGTGGGTAAGTGGGTGAGTGAGTGGGTGAGTGAGTGGGCGAGTGAGTGGGCGAGTGAGTGGGTGGGTCGGTGGGTAAGTGGGTGAGTGAGTGGGTGAGTGAGTGGACGAGTGAGTGGGTGGGTCGGTGGGTAAGTGGGTAAGTGGATGAGCGGGTGTGTGGGTACGTGAATGAGCGGGTTCGTGAATCTGTGAGCACTTGCATAGGTGGGTCAGGGAATGAGTGAGTGGGTGGTGGGTGGGTGAGTGAATGGGTGGGTGGGTGGGTGGGCGGACGAGCGGGTGAGCGGGTGAGTGGGTGTGTGGGTAAGTGGATGAGCGGGTCAGTGGGTGTGTGGGTGAGCGAGTGGGTGACTCTGTGAGCAATTGCATAGGTGGGTCAGGGAATGAGTGAGTGGGTGGTGGGTGGGTGAGTGAATGGGTGGGTGGGTGGGTAAGTGGGTGAGTGGGCAAGCGAGTGAATCTGAACAAGTGGGTGGGTGGGTGAGGGAAAGAGTGAGTGGGCGGTGGGTGGACGAGTGGGCGGGTAGTGGAGTGGTTGGGTGAGTGGGCAGGTGGGTGGGTGAGTGAATGGGTGAGTGGGTGGGTGGGTGAGTGAGTAGGTGAGTGAGTGAGTGGGTGAGTGAGTGGGTGAGCGAGTGGGGGAATTGGTGAGCGAGTTCATATTTCTTTTGCACCTCACGTAGCCAACCGTGCAAATTCATCATCGTCACTCATCCACCCACTCACCCATTCATTCACTCACCCACCCACTGACCCATTCATTCACTCACCCACCCACCCACTCACCCATTCATTCACTCACTCACCCATTCATTCACTCACCCACCCATTCATTCACTCACCCACCCACTCACCCATTCATTCACTCACCCACTCACCCATTCATTCACTCACCCACCCACTCACCCATTCACTCACCCACCCACCCACTCACCCATTCATTCACTCACCCACCCACCCACTCACCCATTCATTCACTCACCCACCCACTCACCCATTCATTCACTCACCCACCCACTCACCCATTCATTCACTCACCCACTCACCCATTCATTCACTCACCCACCCACTCACCCATTTATTCACTCACCCACCCACCCACTCACCCATTCATTCACTCACCCACCCACCCACTCACCCATTCATTCACTCACCCACCCACTCACCCATTCATTCACCCACCTACTGACCCATTCATTCACTCACCCACCCACTCACTCATTCATTCACCCACCCACTGACCCATTCATTCACTCACCCACCCACCCACTCACCCATTCATTCACTCACCCACCCACCCATTCATTCACTCACCCACCCCTCACCCATTCATTCACCCACCCACTGACCCATTCATTCACTCACCCACCCACCCACTCACCCATTCATTCACTCACCCACCCACTCACCCATTCATTCACCCACCCACTGACCCATTCATTCACCCACCCACCCACTCACCCATTCATTCACCCACCCACCCGTTCACCCACCCACTCACCCACCCACCCATTTACCCACCCACCCACTCACCCATTCACTCATCCACCCACTCACCCACCCACTCACCCATTCACTTACTCACCCACTCACCCACCCACTCACCCACCCACTCACTCATTCACTCACCCACCCACCCACTCACCCATTCACTTATTCACCCACTCACCCACCCACTCACTCATTCATTCACCCATTCACCCACCCACCCACCCACTCACTCATACACCCACCCACTCACCAATTCACCCATTCACCCACCCACCCACTCACCCACCCACTCACCCATTCACTTACTCACCCACTCACCCACCCACTCACCCACCCACTCACTCATTCACTCATCCACCCACTCACCCATTCACTTACTCACCCACTCACCCACCCACTCACTCATTCATTCACCCATTCACCCACCCACTCACTCATACACCCACCCACTCACCAATTCACCCACTCACCCATTCACCCACCCACTCACCCACCCACTCACCCATTCACTTACTCACCCACCCACTCACTCATTCATTCACTCACCCACCCACTCACCCATGCACTTACTCACCCACTCACCCACCCACTCACTCATTCATTCACCCACTCACCCATTCACCCACCCACCCACTCACCCATTCATTCACCCACCCACTCACTCACTCACCCACTCACCCACCCACCCACCCACTCACCCCACCCACCCACCAACCACGTATGTACCGTATGTTCGACTTCTTTTGCAACCCTCCGTAGCCAACCGTGCTAATCGGAGGTGCGCCTATTATTTTTTTACTACGTTGTGGTCGTGCCTGGCAGCAAAGAAAATGGGCCCTGGCATGTGACACGATTGATGACCGAATGGCGAGGAATGATTCACACCGGTTGCCATGGAATGTGTCGCCCGGTTCCCCCGGCTCTGCAGCAAATGAAAGTGCAGCCACTGAAGGCGCTGAACCTGGACCCGGAGTCCAACCGGGGTACAAGGAAAGTCAAAAGGCAGGCGAGGGTAGCTCCACTCACTGGTGAGTCGCGCTCGCTCGCTCACCCAGCCACTCAACTACCCACCCAGCCGCTCGCCTACCCGCCCAGCCGCTCAGCTACACACTCAGCCGCTCAACTACTCACCCAGCCACTCACCCAGCCACTCGCCCAGCCACTCACCTACTCACCCAGCCACTCAACTACTCACCCAGTCACTCACCCAGCCACTCAACTACCCACCCAGCCGCTCGCCTACCCGCCCAGCCGCTCGCCTACCCACCCAGCCACTCAGCTACACACTCAGCCGCTCAACTACCCGCCCAGCGACTCAACTACTCACCCAGCCACTCAGCTACACACTCAGCCACTCAACTACCCACCCAGCCGCTCGCCTACCCGCCCAGCCACTCAGCTACACACCCAGCCACTCAACTTCCCACCCAGCCACTCACCCAGCCACTCAACTACCCCCTCAGCCACTCAACTACTCACCCAGCCACTCGCCCAGCCACTCACCTACCCACCCAGCTACTCAACTACTCACCCAGCCACTCAACTACCCGCCCAGCCACTCAACTACCCACCCAGCCACTCACCTACTCACCCAGCCGCACACCCAGCCACTCACCCAGCCGTTTAACCAGCCACTCACCTACTCACCCAGCTACTCACCTACTCACACAGCCACTCACCTACTCACCCAGCTACTCATCTACTCACCCAGCCACTCACCTACTCACCCAGCTACTCATCTACTCACCCAACCACTCACCTACTCACTTAGCCACTCACCTACCCACCCAGCCACTCACCTACTCATGCAGCCACTCACCTACCCACCCAGCCGCTCACCTACTCACCCAGCCGCTCGCCTACCCACCCAGCCACTCACCTACCCACCCAGCCACTCGCCTACTCACTTAGCCACTCACCTACCCACCCAGCCACTCACCTACTCACGCAGCCACTCACCTACTCACGCAGCCCCTCGCCTACTCACCCAGCCACTCACCTACTCACGCAGCCACTCACCTACCCACCCAGCCACTCACCTACTCACCCAGCCGCTCACCTACTCACCCAGCCACTCACCTACTCACCCAGCCACTCACCTACTCACCCAGCCACTCACCTACTCACCCAGCCGCTCACCTACTCACCCAGCCGCTCACCCAGCCACTCACCCAGCCGCTTAACCAGCCACTCACCTACTCACTTAGCCACTCACCTACTCACCCAGCCACTCACCTACTCACCCAGCCACTCACCTACTCACCCAGCCACTCACCTACTCATCCAGCCCCTCACCTACTCACCCAGCCACTCACCTACTCACCCAGCCCCTCACCTACTCACCCAGCCACTCACCTACTCACCCAGCCGCTCGCCTACTCACCCAGCCACTCACCTACTCACCCAGCCCCTCACCTACTCACCCAACCACTCACCTGCTCACCCAACCACTCACCTACTCACCCAGCCGCTCGCCTACTCACCCAACCACTCAACAACTCACCCGGCCACTCACCCAGTCACTCACCCAGCCGCTCACCTACTCACCCAACCACTCACCTGTTCACCCAGCCACTCACCTACTCACCCAGCCACTCAACTACTCAATCAGCTGCTCAACTACGAATGATGTTGACAATGGTGGTAATGATGGTGACGATGGTAGCGATGACGATGCTAGTGACGATGATGGTAGTGGTGATGATGGTCGTGGCGATGATGTTGGCGATGGTGGTGATGATGGTAGCGATGACGATGCTAGTGACGATGATGGTAGTGGTGATGATGCTCGTGACGATGATGTTGACGATGGTGGTGGCGATGGTGACGATGGCAGCGATGACGATGATGGTAGTGGTCATGATGGTCGTGACGATGATGATGTTGGCGATGGTGGTGATGATGTTGGCGATGGTGGTGATGATGGTGACGATGGCGGTGATTTAGGCGATGGCGGTGATGTTGGCGATGGTGGTGATGATGGTGACGATGGCGGTGATTTAGGCGATGGCGGTGATGTTGGCGATGGTGGTGATGATGGTGACGATGGCGGTGATTTAGGCGATGGCGGTGATGTTGGCGATGGTGGTGATGATGGTGACGATGGCGGTGATTTTGGCGATGGCGGTGATGTTGGCGATGGTGGTGATGATGGTGACGATGGCGGTGATTTAGGCGATGGCGGTGATGATGGTGACGATGGCGGTGATTTAGGCGATGGCGGTGATTTAGGCGATGGTGGTGATGATGGTGACGATGGTGGTGATTTAGGCGATGGCGGTGATGTTGGCGATGGTGGTGATGATGGTGACGATGGCGGTGATGATGGTGACGATGGCGGTGATTTAGGCGATGGCGGTGATGTTGACGATGGTGGTGATGATGGTGACGATGGCGGTGATGATGGTGACGATGGCGGTGATTTAGGCGATGGTGGTGATGATGTTGGCGATGGCGGTGATTTAGGCGATGGCGGTGATGATGGTGACGATGGCGGTGATTTAGGCGATGGCGGTGATTTAGGCGATGGTGGTGATGATGGTGACGATGGCGGTGATTTAGGCGATGGCGGTGATGTTGGCGATGGTGGTGATGATGGTGACGATGGCGGTGATGATGGTGACGATGGCGGTGATTTAGGCGATGGCGGTGATGTTGACGATGGTGGTGATGATGGTGACGATGGCGGTGATTTAGGCGATGGTGGTGATGTTGGCGATGGCGGTGATGATGGTGACGATGGTGGTGATGATGGTGACGATGGTGGCGGTGATGGTGACGATGGTGATGATGGTGGCGATGGCGGTGATGATGGTGACGATGGCGGTGATTTAGGCGATGGCGGTGATTTAGGCGATGGCGGTGATGTTGGTGATGGTGGTGATGATGGTGACGATGGCAGTGATGTTGACGATGGCGGTGATTTAGGCGATGGCGGTGATGATGGTGACGATGGCGGTGATTTAGGCGATGGTGGTGATGATGGTGACGATGGCGGTGATTTAGGCGATGGCGGTGATGTTGTGTTCCTCTGTGTGCAGCACACAACTCTGTGGACTCGCATCGAGTGAAGAGATCGAAGGTGAGTGGCAGGCACGGAGAGACAGAGAGAGAGACAGAGAGAGACAGAGAGAGAGAGACAGAGAGAGAGAGACAGAGAGAGAGAGAGAGACAGAGAGAGAGACAGAGAGAGACAGAGAGAGACGGAGAGAGAGACGGAGAGACACAGAGAGAGAGACGGAGAGAGACAGAGAGACACAGAGAGAGAGACAGAGAGAGACAGAGAGAGAGAGACAGAGAGAGAGAAAGACGGAGAGAGATGGAGAGAGACAGAGAGAGACACATAGAGACACAGAGAGAGAGAGACAAAGAGAGACGGAGAGAGAGACGGAGAGAGAGACGGAGAGAGAGACAGAGAGAGAGATGGAAAGAGACAGAGAGAGAGACAGAGAGAGACGGAGAGAGACGGAGAGAGACGGAGAGACAGAGAGGTAGAGAGAGAGAGACGGAAAGAGAGAGACACACAGAGACAGTGACACACACAGAGACATTGAAACACAACACACAGAGACAGTGAAACACACACAGAGAGACACACACACACAGAGATAGAGAGACACACACACATAGAAAGAGAGACACACATACCGAGACAGTGAGACACAGAGACAGAGAGACACATAGAGACAGAGACACACACCGAGACAGTGAGACACAGAGAGACACACACAGAGACAGAGAGACACACACACAGAGACAAACACACACTGACACACACACACACAACACAACAACAACAACCGGCATTCGCCACTAAGTGGCGGTGACGTCACCACGACGCTTGTGCCAGGCCATGTGCACCTTGAGGCCACGTGAAGTGTCGAACGCCCGCTGGCAGGAAGTCACGGGGCAGACCCAGGTGCCACGGGTCGACTGAATGAGATGACTGAGATGACTGGCTGGTGCACCACCTGTGCCCCCTGCTGTGCCAACCTGCTGTGCTTTAGCCACCTGGCGCTCCGCTCGTTGTTTTGAGCGTCGCTCATCCGCCCTCCGTTGTTGTTGGAGGGCGACTGCCTCCAACTGCCCAGTCGCAGCGTCCTTCACGAGCCTCCTCCACAGAGGCCGATCTTGACACCGCTGGTACCAGTCATCGGCAAGTCCACTCAACTCCACGTCCTCCTGTACCACATCACTCCATCTCTTCTCCAGCCCGTGCTGCGCCCATTTAGCCCCCTTGATCCGGCCGAACAAAAGCTGTTTCGGCATGCGGTGGCTGGGCATGCGGGCTACATGACCCAGCTAACGCAGCCTTGCCTGCCGGAGGAGCTCACCGATGGGACCTTGCCCAGATCTTTCAAGAATTTGTGAGCTCCTCACACAATCCAGCCTGGTTAAACCCAGGATGGATTGTAGGCAGGCTACCCTAAATGTTTCTAACCGGTGAAGATGTTCCATTAGGGGGGTCCACGTTTCGCAAGCGTAGAGAAGGGAGGGAATGACCGTGGCCGAGAAGACCTGAAGCTTAGTGCGGAGCGACAGACCATGTAGCTTCCACACAGCGTTACGCAACCGATTAAAAGATATTGCCGCTCGACTGATTCGGAGTGAGACCTCTGCTGTTAAACTGGAGCCGGTCATAAGCACACTGCTCAGGTATGGGAAACTCTCCACTCTCTCCACAACTGCCCCATCACCGATTGGGAGTTGTTGGGGTGGAGTGTCCGATGGTACAAAATACCCAGGCAGGTGCTTAGTTTTGGTGGGGCTGATGGTAAGGCCCCATCTCTTAGTGGCACGCTCCAGTCCCAGCAGCAGCGTCTCCAACTCCTCCTCTGAATGAGCAGCTATTACCAAATCATCGGCATACATGACGTGGTTGAGCAATAGGGAGCCATCCCTTGACCGCACCCGGGCACCGATCAGCCTCCCATTATATCTGTACCAAATGGAGAATCCCCCGGTACAGCTATTGAAAGCTTCACGAACTACGTGGTCAAAATAGATGTTAAATAATGTTGGAGCCAGAGGACATCCCTGTTGCTCCCCAAGGTGTACAGGGAATGGCTCTGACTCCCGGCCACGTAGTTTTACCCGGGCCCGCTCATCATCATGAAGGTCCTTAATGATCGTGAGCAGAGGGTCAGGTACTCCAAAAGCACGAAGAACAACCCAGAGCCCAGGCCTACTGATGGTATCATAGGCCTTGACCAGGTCAATAAAGCAGAGATGTAGGTCTTGCTGGAATTCCCTACACCTCTGCTGTAGCAGACGGACAGAAAATATGGCATCTGTGCAGGACCGCCCTTTCCTGAAACCGCATTGGGGCTCCGCAAGCCTCTCCTCAGCGTGCCTGGCAAGGCGATGTTGAATAATCCTTGCCAGGACCTTTCCCGGCACACTGAGGAGTGAGATGCCCCTGTAGTTGTTACAGTCTGTGCGGTCCCCATTCTTAAAGAGGGAGGCCATCAGGGCATCCTTCCAATCCTGCGGAACCCGTCCAGTGGTCCTGACTGTTGTTATGATGTCATATAGGCCAGTCTGTGCACAAACGCCACCCTCCCTCAGCATTTTGCTTGGGAGCTCATCTCTGCCCGCTGCCTTTCCTGGTCTCAGACTCCGGATTGCCTTCAGTACTTCCTCAACTGATGGCACCTCAGCCAGCCACTCACAGGGGGTCACTTCCAATATTTGAGGTACTGCAGCCTCAGCAGGGTCATCCTCACTTTGTGCCACGATGTTTTCCTGGCTGAGGGATTTTCCCTCCCCCAGGACCTCACAGAAATGCTCAGCAAATCTGCAAACCTGTTCCTGGGGGTCGGGGATTGGGTCACCGTTTTTTCCCCTAATGATGGTAATAGGTGTGGCGCTGCAGGTTACTTTTTTGATGGAGTTACATTGAGATTTGTGATCACGGGCCACTGAGGCAGACTCCATCTCCTCAGCAACCCGCGACCACCACCCATCCTTGCAGCGCCCCACGGCTCTTCGAACCTCAGAGCGAAGGCTGCGTTAAGCCTCCTCATTCTCTGACGTGGGATTCTGTAGCCGATGACAGTGGGCCTGTCGCTTTTTCTCAACCATCCTGAACACCTCCTCTATCAGCCAAGGTCTCTGGGGAGGTCTGGACCGCGTACCCAAAGCAGCCAATGCAGCTGCATGAGTGACAGTCCTAAACCTCGCCCATTTACCCTCGACATCAGGAGGAGTGGGGGACGATGCCAACCCCAACCGCAGGCGATGATTAAATTCTTGCTTGAAACTTTCATCAGCTAGCTGAGACCAGGCTAGGTTGGAATGGGGTCCTGGGTGTACACCCACCACCGGAGTGGAAGAATGGCAGGCACATCTTACAGATGACAAGTCGATGGTCAGAGGGCAGATCAGCTCCACGGTAGGTCCTGGTGTCAAGGACATGGCCTCGCATCCGCTGGTCCGTCACTACGTAGTCCAGCAGATGTTCTTGCTTGGACCCGGCATGCATCCGTGATGTTGTGTGGATGCGCCGATGCCGGAACAGCGTGTTGGTAATTACAAGCCCATGCGCTGCACAGAAGTCTAGCACCCTCCTACCGTTGTTATTGAGCTGATCTGGCCCATGCCCTCCAATCACTCCAGACCAGGTGCCAGCATCATGACCAACTCAGGCATTGAAGTCACCCAACATGATGACTCTATCCCGACGGGCCACTTTAGCCAGCACCTGTGACAGGAGTTCATAGAAGGCACCTGACTCATCGGCTTTGCCTGCATCCCTCCACGGATGTTCGTCTTCGGTGGGGGCATAAGTAACCACGACCACCACTCCTCGCCTCCGATTGATGGGAAGGCGAGCCCAAAGTAGCCTGGGGCTTACAGCTTCCCACACCTCACCGCCACGCTCCCACGCCCCCTTCATTCTTTTGTTCAAAAGAAGAGCCACACCCTGTTGTTTGGCAGTCTGCTGCCCCGAGTAGAGGACTGTCCATCCCTCATGGTGGCAGCAGCCAGAACCGGTCCACCGGACCTCCTGAATGCCACAGAGATTCAGGTGGTACCGGTCCAGCTCCCGACAGAGGAGTGGCAGCCTTTCCTCCGCAGTGAGCGTTCGAACATTCCACGTGGCCACACGAAGTGGCTTTTCGTTGTTTCTGGCGGAGCCCCGAGGGTAGAGATTCAATCTCCTGGCTCCGCCAATTCGGGTTTGGCCAGGAGACGTCATAGACGCCTGTCCCCCCGGGGCCTCCGGCACAAGCTTATTAGTTAGATATTTTAGACGTGGTTTCGTGGTAATTTTTTTTTAAGGTGGAGGGGTTACCAGCCCCTCGCACCCGTCCAGAGCCCCCGTTTAGCCACTGTGGTGGTCACAGATGCCATGAGGGGAGGAGCCAATCGGAATTGGCTCCTCCCCCCACAGCACTGTCCACAACAGAGTTGCCCGTCCGGCACCACGAGGATGTAGGGCGTTGTTTTGCCGGACACAGAGAGACACACACACAGAGGCACGCACACAGAGACAGAGAGACACACACAAAGACACACACACAGAGACACACACACAGAGACACACAGAGACAGAGAGACACACACCGAGACAGAGACACAGAGAGACACACACAGAGACAGAGAGACACACACACAGAGACAGAGAGACACACAGAGACACACCCATAGACACACACAGAGACACACACAGAGACACACACCGTGACAGAGCGACACAGAGAGAAGCACACAGTAGACAGAGACACACACACAGAGACACACACAGAGACACTTGACAGAGCGACCCAGAGAGACGCACACAGAGACAGAGACACACACACGCACCGAGACAGTGAGACACGCACGCATACCGAGACAGTGAGACACACACACAGAGACACACACCGTGACAGAGCGACACAGAGAGACACACACCGGGACAGAGACACACACACAGAGACAGAGAGACACACACACAGACACAGAGAGACACACACAGAGACACACACAGAGACAGAGAGACACACACACACAGAGACACACACAGAGACACACACAGAGACAGAGACACACACAGAGACACACACGGAGACACACACAGAGACACACAGAGACAGAGAGACACACACACAGAGACACAGAGACACACACACCGAGACAGAGAGACACACACAGAGACAGAGACACACACACCGAGACAATGAGACACGCACGCATACCGAGACAGTGAGACACACACAGAGACACACACACAGAGACACACACAGAGACAGACACAGAGACACACACACAGAGACACACACAGAGACACACACCGTGACAGAGAAACACACACAGAGACAGTGAGACACACAGAGGCACACACCGTGACAGAGAGACACAGTGAGACACACACACAGAGACACACACACACACCGTGACAGAGAGACACAGAGAGACACACAGAGACAGAGAGACACACAGAGACAGAGAGACACACACAGAGAGACACACACCGAGACAGAGAGACACGCACACATACCTAGCCAGTGAGACGCACAGCACAGACACCGAGAGGCACACACAGAGACACACACAGAGACAGAGAGACACACACAGAGACAGAGAGACACACACAGAGACAGAGACACACACACCGTGACAGAGAGACACAGAGAGACACACACGCATACCGAGACAGTGTGAGACGCACAGCACAGACACCGAGAGGCACACACAGAGACACACACACAGAGACACACACACACCGTGACAGAGAGACACAGAGAGACACACAGAGACACACACACACCGTGACAGAGAGACACAGAGAGACACACAGAGACACACATACCTAGACAGTGAGACGCACAGCACAGACACCGAGAGGCACACACAGAGACACACACACCGTGACAGAGAGACACAGAGAGACACACAGAGACACACACACACACACCGTGACAGAGAGACACAGAGAGACACACAGAGACACACACCGTGACAAAGAGACACAGAGAGGCACACACACACACACCGTGACAGAGAGACACAGAGAGACACACACAGAGACACACACACAGAGACACACACACACACCGTGACAGAGAGACACAGAGAGACACACAGAGACACACATACCGAGACAGTGAGACGTACAGCACAGACACCGAGAGGCACACACAGACACACACACAGAGACACAGAGACACACACACACACTGTGACAGAGAGACACAGAGAGACACACAGAGACACACACACACACCGTGACAGAGAGACACACAGAGAGACACACAGAGACACACACACAGAGACACACACACACCGTGACAGAGAGACACAGAGAGACACACAGAGACACACACACACACCGTGACAGAGAGACACAGAGAGACACACAAAGACACACACACACACACCGTGACAGAGAGACACACACAGAGACACACACACACACCGTGACAGAGAGACACAGAGACACACACACACACACCGTGACAGAGAGACACACAGAGACACACACACACACCGTGACAGAGAGACACAGAGAGACACACAGAGACACACACACACACCGTGACAGAGAGACACACAGAGACACACACACCGTGACAGAGAGACACACAGAGACACACAGAGACACACACACACACACCGTGACAGAGAGACACACAGAGACACACACACCGTGACAGAGAGACACAGAGAGACACACATAGACACACACACACCGTGACAGAGAGACACACAGAGACAGAGACACACACCGTGACAGAGAGACACAGAGAGACACACAGAGACAGAGACACACACCGTGACAGAGAGACATAGAGAGACACACAGAGACACACACACACCGTGACAGAGAGACACAGAGAGACACACAGAGACACACACACATACCGAGACAGTGAGAGACGCACAGCACAGACACCGAGAGGCACACACAGACACACACACAGAGACACAGAGACACACACACACACACACCGTGACAGAGAGACACACAGAGACACACACACCGTGACAGAGAGACACACAGAGACACACAGAGACACACACACACACACCGTGACAGAGAGACACACAGAGACACACACACCGTGACAGAGAGACACAGAGAGACACACAGACACACAGAGACACACACCGTGACAAAGAGACACAGAGAGGCACACACACACACACACCGTGACAGAGAGACACACAGAGACACACAGAGACACACACACACCGTGACAGAGAGACACAGAGAGACACACACAGAGACACACACACACTGTGACAGAGAGACACAGAGAGATACACAGAGACACACACACACACCGTGACAGAGAGACACACAGAGACACACACACACACCGTGACAGAGAGACACAGAGAGACACACAGAGACACACACACCGTGACAGAGAGACACACAGAGACATACACACACACCGTGACAGAGAGACACAGAGAGACACACAGAGACACACATACCTAGACAGTGAGACGCACAGCACAGACACCGAGAGGCACACACAGAGACACACACACACACCGTGACAGAGAGACACAGAGAGACACACAGAGAGACACACACAGAGACAGAGAGACACAGAGAGACACACAGAGACACACACACACACCGTGACAGAGAGACACAGAGACACACACAGAGACACACACACACACACCGTGACAGAGAGACACAGAGAGACACACACAGAGACACGCACACAGAGACACACACACACATACACACCGTGACAGAGAGACACACAGAGAGACACAGAGAGACACACAGAGACACACACACCGTGACAGAGAGACACACAGAGAGACACGCATACCGAGACAGTGAGAGACGCACAGCACAGACACCGCGTGGCACCGATGAGACTCCAGCGCCACCACCCCCCCGCTCCCCGGCAGCCGGACGAGGCGTTGGCCGAGGGCGACGAAGTGGCGGTGACCCCGTTGCCGGACGAGGACGAGCTCAGGCGCCGGATTCTGAGCAAGCTCAACGATGGCGGGATCCGCTGTCTCATGGAGCTGCAGAAGATCGGCAGGAAGAGGGCCGAGCTGCTGCAGGGCTGGAGGACAGTGCGGGGACCCTTCACTCGGGTGGGTCGCCCACGGCTGGTGCTGGAGAGGTGGTGCTGGGTGGGCCGGTGGGTGGGTGGATGGGTGGGTGAGTAGGTTAGGTGGATGGGTGAGTAGGTGGGTGAGTAGGTGGGTGGATGGGTGGGTGGATGGGTGGGTGGATGGGTGGGTGGGTGAATGGGTGGATGGGTGGGTGGGTGGATGGATGGATGGGTGGGTGGGTGAATGGGTGGGTGAATGGGTGAATGGGTGGATGGGTGGGTAGATGAATGGGTGGATTGGTGGATGAGTTGGTGGATGGGTGGATTGGTGGGTGGGTGGGTGGGTAGATGGGTGGGTGGGTGAATGGGTGGGTTGATGGGTGGGTTGATGGGTGGATGGGTGGGTTGTGTGGATGGGTTGGTGGGTGAATGGGTGGATGGGTAGGTGGGTGAATGGGTGGGTGAATGGGTGGGTGGATGGGTGGGTGGATGGGTAGATGGCTGGTTGGGTGAATGGGTGGGTGGGTGGGTGAATGGGTGGGTGGGTGAATGGGTGGGTGGATGGGTGGATGGGTGGATGGGTGGGTAGATGAATGGGTGGATGGGTGGGTGGATTGGTGGATGGATGGGTGGGTGGATGGGTGGGTGGGTGAATGGGTGGGTGAATGGGTGGGTGAATGGGTGGGTGGATGGGTGTGTGGATGGGTGGGTGGATGGGTGGGTGGATGGGTGGGTGAATGGGTGGGTGGATGGGTGGATGGGTGGGTGGGTGAATGTGTGGGTGGATGGGTGGATGGGTGGGTGAATAGGTGGGTGAATGGGTGGGTGGATGGGTGGATGGGTGGGTGGGTGAATGTGTGGATAGGTGGGTGGGTGGGTGGATGGGTGGATGGGTGGGTTGGGTGGATGGGTGGGTGGGTTGGGTGGATGGGTTGGTGGGTGGATGGGTTGGTTTTGGATGGGTGGGTGGGTTTTGGATGAGTGGGTGGTTGTTTGGGTTTAGGATGGATGGGTGGGTGGGTTTTGCATGATTGGGTGGGTGGGTTTAGGATGGATGGGTTTAGGATAGATGGGTGGTTGGGTTTTGGATGGATGGGTGGGTGGGTTTAGGATGGATGGGTGGCTGGGTTTTGGATGGATGGGTGGGTGGGTTTAGGATGGGTGGGTTGGTGGGTTTTTGGTGGGTGGTTGTTTGGGTTTTGGATGGGTGGGTGGGTTTAGGATGGATGAGTGGGTGGGTTTTGGATGGGTGGGTGGGTGGGTTTAGGATGGATGAGTGGGTGGGTTTAGGATGGGTGGGTTGGTGGGTTTTTGGTGGGTGGTTGTTTGGGTTTAGGATGGATGGGTGGGTTTTGGATGAATGGGTGGGTGGGTTTAGGATAGGTGGGTGGGTGGGTTTAGGATGGATGGGTGGGTGGGTTTTTGGTGGGTGGTTGTTTGGGTTTAGGATGGATGGGTGGGTGGGTTTAGGATGGGTGGGTGGGTTTTTGGTGGGTGGTTGTTTGGGTTTAGGATGGATGGGTCGGTGGAGGAGGAGGACAAGTGGTGGGGGGAAAGCAGACAAAGCCGAAAGTTAATTGTCGTCGTAGGCCGATGAGTCCTTCACCCCTAGCCCTCCCCTCTCGCCTGAGTGATCCTGCCCGGGGAGCTCACTCGAGCCAGGCAGGGCACCCGGGCGCGAGGAGACCGATGCGATCTCCCCTCCCCCTCCCTTTGTCTCTCCTCCTTCAGATCGAGGACCTGGAAAAGGTGGAGGGGATGACGGCCAAGTGGGTGGAGTCGTTTATCAAGGTGAGAGGGGGACTCCGGGAGACCGGGTCTCAGGGTGGGAGAGACTCACTCAGGGAGACCGGGTCTCAGGGTGAGAGAGACTCAGGGAGACCGGGTCTCAGGGTGAGAGAGACTCAGGGAGACCGGGTCTCAGGGTGAGAGAGACTCAGGGAGACCGGGTCTCAGGGTGAGAGAGACTCAGGGAGACCGGGTCTCAGGGTGAGAGAGACTCAGGGAGACTGGGTCTCAGGGTGAGAGAGACTCAGGGAGACCGGGTCTCAGGGTGAGAGAGACTCACTCAGGGTGAGAGAGACTCAGGGAGACCGGGTCTCAGGGTGAGTGAGACTCAGGGAGACCGGGTCTCAGGGTGAGAGAGACTCAGGGAGACCGGGTCTCAGGGTGGGAGAGACTCAGGGAGACCGGGTCTCAAGGTGAGAGAGACTCAGGGAGACCAGGTCTCAGGGTGAGAGAGACACAGGGAGACCGGGTCTCAGGGTGGGAGAGACTCAGGGAGACCGGGTCTCAGGGTGAGAGAGACACAGGGAGACCGGGTCTCAGGGTGAGAGAGACTCCGGGAGACCGGGTCTCAGGGTGAGAGAGACTCAGGGAGACCGGGTCTCAGGGTGAGAGAGACTCAGGGAGACCAGGTCTCAGGGTGGGAGAGACTCAGGGAGACCGGGTCTCAGGGTGAGAGAGACTCAGGGAGACCGGGTCTCAGGGTGAGAGAGACTCCGGGAGACCGGGTCTCAGGGTGAGAGAGACTCAGGGAGACTGGGTCTCAGGGTGAGAGAGACTCAGGGAGACCGGGTCTCAGGGTGAGAGAGACTCAGGGAGACCGGGTCTCAGGGTGAGAGAGACTCAGGGAGACCGGGTCTCAGGGTGAGAGAGACTCAGGGAGACCGGGTCTCAGGGTGAGAGAGACTCAGGGAGACCGGGTCTCAGGGTGACAGACTCAGGGAGACCGGGTCTCAGGGTGAGAGAGACTCAGGGAGACCGGGTCTCGGGGTGAGAGAATCGGGGAGACCGGGTCTCAGGGTGAGAGAGACTCAGGGAGACCGGGTCTCAGGGTGAGAGAGACTCAGGGAGACCAGGTCTCAGAGTGAGAGAGACTCAGGGAGACCGGGTCTCAGGGTGAGTGAGACTCAGGGAGACCGGGTCTCAGGGTGAGAGAGACTCCGGGAGACCGGGTCTCAGGGTGAGAGAGCCTCAGGGAGACCGGGTCTCAGGGTGAGAGAGACTCAGGGAGACCGGGTCTCAGGGTGAGAGAGACTCAGGGAGACCGGGTCTCAGGGTGGGAGACTCAGGGAGACCGGGTCTCAGGGTGAGTGAGACTCAGGGAGACCGGGCCTCAGGGTGAGAGAGACTCAGGGAGACCGGGTCTCAGGGTGTGAGAGACTCAGGGAGACCGGGTCTCAGGGTGAGAGAGACTCAGGGAGACTGGGTCTCAGGGTGAGAGAGACTCAGGGAGACCGGGTCTCAGGGTGAGAGAGACTCACTCAGGGTGAGAGAGACTCAGGGAGACCGGGTCTCAGGGTGAGTGAGACTCAGGGAGACCGGGTCTCAGGGTGAGAGAGACTCAGGGAGACCGGGTCTCAGGGTGGGAGAGACTCAGGGAGACCGGATCTCAAGGTGAGAGAGACTCAGGGAGACCAGGTCTCAGGGTGAGAGAGACACAGGGAGACCGGGTCTCAGGGTGGGAGAGACTCAGGGAGACCGGGTCTCAGGGTGAGAGAGACACAGGGAGACCGGGTCTCAGGGTGAGAGAGACTCCGGGAGACCGGGTCTCAGGGTGAGAGAGACTCAGGGAGACTGGGTCTCAGGGTGAGAGAGACACAGGGAGACCGGGTCTCAGGGTGAGAGAGACTCCGGGAGACCGGGTCTCAGGGTGAGAGAGACTCAGGGAGACCGGGTCTCAGGGTGAGAGAGACTCAGGGAGACCAGGTCTCAGGGTGGGAGAGACTCAGGGAGACCGGGTCTCAGGGTGAGAGAGACTCAGGGAGACCGGGTCTCAGGGTGAGAGAGACTCCGGGAGACCGGGTCTCAGGGTGAGAGAGACTCAGGGAGACTGGGTCTCAGGGTGAGAGAGACTCAGGGAGACCGGGTCTCAGGGTGAGAGAGACTCAGGGAGACCGGGTCTCAGGGTGAGAGAGACTCAGGGAGACCGGGTCTCAGGGTGAGAGAGACTCAGGGAGACCGGGTCTCAGGGTGAGAGAGACTCAGGGAGACCGGGTCTCAGGGTGACAGACTCAGGGAGACCGGGTCTCAGGGTGAGAGAGACTCAGGGAGACCGGGTCTCGGGGTGAGAGAATCGGGGAGACCGGGTCTCAGGGTGAGAGAGACTCAGGGAGACCGGGTCTCAGGGTGAGAGAGACTCAGGGAGACCAGGTCTCAGAGTGAGAGAGACTCAGGGAGACCGGGTCTCAGGGTGAGTGAGACTCAGGGAGACCGGGTCTCAGGGTGAGAGAGACTCCGGGAGACCGGGTCTCAGGGTGAGAGAGCCTCAGGGAGACCGGGTCTCAGGGTGAGAGAGACTCAGGGAGACCGGGTCTCAGGGTGAGAGAGACTCAGGGAGACCGGGTCTCAGGGTGGGAGACTCAGGGAGACCGGGTCTCAGGGTGAGTGAGACTCAGGGAGACCGGGCCTCAGGGTGAGAGAGACTCAGGGAGACCGGGTCTCAGGGTGTGAGAGACTCAGGGAGACCGGGTCTCAGGGTGAGAGAGACTCAGGGAGACTGGGTCTCAGGGTGAGAGAGACTCAGGGAGACCGGGTCTCAGGGTGAGAGAGACTCACTCAGGGTGAGAGAGACTCAGGGAGACCGGGTCTCAGGGTGAGTGAGACTCAGGGAGACCGGGTCTCAGGGTGAGAGAGACTCAGGGAGACCGGGTCTCAGGGTGGGAGAGACTCAGGGAGACCGGGTCTCAAGGTGAGAGAGACTCAGGGAGACCAGGTCTCAGGGTGAGAGAGACACAGGGAGACCGGGTCTCAGGGTGGGAGAGACTCAGGGAGACCGGGTCTCAGGGTGAGAGAGACACAGGGAGACCGGGTCTCAGGGTGAGAGAGACTCCGGGAGACCGGGTCTCAGGGTGAGAGAGACTCAGGGAGACCGGGTCTCAGGGTGAGAGAGACTCAGGGAGACCAGGTCTCAGGGTGGGAGAGACTCAGGGAGACCGGGTCTCAGGGTGAGAGAGACTCAGGGAGACCGGGTCTCAGGGTGAGAGAGACTCCGGGAGACCGGGTCTCAGGGTGAGAGAGACTCAGGGAGACTGGGTCTCAGGGTGAGAGAGACTCAGGGAGACCGGGTCTCAGGGTGAGAGAGACTCAGGGAGACCGGGTCTCAGGGTGAGAGAGACTCAGGGAGACCGGGTCTCAGGGTGAGAGAGACTCAGGGAGACCGGGTCTCAGGGTGAGAGAGACTCAGGGAGACCGGGTCTCAGGGTGACAGACTCAGGGAGACCGGGTCTCAGGGTGAGAGAGACTCAGGGAGACCGGGTCTCGGGGTGAGAGAATCGGGGAGACCGGGTCTCAGGGTGAGAGAGACTCAGGGAGACCGGGTCTCAGGGTGAGAGAGACTCAGGGAGACCAGGTCTCAGAGTGAGAGAGACTCAGGGAGACCGGGTCTCAGGGTGAGTGAGACTCAGGGAGACCGGGTCTCAGGGTGAGAGAGACTCCGGGAGACCGGGTCTCAGGGTGAGAGAGCCTCAGGGAGACCGGGTCTCAGGGTGAGAGAGACTCAGGGAGACCGGGTCTCAGGGTGAGAGAGACTCAGGGAGACCGGGTCTCAGGGTGGGAGACTCAGGGAGACCGGGTCTCAGGGTGAGTGAGACTCAGGGAGACCGGGCCTCAGGGTGAGAGAGACTCAGGGAGACCGGGTCTCAGGGTGTGAGACTCAGGGAGACCGGGTCTCAGGGTGAGAGAGACTCAGGGAGACCGGGTCTCAGGGTGAGAGACTCACTCAGGGAGACCGGGTCTCAGGGTGAGAGAGCCTCATCCCTCCCCTCCCTGCATCCCTCTCCTCCCTCCCTCCCATTCCTCTCCCTTTCTCTCTCCGCAGGCGAACTTGCTGGTGCAGATTTGACAGGAGGGGTGGAGGTTGCGCGGGAAGGACAGCAAACTAAACACGCAGACTCACTGGTTTTAAATACATTCGTTTTCAATGCAAAATCTGTGCCAGTCTTTGATTATTATCCGTGTGGTGAGTCTGTGGGTCTGTGTGTGGTGAGCCTGTGGGTCTCTGTGTGGTAAGTCTGTGGGTCTCTGTGTGGTGAGTCTGTGGGTATCTGTGTGAGTCTGTGGGTCTTTGTGTGGTGAGTCTGTGGGTCTCTGTGTGGTGAGTCTGTGGGTCTCTGTGTGGTGAGTCTATGGGTCTCTGGTCTCTGTGTGGTGAGTCTGTGGGTCTCTGTGTGGTGAGTCTGTGGGTCTCTGTGTGGTGAGTCTATGGGTCTCTGGTCTCTGTGTGGTGAGTCTATGGTTCTCTGTGTGGTGAGTCTATGGGTCTGTGTGTGGTGAACCTGTGGGTCTGTGTGTGGTGAGTCTCTGTGTGGTGAGTCTGTGGGTCTTTGTGTGGTGAGCCTGTGGGTCTCTGTGTGGTGAGTCTATGGGGATCTGTGTGGTGAGTGTGGGTCTGTGTGTGGTGAGCCTGTGGGTCTCTGTGTGGTGAGTCTATGGGTCTCTGGTCTCTGTGTGGTGAGTATATGGTTCTCTGTGTGATGAGTCTATGGGTCTGTGTGTGGTGAGCCTGTGGGTCTGTGTGTGGTGAGTCTGTGGGTCTGTGTGTGGTGAGTCTCTGTGTGGTGAGTCTGTGGGTCTGTGTGTGGTGAGTCTGTGGGTCTGTGTGTGGTGAGCCTGTGGGTCTCTGTGTGGTGAGTCTATGGGGATCTGTGTGGTGAGTGTGGGTCTGTGTGTGGTGAGCCTGTGGGTCTCTGTGATGAGTCTGTGGGTCTCCGTGTGGTGAGTCTGTGGGTCTCTGTGTGGTGAGTCTGTGGGTCTCTGTGTGGTGAGTCTATGGGGATCTGTGTGATGAGTCTGTGGGTCTCTGTGTGGTGAGCCTGTGGGTCTCTGTGTGGTGAGTCTGTGGGTCTCTGTGTGGTGAGTCTGTGGGTCTCTGTGTGGTGAGCCTGTGGGTCTGTGTGGTGAGTCTGTAGGTCTCTGTGTGGTGAGTCTATGGGTCTGTGTGGTGAGTCTGTGGGTCTCTGTGTGGTGAGTCTGTGGGTCTGTGTGTGGTGAGTCTGGGTCTCTGTGTGGTGAGTCTGTGGGTCTCTGTGTGGTGAGTCTATGGGTATCTGTGTGGTGAGCCTGTGGGTCTCTGTGTGGTGAGTCTATGGGTTTCTGTGTGATGAGTTTTTGGGTCTCTGTTTGGTGAGTCTGTGGGTCTCTGTGGTGAGTCTGTGGGTCTCTGTGTGATGAGTCTGTGGGTATCTGTGTGGTGAGTCTGTGGGTCTCTGAGTCTGTGGGTCTCTGTGTGGTGAATCTATGGGTCTCTGTGTGGTGATTCTGTGGGTCTCTGTGTGGTGAGTCTATGGGTCTCTGTGTGGTGAGCCTGTGGGTCTCTGTTTGGTGAGTCTGTGGGTCTCTGTGTCGTGAGTCTATGGTCTGTGTGGTGAGTCTGTGGGTCTCTGTGTGGTGAGTCTGGGTCTGTGTGGCGAGTCTGTGGGTCTCTGTGTGAGTCTGTGGGTCTTTGTGTGGTGAGTCTGTGGGTCTCTGTGTGGTGAGTCTGTGGGTCTCTGTGTGGTGAGTCTATGGGTCTCTGGTCTCTGTGGTGAGTGTATGGGTCTCTGTGTGGTGAGTCTGTGGGTCTCTGTGTGGTGAGTCTGTGGGTCTCTGTGTGGTGAGTCTGGGTCTCTGTGTGGTGAGTCTATGGGTCTGTGTGGTGAGTCTGTGGGTCTCTGTGTGGTGAGTCTATGGGTCTGTGTGGTGAGTCTGTGGGTCTCTGTTTGGTGAGTCTGTGGGTCTCTATGTGGTGAGTCTGTGGGTCTCTGTGTGGTGAGTCTGTGGGTCTCTGTGTGGTGAGTATATGGGTCTCTGTGTGGTGAGCCTGTGGGTCTCAGGGTGAGAGAGCCTCAGGGAGACCGGGTCTCAGGGTGAGAGAGACTCAGGGAGACCGGGTCTCAGAGTGAGAGAGACTCACTCAGGGAGACCGGGTCTCAGGGTGAGAGAGACTCAAGAGAGACCGGGTCTCAGGGTGAGAGAGACTCACTCAGGGAGACCGGGTCTCAGAGTGAGAGAGACTCAGGGAGACCGGGTCTCAGGGTGAGAGAGACTCACTCAGGGAGACCGGGTCTCAGGGTGAGAGAGACTCAGGGAGACCGGGTCTCAGGGTGAGAGAGACTCAGGGAGACCGGGTCTCAGGGTGAGAGAGACTCAGGGAGACCGGGTCTCAGGGTGAGAGAGACTCAGGGAGACCGGGTCTCAGGGTGAGAGAGACTCAGGGAGACCGGGTCTCAGCGTGAGAGAGACTCAGGGAGACCGGGTCTCAGGGTGAGAGAGACTCAGGGAGACCGGGTCTCAGGGTGAGAGAGACTCAGGGAGACCGGGTCTCAGGGTGAGAGAGACTCAGGGAGACCGGGTCTCAGGGTGAGAGAGACTCAGGGAGACCGGGTCTCAGGGTGAGAGAGACTCACTCAGGGAGACCGGGTCTCAGAGTGAGAGAGACTCAGGGAGACTGGGTCTCAGGGTGAGAGAGACTCACTCAGGGAGACCGGGTCTCAGGGTGAGAGAGACTCAGGGAGACCGGGTCTCAGAGTGAGAGAGACTCAGGGAGACCGGGTCTCAGGGTGAGAGAGACTCAGGGAGACCGGGTCTCAGGGTGAGAGAGACTCAGGGAGACCGGGTCTCAGGGTTGAGAGAGACTCAGGGAGACCGGGTCTCAGGGTGAGAGAGACTCAGGGAGACCGGGTCTCAGGGCGAGAGAGACTCAGGGAGACCGGGTCTCAGGGTGAGAGAGACTCAGGGAGACCGGGTCTCAGGGTGAGAGAGACTCAGGGAGACCAGGTCTCAGAATGTGAGAGACTCAGGGAGACCGGGTCTCAGGGTGAGAGAGACTCAGGGAGACCGGGTCTCAGGGCGAGAGAGACTCAGGGAGACCGGGTCTCAGGGTGGGAGAGACCCAGGGAGACCGGGTCTCAGGGCGAGAGAGACTCAGGGAGACCGGGTCTCAGCGTGAGAGAGACTCAGGGAGACCGGGTCTCAGGGTGGGAGAGCCTCAGGGAGACCGGGTCTCAGGGTGAGTGAGACTCAGGGAGACCGGGTCTCAGGGTGAGAGAGACTCAGGGAGACCGGGTCTCAGGGTGGGAGAGACTCAGGGAGACCGGGTCTCAGGGTGAGAGAGACTCAGGGAGACCGGGTCTCAGGGTGAGAGAGACTCAGGGAGACCGGGTCTCAGAATGTGAGAGACTCAGGGAGACCGGGTCTCAGGGTGAGAGAGACTCAGGGAGACCGGGTCTCAGGGTGAGAGAGACTCAGGGAGACCGGGTCTCAGGGTGGGAGAGACCCAGGGAGACCGGGTCTCAGGGCGAGAGAGCCTCAGGGAGACCGGGTCTCAGGGTGAGTGAGACTCAGGGAGACCGGGTCTCAGGGTGAGAGAGACTCAGGGAGACCGGGTCTCAGGGTGAGAGAGACTCAGGGAGACCGGGTCTCAGAATGTGAGAGACTCAGGGAGACCGGGTCTCAGGGTGAGAGAGACTCAGGGAGATCGGGTCTCAGGGTGAGAGAGACTCAGGGAGACCGGGTCTCAGGGTGGGAGAGACCCAGGGAGACCGGGTCTCAGGGCGAGAGAGACTCAGGGAGACCGGGTCTCAGCGTGAGAGAGACTCAGGGAGACCGGGTCTCAGGGTGGGAGAGCCTCAGGGAGACCGGGTCTCAGGGTGAGTGAGTCTCAGGGAGACCGGGTCTCAGGGTGAGAGAGACTCAGGGAGACCGGGTCTCAGGGTGGGAGAGACTCAGGGAGACCGGGTCTCAGGGTGAGAGAGACTCAGGGAGACTGGGTCTCAGGGTGAGAGAGACTCAGGGAGACCGGGTCTCAGGGTGAGAGAGACTCAGGGAGACCGGGTCTCAGGGTGAGAGAGACTCAGGGAGACCGGGTCTCAGGGTGAGAGAGACTCAGGGAGACCGGGTCTCAGGGTGAGAGAGACTCAGGGAGACCGGGTCTCAGGGTGAGAGAGACTCAGGGAGACCGGGTCTCAGGGTGAGAGACTCACTCAGGGAGACCGGGTCTCAGGGTGAGAGAGCCTCATCCCTCCCCTCCCTGCATCCCTCTCCTCCCTCCCATTCCTCTCCCTTTCTATCTCCGCAGGCGAACTTGCTGGTGCAGATTTGACAGGAGGGGTGGAGGTTGCGCGGGAAGGACAGCAAACTAAACACGCAGACTCACTGGTTTTAAATACATTCGTTTTCAATGCAAAATCTGTGCCAGTCTTTGATTATTATCCGTGTGGTGAGTCTGTGGGTCTGTGTGTGGTGAGCCTGTGGGTCTCTGTGTGGTAAGTCTGTGGGTCTCTGTGTGGTGAGTCTGTGGGTATCTGTGTGAGTCTGTGGGTCTTTGTGTGGTGAGTCTGTGGGTCTCTGTGTGGTGAGTCTGTGGGTCTCTGTGTGGTGAGTCTATGGGTCTCTGGTCTCTGTGTGGTGAGTCTGTGGGTCTCTGTGTGGTGAGTCTGTGGGTCTCTGTGTGGTGAGTCTATGGGTCTCTGGTCTCTGTGTGGTGAGTCTATGGTTCTCTGTGTGGTGAGTCTATGGGTCTGTGTGTGGTGAACCTGTGGGTCTGTGTGTGGTGAGTCTCTGTGTGGTGAGTCTGTGGGTCTTTGTGTGGTGAGCCTGTGGGTCTCTGTGTGGTGAGTCTATGGGGATCTGTGTGGTGAGTGTGGGTCTGTGTGTGGTGAGCCTGTGGGTCTCTGTGTGGTGAGTCTATGGGTCTCTGGTCTCTGTGTGGTGAGTATATGGTTCTCTGTGTGATGAGTCTATGGGTCTGTGTGTGGTGAGCCTGTGGGTCTGTGTGTGGTGAGTCTGTGGGTCTGTGTGTGGTGAGTCTCTGTGTGGTGAGTCTGTGGGTCTGTGTGTGGTGAGTCTGTGGGTCTGTGTGTGGTGAGCCTGTGGGTCTCTGTGTGGTGAGTCTATGGGGATCTGTGTGGTGAGTGTGGGTCTGTGTGTGGTGAGCCTGTGGGTCTCTGTGATGAGTCTGTGGGTCTCCGTGTGGTGAGTCTGTGGGTCTCTGTGTGGTGAGTCTGTGGGTCTCTGTGTGGTGAGTCTATGGGGATCTGTGTGATGAGTCTGTGGGTCTCTGTGTGGTGAGCCTGTGGGTCTCTGTGTGGTGAGTCTGTGGGTCTCTGTGTGGTGAGTCTGTGGGTCTCTGTGTGGTGAGCCTGTGGGTCTGTGTGGTGAGTCTGTAGGTCTCTGTGTGGTGAGTCTATGGGTCTGTGTGGTGAGTCTGTGGGCCTCTGTGTGGTGAGTCTGTGGGTCTGTGTGTGGTGAGTCTGTGGGTCTCTGTGTGGTGAGTCTGTGGGTCTCTGTGTGGTGAGTCTATGGGTATCTGTGTGGTGAGCCTGTGGGTCTCTGTGTGGTGAGTCTATGGGTTTCTGTGTGATGAGTTTTTGGGTCTCTGTTTGGTGAGTCTGTGGGTCTCTGTGTGGTGAGTCTGTGGGTCTCTGTGTGAATAGTCTGTGGGTCTCTGTGTGATGAGTCTGTGGGTATCTGTGTGGTGAGTCTGTGGGTCTCTGAGTCTGTGGGTCTCTGTGTGGTGAATCTATGGGTCTCTGTGTGGTGATTCTGTGGGTCTCTGTGTGGTGAGTCTATGGGTCTCTGTGTGGTGAGCCTGTGGGTCTCTGTTTGGTGAGTCTGTGGGTCTCTGTGTCGTGAGTCTATGGTCTGTGTGGTGAATCTGTGGGTCTCTGTGTGGTGAGTCTGGGTCTGTGTGGCGAGTCTGTGGGTCTCTGTGTGAGTCTGTGGGTCTTTGTGTGGTGAGTCTGTGGGTCTCTGTGTGGTGAGTCTGTGGGTCTCTGTGTGGTGAGTCTATGGGTCTCTGGTCTCTGTGGTGAGTGTATGGGTCTCTGTGTGGTGAGTCTGTGGGTCTCTGTGTGGTGAGTCTGTGGGTCTCTGTGTGGTGAGTTTGGGTCTCTGTGTGGTGAGTCTATGGGTCTGTGTGGTGAGTCTGTGGGTCTCTGTGTGGTGAGTCTATGGGTCTGTGTGGTGAGTCTGTGGATCTCTGTTTGGTGAGTCTGTGGGTCTCTATGTGGTGAGTCTGTGGGTCTCTGTGTGGTGAGTCTGTGGGTCTCTGTGTGGTGAGTATATGGGTCTCTGTGTGGTGAGCCTGTGGGTCTCTGTGTGTGGTGAGTCTGTGGGTCTCTGTGTGGTGAGTCTATGGGTCTCTGTGTGATGAGTCTATGGGTCTCTGTATTGTGAGTCTATGGGTCCCCGTGTGGTGATGAGTCTGTGGGTCTCTTCGTGATGAGTCTATGGATCTCTGTGTGATGAGTCTATGGGTCTCTGTGTGATAAGTCTATGGGTCTCTGTGTGGCGAGTCTGTGGGTCTCTGTGTGATAAGTCTATGGGTCTCTGTGTGGTGAGTCTGTTGGTCTCTGTGTGGTGAGTCTATGGGTCTGTGTGGTGAGTCTGTGGGTTTATGTGGTGAGCCTATGGGTCTCTATGTGGTGAGTCTATGGGTCTCTGTGTGATGAGTATATGGGTCTCTGTGTGATGAGTCTATGGGTCTGTGTGTGATAAGTCTATGGGTCTCTGTGTGGCGAGTCTGTTGGTCTCTGTGGTGAGTCTATGGGTCTGTGTGGTGAGTCTGTGGGTCTGTGTGGTGAGTCTGTTGGTCTCTGGTGAGCCTGTAGGTTTATGTGGTGAGCCTATGGGTCTCTGTGTGATGAGTCTAGGGGTCTGTGTGTGATGAGTCTATGGGTCTCTGTGTGATGAGTATATGGGTCTCTGTGATGAGTCTATGGATCTGTGTGATGAGTCTGTGGGCCAAATATCTCTACACACATGATTCTGAATGTGGATGACCCGGAGAAAAATCCACGTGACCACCACGGGGAAAGAGAGAGACTTCAAATGCACAGGAGCAGGCTATGTGAGGGTCAGGATCAAACCCACGACCTCTCGCGTACCAGGCGAGGCAGTCAACATCTCCCAGCCACCGTGGTGCCCCTTAAATCAAAAATCAAAGTTCTGATCGCATCGTCAATTCCCAAGTTTCGGAAAGGGATGAGCGGAGCGCCGGGTGGCTAAAGCACAGCAAGTTGGCACAGTAGGGGGCACAGGTGGTGCATCAGCCACTCAGTCGTCTCAGTCAGTCGACCCGTGGCACCTGCTGGGTCTGCCCCGTGACCTCCTGCCGGCGGGCGTTCGACACTTCACGTGGCCTCAACGTGCACATGGCCTGGCACAAGCGTCGTGGTGACGTCACCGCCACTTAGTGGTGAATGGCGGTTGTTGTTGTGTGTGTGTGTCTTTGTGTGTGTGACACCGCTGGTACCAGTCATCGGCTGGTACCAGCCGATGACCGGTACCAGCGGTGTCAAGATCGGCCTCTGTGGAGGAGGCTCGTGAAGGACGCTACTGGGCAGTTGGAGGCAGTCACCCTCCAACAACAACAACGGAGGGCGGAGGAGCGACGCTCACAACAACGAGCGGAGCGCCGGGTGGCTAAAGCACAGCAGCTTGGCACAGTGGGGGGCACAGGTGGTGCATCAGCCAGTCATCTCAGTCAGTCGACCCGTGGCACCTGGGTCTGCCCCGTGAGCTCCTGCCGGCGGGCGTTCGACACTTCACGTGGCCTCAGGGTGCACATAGCCTGGCACAAGCGTCGTGGTGACGTCACCGCCACTTGGTGGCGAATGGCGGTTGTTGTTGTTGTCGTTGTTATTGTGTGTCTGTGTGTGTGTCTGTACGTCTGTGTTTGTGTGTGTCTGTGATGCAGAGCGATAGTGTAGCGGTTAGCGCTACGCTGCGCTATGAACCTGGCGACCCGGGTTCGATTCCCGCTCACGGCCAACACCAGTGACGGATTATCTGAACCGGTCCCGGGCCTCCCCTAGGTCGACTCAGCCTCAAATGAGTACCTGGTGCGGTGTGTAGTAAACATCGCCACTGGGGAGACAAAGGCGGTCGGGCGTGGTGCTGGCCACCCACCCCCTCGTGTGCCGTTCCGGCCTTCATAGGTGCTGCTCGCTAACAGCACTTGCCCCAACAGTCTGTTAAGGCTACACGGGGGATCTTTGTCTGTGTGTGTGTCTGTGTGTCTATCTGTGTGTCTGTGTGTGTGTCTGTGGGGGGTGGGGGGAGGGGAAGGGGGCACCCAGATCACGGCAGAAACCCCTCGGACCGCGTTCGCGGCCGTGGCCAGCATCAAGCGGCCTCGGCGGAGGACGACAGAGAGGCTTCAAGGGTCGCCGCTTTCGTCCTCGTGAAGTCTGCTGATTGTGTCGCGACACAAACCCCACCCCCAGGCGGCAACTTGACCCCCACCCCTAGCACCAACTTGGCCCCCTTACCAACATGGCTTTTGTACCAACATGGCCCCTGTACCAACATGGCCCCCGTACCTAGATGGCCCCTGTACCAACATGGCCCCCCCCCACCCTCCCCCCATACCAACATGGCCCCTGCCCACCCCCGTACCAACATGGCCTCCTGCCAACCCTCCTCCCCCTTACCAACATGGCCCCTTGCGCCCCCCCCCCCAGCACCAACTTGACCCCCACCCCTAGCACCAACTTGGCCCCCACCCCTAGCACCAACTTGACCCCCTTACCAACATGGCCCCTGTACCAACTGTCCCCCATCCTCTCCCCCCCCATACCAACATGGCTCCTGCCCACCGCCGTACCAACATGGCCTCCTGCCAACCCTCCCCCTCCTCCTCCTTACCAACATGGCCCCTTGCCCCCCCCCGCCGTACCAACATGGCCCCCGCCCACCCTCCCCCGTACCAACATGGCCCCCCACCCTCCTTCCGTACCAACATGGCCCCCTGCCCCCCCCTCCCGTACCAACATAGCCCCTGCCCACCCCCGTACCAACATGGCCTCTTACCAACACTCCCCCTCCTCCCCCTTACCAACATGGCCCCTTGCCCCCCCGCCCGCCGTACCCACATGGCCCCCGCCCACCCTCCCCCGTACCAACATGGCCCCCCCACCCTCCTTCCGTACCAACATGGCCCCCTGCCCCCCCCTCCCGTACCAACATGGCCCCTTGCCACCCCCTCCCGTACCAACATGGCCCCCAACCCTCTTCCGTACCAACATGGCCCCCGCACCCTCCTCCCTGTACCATCATGGCCCCTGCCCCCCATACCAATATGGCCCCCTGCCCACCCTCCTCCCCCCGTATCAACATGCCCCCCCCCAATCCCCCCATACCAACATGCCCCCCGGCCCACCCTCTCCCCCCCGTACCAACATGGCCCCCCCCGTACCAACACGGCCCCCGCCCACCCCCCCCATACCAACATGGCCCCCTGCCCACCCTCCTCCCCCGTACCAGCATGCCTCCCCCCCGTACCAACATGCCTCCCCCCCTCCTCCCGTACCAACATGGCCCCTCCACCCTCCCCACCGTACCAACATGGCCCCTCCCCACCGTACCAACATGGCACCCCCCCTCACCCTCCCCCACCCGTACCAACATGGCCCCTCCACCCTCCCCACCGTACCAACATGGCACCCCCCCTCTCCCTCCCCCACCCGTACCAACGTAACCCCACTCCCCCCACTCCCCCCCACTCCACAAAACGCCCGCTCCGGATGTGACGTCGCCGCCACCACAGCGCGCGCCGCCTTTTTTTTATTTTCCCTCCCAATCCACCGGAAGTGGCGCGTCCGCCATGTTAGGGTTTCGCCCGCGCCCCTGAGGAGGAGGAGGCGGAGGAGGCGGTGGCGGCGGTGGCTTGAGGGGCTGGGGGAAGGTATCTTCCGAGTCTCCGTTAAGACGCCGCCGCTGAAGAGGAGAAGAAGGGAGGAGGAGGAGGAGAGACGACACCGAGACGCGTTCCCGAGAGGAGGAGAGAGGAGGAGAGGAGAGAGAGAGAGAGAGAGCAAGACCATTTTTTTTCCTCTCAAAGAAAAATTATTCTGAGGTAAAAAAAACGGCGGCGTTCACCGGGGGGTTTGTTGTTGATTCTTCTCCTCCGCAGCGGCGTCGTGCTTACGATCTCCCGGTGTGGCGAGCGGCTTCCAATACCCCCCCCACCACCACCACCACCACCCCCCACGGGTCTATCGGGCCGCGAGGGAGCGAGCGAGCGAACGAATCCCGCGCGGTTTTTTTTTGTAAAGAACTTGGAGGTGGTGGGTGGTAGTGGGTGGTAGTGGGGGGGGGGGGTAGTGGGTGGTAGTGTGTGTGGGGGGGTGGGTGGGAAGAGTCGCTTAGACACTCCAAACACCCCAGCACCACCACCAGCACCACGACTCGCATCTTCAACCAAAACCCAACAACCAAAACCCAACAACAGCAACCATCGATAATCACCGCCAACACGGAATCCCGGGCCCGCAATCGGCTCATCGTCATCCATCGTCGTCGGCGGCGGCTTTCTGAGGTAAATTTTTTTAAATAATTTTGTTTTGTTAATATGACAAAAAAATTAATCGTAATAATAGTAATGCGTGAATGGTCGCACGTGCAGTCTGTGTAACGGAAATATATTAGTGGGGCTTTTGTGTGTGTGTTTAAATGGTGGTGGTGGTTGTTGTTGTGTTGGTGGGTCGGGTTTTTGTTTGAAGTTTTGGTGGTGGTGGTGGCGGCGGTGGATGTTAGACGAAGGCCGTCGTCGTTTGCAAAACCACCCACCACCATCTAGCAACAACAACCAACAACATCCACCAACAATAACAACAACCACCATTTAACAACCATCTAACAACCACCATCTAGCAACAACCACCACCATCTAGCAACAACCATCATCTAGCAACAACCATCATCTAGCAACAACCAACAATAACAACCAACAACAACCACCATCTAGCAACAACCAACAACAACCATCTAACAACAACCATCTAACAACAACCACCATCTAGTAACAACAACCACCATCTAGCAACAACAACCACCATCTAGCAACAACCAACAACAACCATCTTAACAACAACCACCATCTAGCAACAACAACCACCACCATCTAGCAACAACAACCACCACCATCTAGCAACAACAACCACCATCTAGCAACCACCATCTAACAATAACCACCATCTAGCAACAACCATCTAGCAAGAACAACCATCTAACAACAACCATCTAACAACAACCATCTAACAACAACCATCTAACAACAACCATCTAGCAACAGCAACCATCTAGCAACAACCACCATCTAGCAACAACCATCTAACAACAACAACCATCTAACAACAACAACCATCTAACAACAACCATCTAACAACAACAACCATCTAACAACAACAACCATCTAACAACAACCATCTAACAACCACCATCTAACAACAACCATCTAACAACAACAACCATCTAGCAACAACAACCATCTAACAACAACCATCTAGCAACAACCATCTAACAACAACAACCATCTAGCAACAACAACCATCTAACAACAACCATCTAACAACAACCACCATCTAACAACAACCATCTAACAACAACAACCATCTAGCAACAACAACCATCTAACAACAACCATCTAGCAACAACCATCTAACAACAACCATCTAGCAAGAACCACCATCTAACAACAACCATCTAGCAAGAACCACCATCTAACAACAACCATCTAGCAAGAACCACCATCTAACAACAACCATCTAACAACAACAACCATCTAACAACCATCTAGCAACAACAACCATCTAACAACAACCACCATATAGCAACAACCATCTAACAACAACAACCATCTAACAACAACAACTATCTAACAACAACCATCTAGCAACAACCATCTAGCAACAACCATCTAGCAACAACCATCTAACAACAACAACCATCTAACAACAACCATCTAACAACAACCATCTAACAACAACAACCATCTAACAACAACAACAACCATCTAGCAACAACAACCATCTAGCAACAACAACCATCTAACAACAACCATCTAGCAACAGCAACCATCTAGCAACAACCACCATCTAACAACAACCACCATCTAGCAACAACCATCTAGCAACAACAACCATCTAACAACAACCATCTAACAACAACAACCATCTAACAACAACCATCTAACAACAACCATCTAACAACAACCATCTAACAACAACCACCATCTAACAACAACCATCTAACAACAACCATCTAACAACAACCATCTAACAACAACCATCTAGCAACAACCATCTAACAACAACAACCATCTAGCAACAACCATCTAACAACAACAACCATCTAACAAAAACCATCTAGCAAGAACCACCATCTAACAACAACCATCTAGCAAGAACCACCATCTAACAACAACCATCTAGCAACAACAACCATCTAACAACAACCACCATATAGCAACAACCATCTAACAACAACCATCTAACAACAACCATCTAACAACAACCATCTAACAACAACCATCTAGCAACAACCATCTAGCAACAACAACCATCCAACAACAACCAACTAGCAACAACCATCTAACAACAACCAACTAGCAACAACAACCATCTAGCAACAACAACCATCTAACAACAACCATCTAACAACAACCATCTAGCAACAACCATCTAACAACCATCTAGCAACAACCATCTAACAACAACAACCATCTAACAACAACAACCATCCAACAACAACCAACTAGCAACAACCATCTAACAACAACCATCTAACAACAACCATCTAGCAACAACAACCATCTAACAACAACCATCTAACAACAACCATCTAGCAACAACCATCTAACAACAACCATCTAGCAACAACCATCTAGCAACAACAACCATCTAACAACAACAACCATCTAGCAACAACCAACAACCACCACCATCTTAACAACCACCATCTAGCAACAACCAACAACAACAACCACCAACAACCACCATCTAACAACAACAACCACCAATAACAACAACCACCATTTAACAACAACCATCTAACAACAACCACCATCTAACAACAACCACCAACAACCACCACCATCTTAACAACCACCATCTAGCAACAACCAACAACAACCACCATCTAGCAACCACCATCTAACAACAACCACCATCTAACAACAACCACCATCTAACAACCACCATCTAGCAACAACCAGCTAGCAACAACAACCATCCAACAACAACCAACTAGCAACAACCATCTAACAACAACCAACTAGCAACAACAACCATCTAGCAACAACAACCATCTAACAACAACCATCTAGCAACAACCATCTAACAACCATCTAGCAACAACCATCTAACAACAACAACCATCTAACAACAACAACCATCCAACAACAACCAACTAGCAACAACCATCTAACAACAACCATCTAGCAACAACAACCATCTAACAACAACCATCTAACAACAACCATCTAGCAACAACCATCTAACAACAACCATCTAGCAACAACCATCTAGCAACAACAACCATCTAACAACAACCATCTAGCAACAACCAACAACCACCACCATCTTAACAACCACCATCTAGCAACAACCAACAACAACAACCACCAACAACCACCATCTAACAACAACAACCACCAATAACAACAACCACCATTTAACAACAACCATCTAACAACAACCACCATCTAACAACAACCACCAACAACCACCACCATCTTAACAACCACCATCTAGCAACAACCAACAACAACCACCATCTAGCAACCACCATCTAACAACAACCACCATCTAACAACAACCACCATCTAGCAACAACCATCTAACAACAACCACCATCTAACAACAACCACCATCTAGCAACAACAACCATCTAACAACAACAACCATCTAACAACAACAACCATCTAACAACAACCACCATCTAACAACAACCATCTAACAACAACAACCATCTAGCAACAACAACCATCTAACAACAACCATCTAGCAACAACAACCATCTAACAACAACAACCATCTAACAACAACCATCTAACAACAACCATCTAACAACAACCATCTAGCAACAACCACCATCTAACAACAACCATCTAACAACAACCACCATCTAGCAACAACCACCATCTAGCAACAACAACCATCTAACAACAACCATCTAACAACAACCATCTAGCAACAACCATCTAGCAACAACCATCTAACAACAACAACCATCCAACAACAACCAACTAGCAACAACCATCTAACAACAACCAACTAGCAACAACAACCATCTAGCAACAACAACCATCTAACAACAACCATCTAACAACAACCATCTAGCAACAACCATCTAACAACCATCTAGCAACAACCATCTAACAACAACAACCATCCAACAACAACCAACTAGCAACAACCATCTAACAACCATCTAACAACAACCATCTAACAACAACCATCTAACAACAACCATCTAACAACAACCATCTAACAACAACCATCTAGCAACAACCATCTAGCAACAACCATCTAGCAACAACAACCATCTAACAACAACAACCATCTAGCAACAACCAACAACCACCACCATCTTAACAACCACCATCTAGCAACAACCAACAACAACAACCACCAACAACCACCAATAACAACAACCACCATTTAACAACAACCATCTAACAACAACCACCATCTAACAACAACCACCATCTAACAACAACCACCAACAACCACCACCATCTTAACAACCACCATCTAGCAACAACCAACAACAACCACCATCTAGCAACCACCATCTAACAACAACCACCATCTAACAACAACCACCATCTAGCAACAACCATCTAACAACAACCACCATCTAACAACAACCACCATCTAGCAACAACAACCATCTAACAACAACAACCATCTAACAACAACAACCATCTAACAACAACCACCATCTAACAACAACCATCTAACAACAACAACCATCTAGCAACAACAACCATCTAACAACAACCATCTAGCAACAACAACCATCTAACAACAACCATCTAGCAACAACAACCATCTAACAACAACCATCTAACAACAACCATCTAGCAACAACCACCATCTAACAACAACCATCTAACAACAACCATCTAACAACAACCACCATCTAGCAACAACCACCATCTAGCAACAACCACCATCTAGCAACAACCATCTAACAACAACCATCTAGCAACAACCACCATCTAACAACAACAACCATCTAACAACAACCACCATCTAACAACACCCACCATCTAGCAACAACCATCTAGCAACAACAACCATTTAACAACAACAACCATCTAACAACAACCATCTAACAACAACAACCATCTAGCAACAACAACCATCTAGCAACAACCATCTAGCAACAACCATCTAGCAACAACAACCATCTAACAACAACAACCATCTAGCAACAACAACCATCTAACAACAACCACCATCTAACAACACCTACCATCTAGCAACAACCATCTAGCAACAACAACCATTTAACAACAACAACCATCTAACAACAACAACCATCTAACAACAACAACCATCTAACAACAACCACCATCTAACAACAACAACCATCTAACAACAACAACCATCTAGCAACAACAACCATCTAGCAACAACAACCATCTAACAACAACAACCATCTAGCAACAACAACCATCTAACAACAACAACCATCTAACAACAACCACCATCTAACAACAACCACCATCTAGCAACAACCACCATCTAACAACAACAACCATCTAGCAAGAACCACCATCTAACAACAACCATCTAACAACAACAACCATCTAACAACAACAACCATCTAACAACAACAACCATCTAACAACCATCTAGCAACAACAACCATCTACACACAACCATCTAACAACAACCACCATCTAACAACAACCATCTAGCAACAACAACCATCTAACAACAACCATCTAGCAACAACAACCATCTAACAACAACCATCTAGCAACAACAACCATCTAGCAACAACAACCATCTAACAACAACCATCTAACAACAACCACCATCTAACAACAACCATCTAGCAACAACAACCATCTAACAACCATCTAGCAATAACCATCTAACAACCACCACCATCTAGCAACAACAAACATCTAACAACCACCACCATCTAACAACCACCACCATCTAACAACAACCATCTAACAACTACCATCTAGCAACAACAACCATCTAACAACAACCATCTAGCAACAACAACAACCATCTAACAACAACCATCTAACAACAACCATCTAGCAACAACCACCATCTAACAACAACAACCATCTAACAACCATCTAACAACAACCACCACCATCTAACAACAACCACCATCTAACAACAACAACCGTCTAGCAACAACAACCATCTAGCAACAACAACCATCTAACAATAACAACCATCTAGCAACAACCATCTAGCAACAACCATCTAGCAACAACCATCTAACAACAACCATCTAACAACAACAACCATCTAACAACAACCACCACCATCTAACAACAACAACCATCTAACAACAACCATCTAACAACAACCATCTAGCAACAACAACAACCATCTAACAACAACAACCATCTAGCAACAACCACCATCTAACAACAACAACCATCTAACAACAACCATCTAGCAACAACAACCATCTAACAACAACCATCTAGCAGCAACCATCTAACAACAACCATCTAACAACAACAACCATCTAACAACAACAACCATCTAACAACAACAACCATCTAACAACAACAACCACCTAACAACAACAACCATCTAACAACAACCATCTAACAACAACCATCTAACAACAACAACCATCTAACAACAACCATCTAGCAACAACCATCTAACAACAACAACCAACTAACACCACCAGTCACCACCAACTAACAACCACCAGCCACCACCAACTAACAACCACCAGCCACCACCAACTAACACCACCAGCCACCACCAACTAACAACCACCACCAACTAACACCACCAGCCACCACCAACTAACAACCACCACCAACTAACAACCACCAACTAACACCACCAGCCACCAACTAACAACCACCACCAACTAACACCACCAGCCACCACCAACTAACAACCACCAGCCACCACCAACTAACAACCACCAGCCACCACCAACTAACACCACCACCAACTAACAACCACCAGCCACCACCAACTAACAACCACCACCAACTAACAACCACCAGCCACCACCAACTAACACCACCAGCCACCACCAACTAACAACCACCAACTAACAACCACCAGCCACCACCAACTAACAACCACCAGCCACCACCAACTAACAACCACCAGCCACCACGAACTAACAACCACCAGCCACCACCAACTAACACCACCAGCCACCACCAACTAACACCACCAGCCACCACCAACTAACACCACCAGCCACCACCAACTAACAACCACCAGCCACCACCAACTAACAACCACCAACCACCAACTAACAACCACCAGCCACCACCAACTACTCGCCACCACCAACTAACACCACCAGCCACCACCAACTAACAACCACCAGCCACCACCAACTAACACCACCACCAACTAACAACCACCAGCCACCACCAACTAACACCACCAGCCACCACCAACTAACAACCACCAGCCACCACCAACTAACAACCACCAGCCACCACCAACTAACACCACCAGCCACCACCAACTAACAACCACCAGCCACCACCAACTAACAACCACCAGCCACCACCAACTAACACCACCAGCCACCACCAACTAACACCACCAGCCACCACCAACTAACACCACCAGCCACCACCAACTAACAACCACCAGCCACCACCAACTAACAACCACCAACCACCAACTAACAACCACCAGCCACCACCAACTACTCGCCACCACCAACTAACACCACCAGCTACCACCAACTAACAACCACCAGCCACCACCAACTAACACCACCAGCCACCACCAACTAACAACCACCAGCCACCACCAACTAACACCACCAGCCACCACCAACTAACAACCACCAGCCACCACCAACTAACAACCACCAGCCACCACCAACTAACACCACCAGCCACCACCAACTAACAACCACCAGCCACCACCAACTAACACCACCAGCCACCACCAACTAACAACCACCAGCCACCACCAACTAACACCACCAGCCACCACCAACTAACACCACCAGTCACCACCAACTAACAACCACCAGCCACCACCAACTAACAACCACCAGCCACCACCAACTAACACCACCAGCCACCACCAACTAACAACCACCAGCCACCACCAACTAACACCACCAGCCTCCACCAACTAACACCACCAGCCTCCACCAACTAACAACCACCAGCCACCACCAACTAATACCACCAGCCACCACCAACTAACAACCACCAGCCACCACCAACTAACACCACCAACTAACACCACCAACTAACACCACCACCAACTAACAACCACCAGCCACCACCAACTAACAACCACCAGCCACCACCAACTAACACCACCAGCCTCCACCAACTAACACCACCAGCCTCCACCAACTAACAACCACCAGCCACCACCAACTAATACCACCAGCCACCACCAACTAACAACCACCAGCCACCACCAACTAACAACCACCAGCCACCACCAACTAACAACCACCAGCCACCACCAACTAACAACCACCAGCCACCACCAACTAACACCACCAGCCTCCACCAACTAACAACCACCAGCCACCACCAACTAATACCACCAGCCACCACCAACTAACAACCACCAGCCACCACCAACTAACAACCACCAGCCACCACCAACTAACAACCACCACCAACTAACACCACCAGCCTCCACCAACTAACAACCACCAGCCACCACCAACTAACAACCACCAGCCACCACCAACTAACAACCACCAGCCACCACCAACTAACAACCACCAGCCACCACCAACTAACACCACCAGCCTCCACCAACTAACAACCACCAGCCACCACCAACTAATACCACCAGCCACCACCAACTAACACCACCAGCCACCACCAACTAACACCACCAGCCACCACCAACTAACAACCACCAACTAACAACCACCAACCACCAACTAACAACCACCAGCCACCACCAACTACTCGCCACCACCAACTAACACCACCAGCCACCACCAACTAACAACCACCAGCCACCACCAACTAACACCACCAGCCACCACCAACTAACAACCACCAGCCACCACCAACTAACACCACCAGCCACCACCAACTAACAACCACCAGCCACCACCAACTAACAACCACCAGCCACCACCAACTAACACCACCAGCCACCACCAACTAACAACCACCAGCCACCACCAACTAACACCACCAGCCACCACCAACTAACAACCACCAGCCACCACCAACTAACACCACCAGTCACCACCAACTAACAACCACCAGCCACCACCAACTAACAACCACCAGCCACCACCAACTAACACCACCAGCCACCACCAACTAACAACCACCAGCCACCACCAACTAACAACCACCAGCCACCACCAACTAACAACCACCAGCCACCACCAACTAACACCACCAGCCTCCACCAACTAACAACCACCAGCCACCACCAACTAATACCACCAGCCACCACCAACTAACAACCACCAGCCACCACCAACTAACAACCACCAGCCACCACCAACTAACAACCACCAGCCACCACCAACTAACAACCACCAGCCACCACCAACTAACAACCACCAGCCACCACCAACTAACACCACCAGCCACCACCAACTAACACCACCAGCCTCCACCAACTAACAACCACCAGCCACCACCAACTAACAACCACCAGCCACCACCAACTAACAACCACCAGCCACCACCAACTAACAACCACCAACCACCACCAACTAACAACCACCATCCACCACCAACTAACAACCACCAGCCACCACCAACTAACAACCACCAGCCACCACCAACTAACAACCACCAGCCACCACCAACTAACAACCACCAGTCACCACCAACTAACAACCACCAGCCACCACCAACTAACAACCACCAGCCACCACCAACTAACAACCACCAGCCACCACCAACTAACAACCACCAGCCACCACCAACTAACACCACCAGCCACCACCAACTAACACCACCAGCCACCACCAACTAACACCACCAGCCACCACCAACTAACACCACCAGCCACCACCAACTAACACCACCACCAACTAACAACCACCAGCCACCACCAACTAACAACCACCAGCCACCACCAACTAACACCACCAGCCACCACCAACTAACACCACCAGCCACCACCAACTAACACTACCAGCCACCACCAACTAACAACCACCAGCCACCACCAACTAACACCACCAGCCACCACCAACTAACAACCACCAGCCACCACCAACTAACAATCACCAGCCACCACCAACTAACACCACCACCAACTAACACCACCAGCCACCACCAACTAACAACCACCAACCACCACCAACTAACAACCACCATCCACCACCAACTAACAACCACCAGCCACCACCAACTAACAACCACCAGCCACCACCAACTAACAACCACCAGCCACCACCAACTAACAACCACCAGTCACCACCAACTAACAACCACCAGCCACCACCAACTAACAACCACCAGCCACCACCAACTAACAACCACCAGCCACCACCAACTAACACCACCACCCACTCGCCCTACCACCACCCACCCACTCGCCCCACCACCACCACCCACCCACTCGCCCCACCACCACCCACCCACTCGCCCCACCACCACCACCCACCCACTCGCCCCACCACCACCCACCCACTCGCCCCACCACCACCCACCCACTCGCCCCACCACCACCCACCACCACGACCCACCGGCCGTAGGAACGTGGAGTTGTCTTAGGGCAAAGTTAGTGGCGTGCTGGAGACGAGTAACGGTGTGGGTAGGTGGTGGTGGGGTGTGGGTGGGTTGTGGGTAGGTGGTGTGTGGGTGGTGGGTTGTGTGTGGGGTGTAGGTGGTGGGGGGTGGGTGGGTTGTGTGTGGGTGGTGGGGTGTGGGTGGGTTGTGTGTGTGAGTAGGTGGTGTGGGTGGGTTGTGTGTGGGTGGTTGGTGGGTTGTGTGTGTGGGTAGGTGGTGTGTGGGTTGTGGGTGGTTGGTGGGTTGTGGTGGGTGGGTTGTGTGTGGGTGGTGGTGGTGGTGGGTGGGTTGTGTGTGGGTGGTGGTGGTGGGTGGGTTGTGTGGGTAATGGTGTGTGTGGGTTGTGGGTGGTTGGTGGGTTGTGTGTGGGTGGTTGGTGGGTTGTGTGTGTGGGTAGGTAGTGTGTGGTTTGTGGGTGGTTGGTGGGTTGTATGGGTGGGTTGTGTGTGGGTGGTGTTGGTGGGTTGTGTGTGGGTGGTTGGTGGGTGGTGGTGTGTGGGTGGTGGTGTGTGGGTGGTGGTGTGTGGGTGGTTGTGTGGGTGGTGGTGTGTGGGGTGTGTGTGGGTGGTGTGTGGGTGGTTGTGTGTGTGGGTTGTGTGTGGGTGGTTGGTGGGTGGTTGTGTGGGTTGTGTGTGTGGGCAGTGGGTTCTATCTGTAGTCCGGTTTGTGTGGATCAACTTGGCCTCGACCGTAAGAACGTGGAGTTTGCATGAGCGAAACTTAGTCACTCCGGTCCTGGGGCTTTTGCCCCCTTAGGTCGACTCGGTGTGTGCACGTCGCTACTTGGGAGGGGGGGGAGATACAAAGGCGGCCGGGCGTGGTGGTTTTTAGGCCACCCCACCTCTGTATGCGCCACCGTGCCGGCCTTCACAGGCGCTGCTGCTAAATAGCAGCACTTGCCCCTACAGCCCTGCTGGAGGCTACACGGGGGACCTTTGTCTTTGTGTGAGTGTGTCGACACTGGGGGTGGTGGTTGGTGGGGGATACAAAGGCGGCCGGGCGTGGTGGTGGTGGTGGTGTAGGCCACACCTCTCCACCTCTGTGTGCTGCTACTCGCTACGAGGTAGCATCACTTGATCCTAAGGCCCCGTTAGAGGCTCCACACGGTGGGGGGTGGGTATGGGATGTCTTTGTACGCACACACACACGTGTGTGTGTGTCTTTGTACACACGTGTGTGTGTGTCTTTGTACACACACGCGTGTGTGTCTTTGTACACACACAGACACACAATGTGTGCCTGTGTCTTGATACACAAAACACACGTGTGTTTGCGAGATGCAACGTGTTGGATTGTGGGTTCCTGCCATAGTAACGTGGAGTTTTGCGCTTCGTAAGCCTTGGGGGTCGTCCCCCTCTCCCCCCACCCCCTTGGCCACTAGTGTAGAGAATGTTAAGCACTCATGCGCGTTCGTGTTCACGTGTGTCTGTGTGTTAATTCTATACGGCGCGTGCGTGTGTGTGTGTGCAGAAGTTGGTAGGAATTATGTGGATGCATAGGGAACCGCCATGGGAATGTGGAGTTTACATTGCAATCTCAGGCTCACCAGTGAAGAGTGGCATAGCGTGCTCTATTAACGTGTGTTCTAAGTACTGTATAACATTGGTTACGTGTGGACATACTGGGGCTCGCCATAGGAATGTGGAGTTTACATTGCAGTCTCAGGCTCACCAGTGGTGTTGAACATAGCGTGAACAGATTGCTGTACTCTGTTTGATGTGTGTGTGTACACGTGTGTGTGTGTACACGTGTGTGTGTGTGTACACGTGTGTGTGTGTGTACACGTGTGTGTGTGTGTACACGTGTGTGTGTGTGTACACGTGTGTGTACACGTGTGTGTACACGTGTGTGTGTGTGTACACGTGTGTGTGTGTGTGTACACGTGTGTGTGTGTGTGTACACGTGTGTGTGTGTGTGTACACGTGTGTGTGTGTGTACACGTGTGTGTGCACGTGTGTGTGTGTGTGTACACGTGTGTGTGTGTGTGTGTACACGTGTGTGTGTGTGTGTACACGTGTGTGTGTGTGTGTACACGTGTGTGTGTGTACACGTGTGTGTGTCTGTACACGTGTGTGTGTCTGTACACGTGTGTGTGTGTGTACACGTGTGTGTGTGTGTGTACACGTGTGTGTGTGTGTACACGTGTGTGTGTGTACACGTGTGTGTGTGTACACGTGTGTGTGTGTGTACACGTGTGTGTGTGTGTGTACACGTGTGTGTGTGTGTACACGTGTGTGTGTGTGTACACGTGTGTGTGTGTACACGTGTGTGTGTGTGTGTACACGTGTGTGTGTGTACACGTGTGTGTGTGTGTGTACACGTGTGTGTGTGTGTACACGTGTGTGTGTGTGTGTACACTGTGTGTGTGTGTACACGTGTGTGTGTGTACACGTGTGTGTGTACACGTGTGTGTGTACACGTGTGTGTGTACACGTGTGTGTGTGTGTGTACACGTGTGTGTGTGTGTGTACACGTGTGTGTGTGTACACGTGTGTGTGTGTGGGGAGTGGTAGCGTAGCGGTTAGCGCTACGCTGCGCTATTAACACGGCGTCCCGGGTTCGATTCCCGCTCACGGCCAACACCGTTGACGGGCGTGGTGCTGGCCACCCACCCCCTCGTGTGCCGTACCGGCCTTCGTAGGTTCTTCTTGCTAACAGCACTTGCCCCAGCAGTCTGGTGAAGGCTATACTGGGGATCTTTGTCTTTGCTATTAGCACCTGGGCAAGGCTGCGTCGGCTGGGTCATGTAGCCCGCCATGCCCAGACACCGTATGCCCAAAGCAACTTCCGTTTGGCCGCAGAGAAGGGGTTAAACCGGGCATGGGACGGGCTTGAGAAGAGATTAAACTGGTTAGAGGACCAGGTGAGTGGGCGAGTGAGTGGCACGGGCTGGAGAACAGATTGACTTGGTGGCTGGGTTGGTGAGTGGATGGGTGAGTGAGCGAGTGAGTGGCACGGGCTGGAGAACAGATGGACTGGTGGGTGAGCGGGTGGCTGGGTTGGTGAGTGGCGAGTGATTGGCACGGGCTGGAGAACAGATTGACTCGGTGGCTGGGTTGGTGAGTGGATGGGTGAGTGGGCGAGTGAGTGGCACGGGCTGGAGAAGAGATGAAACTGGTGGCTGAGTTGGTGAGTGGATGGGTGAGTGAGCGAGTGAGTGGCGCGGGCTGGAGAACAGATGGACTGGTGGGTGAGCGGGTGGCTGGGTTGGTGAGTGGATGGGTGAGCGAGCGAGTGAGTGGCGCGGGCTGGAGAAGAGATGGACTGGTGGGTGAGCGGGTGGCTGGGTTGGTGAGTGGATGGGTGAGCGAGCGAGTGAGTGGCACGGGCTGGAGAACAGATTGACTCGGTGGCTGGGTTGGTGAGTGGATGGGTGAGCGAGCGAGTGAGTGGCGCGGGCTGGAGAAGAGATGGACTGGTGGGTGAGCGGGTGGCTGGGTTGGTGAGTGGATGGGTGAGTGAGCGAGTGAGTGGCACGGGCTGGAGAAGAGATGGACTGGTGGGTGAGCAGGTGGCTGGGTTGGTGAGTGGATGGGTGAGTGAGCGAGTGAGTGGCGCGGGCTGGAGAAGAGATGGACTGGTGGGTGAGCGGGTGGCTGAGCTGGTGAGTGGATGGGTGAGTGAGTGAGCGAGTGAGTGGCGCGGGCTGGAGAAGAGATGGACTGGTGGGTGAGCGGGTGGCTGAGCTGGTGAGTGGATGGGTGAGTGAGTGAGCGAGTGAGTGGCGCGGGCTGGAGAAGAGATGGACTGGTGGGTGAGCGGGTGGCTGGGTTGGTGAGTGGATGGGTGAGCGAGCGAGTGAGTGGCGCGGGCTGGAGAAGAGATGGACTGGTGGGTGAGCGGGTGGCTGAGCTGGTGAGTGGATGGGTGAGTGAGTGAGCGAGTGAGTGGCGCGGGCTGGAGAAGAGATGGACTGGTGGGTGAGCGGGTGGCTGGGTTGGTGAGTGGATGGGTGAGCGAGCGAGTGAGTGGCGCGGGCTGGAGAAGAGATAGGCTGACGCGGTACGGGAGGATTTGGAGCCGAGTGGACTTGCCGATGACCGGAGGGGGCTCGTGAAGGCCGCCGCTGCTACCGGGCAGTCGGAGGCAAGTCACCCTCCAGCAACAGCGGAGGTTCAGAGGAGCGACGCTCACAACAACGAGCGGAGTGCCGGGCGGATAAAGCACAGCAAGTTTGGCACAGTAAGGGGGCCACAGGTGGTGCATCTGCCAGCAATCTTGATCCACCCGTGCCACCTGGGGTCTGTCACGCGAGCTCTTCCCTCGGCCGAGCCTGGTACGGCAGTCAACCCCACGGCACGTGGGTCTGCCCCGTGACCTCCTGCACCTAGCCTGGCACAGCAGTGCAGCGTGGTGAACATCGCCACCGGGGGATACGAAGGCGGCGGTGCCGGCGACCCCACCCACCTCTCCGGTGTGTGCCACGGTGGCCGGTCGCCTTCATGCTCATCGAGACCCACAGAGACCCATACTCATAGAGACCCATAGAGACCCATACTCATAGAGACCCACAGAGACCCATACTCATAGAGACCCATACTCACAGAGACCCCATAGACCCACAGAGACCCATACTCATAGAGACCCATACTCATTGAGACCCACAGAGACCCATACTCATAGAGACCCACAGAGACCCATACTCATAGAGACCCACAGAGACCCATACTCATAGAGACCCATACTCATAGAGACCCACAGAGACCCATACTCATAGAGACCCACAGAGACCCATACTCATAGAGACCCATACTCATAGAGACCCACAGAGACCCATACTCATAGAGACCCACAGAGACCCATACTCATAGAGACCCATACTCATAGAGACCCATAGACCCACAGAGACCCATACTTATAGAGACCCACAGAGACCCATACTCATAGAGACCCATACTCATAGAGACCCATACTCATAGAGACACACAGAGACCCATACTCATAGAGACCCACACTCATAGAGACCCACAGAGATACATACTCATAGAGACCCACAGAGACCCATACTCATAGAGACCCACAGAGACCCATACTCATAGAGACCCACAGAGACCCATACTCATAGAGACCCACAGAGACCCACAGAGACCCATACTCATAGAGACCCATACTCATAGAGACCCATAGACCCACAGAGACCCATTCTCATAGAGACCCACAGAGACCCATACTCATAGAGACCCACAGAGACCCATACTCATCGAGACCCACAGAGACCCATACTCATAGAGACCCACAGAGACCCATACTCATAGAGACCCATACTCATAGAGACCCACAGAGACCCATACTCATAGAGACCCACAGAGACCCATACTCATAGAGACCCACAGAGACCCATACTCATAGAGACCCACAGAGACCCATACTCACAGAGACCCACAGAGACCCACAGAGACCCATACTCATAGAGACCCATACTCATAGAGACCCATAGACCCACAGAGACCCATTCTCATAGAGACCCACAGAGACCCATACTCATAGAGACCCACAGAGACCCATACTCATCGAGACCCACAGAGACCCATACTCATAGAGACCCACAGAGACCCATACTCATAGAGACCCATACTCATAGAGACCCACAGAGACCCATACTCATAGAGACCCACAGAGACCCATACTCATAGAGACCCACAGAGACCCATACTCATAGAGACCCACAGAGACACATACTCATAGAGACCCACAGAGACCCATACTCATAGAGACCCACAGAGACCCATACTCATAGAGACCCACAGAGACCCATACTCATAGAGACCCACAGAGACCCACAGAGACCCATACTCATAGAGACCCATACTCATAGAGACCCATAGACCCACAGAGACCCATTCTCATAGAGACCCACAGAGACCCATACTCATAGAGACCCACAGAGACCCATACTCATCGAGACCCACAGAGACCCATACTCATAGAGACCCACAGAGACCCATACTCATAGAGACCCATACTCATAGAGACCCACAGAGACCCATACTCATAGAGACCCACAGAGACCCATACTCATAGAGACCCACAGAGACCCATACTCATAGAGACCCACAGAGACCCATACTCATAGAGACCCACAGAGACCCACAGAGACCCATACTCATAGAGACCCATACTCATAGAGACCCATAGACCCACAGAGACCCATTCTCATAGAGACCCACAGAGACCCATACTCATAGAGACCCACAGAGACCCATACTCATCGAGACCCACAGAGACCCATACTCATAGAGACCCACAGAGACCCATACTCATAGAGACCCATACTCATAGAGACCCACAGAGACCCATACTCATAGAGACCCACAGAGACCCATACTCATAGAGACCCACAGAGACCCATACTCATAGAGACCCACAGAGACACATACTCATAGAGACCCACAGAGACCCATACTCATAGAGACCCACAGAGACCCATACTCATAGAGACCCATACTCATAGAGACCCACAGAGACCCATACTCATAGAGACCCACAGAGACCCATACTCATAGAGACCCACAGAGACCCATACTCATAGAGACCCACAGAGACCCATACTCGGAGAGACCTACACGGGGTGGGTGGGTGGGTGGGGTTGGGGGTTATCTTTGAATGATGACACGTGTTTGCACCCGGACGTACTGTGCCCCCTTCCCACACCCACCACCCCCTCCCCCCCCCCGCCGTGGCCAGGAAAGCCTCGAAAACCAAACCTCGCGCGAGGCCCCCGACGCTCCGCGTTTGCAGCTCTTTGCGAGCGAAAACGTCGTTAGGAAATTGTGCTGCGTTTTGGATGCGGCGATGTTGCCCTAAGACAGGGGGGGGGGGGGGGGGGGGCCCTTTTTCCCGGCGCGGATTTTTCCCTCTCGTCGTTAAGCAGATGGTGGCCTGGGTGGGTTGGTGGGGGGTCGGTCGGTTCGATGGCGGACGTTCACCTGGTTTCGGGAATCGCGGGATCGAGATGAGGCGACGCGGAGAAGCCCGCCGGGCCCGCCCTGTCCCCCCCTGCGGCCTCCCGTCGTTTCGCCTATCGCAGCAGCAGCTGCGTGCGAAGCCCTGCGCTCTTACTTTCAAGGCGCGTGCAATGAAGTCGGCGGTCATCCGCCGACCCCGACATGGCCGGCGAGGGTTGGGGGGGGGGAGGAGGGGTTTGTTTGAGAGCCGGCTTCCGTCGCAAATTGCCGGCCCTTCTTCTCTCCCCCTTGGACCCGACGTTCAGGGTGGGCGGAGGTGCCGTGGGTTCGAATCCCGACCACCCCACCCACCCCCCCCCGTTGCCCCGCCGCTCCCTATTTGTGACCCTGCGATGTCTCTCTCTCTCTCTCTCGCTCTCTCCACCCCGTCTCTACCCCGTCTCTACCCGTGGCCCGCGTGGATTTTTCTCCGGGGGTCCTCCTGCTGCGACGCATCTCCACGTTGCTGGGCGACGTGTTGTGCCACTGCCACTCGCGATAGCCGGGTCAGGGATTCTGGAAAGAGGTGGAGGCCACCCCCCCCCCCCCCCCCCCCACACACACAGCCTAATGATGGGGCCTTAGGCCTGGCGAAAATTTAAGAGGGAAAAAAAAATCGTTTTAGTTCGAGTCTCGATGAGTGGGTCTTTTGGGGGTCTCTGTGGGTCTCGTCTGTGGGTCGATGTGGAATCTCTGGGTGTCCCCCGAGTCTTGTCGAATCAACGTCCGTTCAGCGCGAGTTTGGCTGACGCCGTGACTTTTCCACGTGGCGGCGACGATGGGCCCCCTCGGTTTGAGCCGCCCCGTCGTTTGTGACTGGGGCAGGTCGCCCCAATCAGCAGCAGCAGCAGCAGCTCATTGGGACCTTAAGGGCCATCCAGTTAGTGAGTACGCAAAAATCTGTCCAAAACTTGACCACTCCGTACCCTCCTGGTACGCACGTGCACTTTTTACACCCCCCAATCGATCAAGGATTAATAGGAGCGTATATTCTTGGTTCTTTCAGTAAAGTCACCACCACGTAGAAGGGAAACAATAAAATAATAAAAATATAAAACAATAAAATTATTGTAAAACAATAAATTATTATTCTTGGTTCTTTGGGTAAAGTCACCACCACGTAGAAAGGAAACAATAAAATAATAAAAATATAAACCAATAAAATTATTGTAAAACAATAAAATTATTATTCTTGGTTCTTTGGGTAAAGTCACCACCACGTAGAAGGGAAACAATAAAATAATAAAAATATAAACCAATAAAATTATTGTAAAACAATAAAATTATTATTCTTGGTTCTTTGGGTAAAGTCACCACCACGTAGAAAGGAAACAATAAAATAATAAAAATATAAACCAATAAAATTATTGTAAAACAATAAAATTATTATTCTTGGTTCTTTGGGTAAAGTCACCACCACGTAGAAGGGAAACAATAAAATAATAAAAATATAAACCAATAAAATTATTGTAAAACAATAAAATTATTATTCTTGGTTCTTTGGGTAAAGTCACCACCATGTAGAAGGGAAACAATAAAATAATAAAAATATAAAACAATAAAATTATTGTAGAACAATAAAATTATTATTCTTGGTTCTTTGGGTAAAGTCACCACCACGTAGAAGGGAAACAATAAAATAATAAAAATATAAAATAATACAATTATTGTAAAACAGTAAAATTATTATTCTTGGTTCTTTGGGTAAAGTCACCACCACCTAGAAGGGAAACAAAATAATCAAAATATAAAACAATAAAATTATTGTAAAACAATAAATTATTATTCTTGGTTCTTAGGGTAAAGTCACCACCACGTAGAAAGGAAACAATAAAATAATAAAAATATAAACCAATAAAATTATTGTAAAACAATAAAATGATTATTCTTGGTTCTTTGGGTAAAGTCACCACCACGTAGAAGGGAAACAATAAAATAATAAAAATATAAAACAATAAAATTATTGTAGAACAATAAAATTATTATTCTTGGTTCTTTGGGTAAAGTCACCACCACGTAGAAGGGAAACAATAAAATAATAAAAATATAAAATAATACAATTATTGTAAAACAGTAAAATTATTATTCTTGGTTCTTTGGGTAAAGTCACCACCACCTAGAAGGGAAACAATAAAATAATCAAAATATAAAACAATAAAATTATTGTAAAACAATAAATTATTATTCTTGGTTCTTAGGGTAAAGTCACCACCACGTAGAAAGGAAACAATAAAATAATAAAAATATAAACCAATAAAATTATTGTAAAACAATAAAATTATTATTCTTGGTTCTTTGGGTAAAGTCACCACCACGTAGAAGGGAAACAATAAAATAATAAAAATATAAAACAATAAAATTATTGTAGAACAATAAAATTATTATTCTTGGTTCTTTGGGTAAAGTCACCACCACGTAGAAGGGAAACAATAAAATAATAAAAATATAAAATAATACAATTATTGTAAAACAGTAAAATTATTTTTCTTGTAGTTTCGGTAAAGTCACCACCACGTAGAAGGGAAACAATAAAATAATAAAAATATATAAAACAATAAAATTATTGTAAAACAATACAATTATTATTCTTGGTTATTTCGGTAAAGTCACCACCACGTAGAAGGGAAACAATAAAATAATAAAAATATATAAAACAATAAAATTATTGTAAAACAATACAATTATTATTCTTGGTTATTTCGGTCAAGTCACCACCACGTAGAAGGGAAACAATAAAAATATAAAACAATAAAATTATTATTCTTGGTTCTTTGGGTAAAGTCACCACCACGTAGAAGGGAAACAATACAATAATAAAAATATAAAGCAATAAAAAATTATCACGACGTTTCGACTGCAACACAAGCAGCAATCATCATCAGGTGTGAAAACCACAGCAAGAAAATTTGAAAAATGTGGCGGTTATTTTAAAACGTTAGCACCACGGAGAGCGATTTGACAGTTTGTTCAGACGGACGAGTCCATTTAACACGTTAGGCTTTCGCGACCAATATTATTCATGATAAAAGTTTTTGGGTTAGAGATCGCGTTATTTATAAATGTGTCGTAAGCCTCCACCACCCGACACGGCCAAATCGGCAAAAAAATGTGTCACGTTGACAAAGGGCAAATAGTTCACTACGTTAGCCCACCGGTGTGTTGAAGAGTGAATCCACAACTTTTGATTTAAAGCTTTCGTGACTGCAAGGATTCATCTTCTTTGGTTCTTTCGGTAAAGTCACCACCACGTAGAATGAGAATGAAATAATAAATTGATAAAATAAAGTAACACAATAAAATTCTCACGACGTTTCGGCCACAACACAAGTGGCCTTCATCAGGTGAAGGGACGAGACTGTCTGGTAGGACAGCGCCCGGAGCGAAAAAGCCAAGCGCAGCTTAAAGGTCGCGATCTGAGCTTGTGGCTTTGTTCGCTCCAACGCTGTCCTACCAGACAGTCTCGTCCCCTTCGCCTGATGAAGGCCGCTTGTGTTGTGGCCGAAACGTCGTGAGAATTATTATCGTGTTATTTTATTTTATCAATTTGTTATTTTATTATCATTCTACGTGGTGGTGACTTTACCGAAAGAACCACAGAAGAGTGAATCCACAACATTTACAGTTTGAGTACGACGTTTCGCTGGTAATTACATCCAGCATCATCGGGCAATTCGCCAGAATGGTGAACCATTCTGTGAACCATTCTGGCGAATTGCCCGATGATGCTGGATGTAATTACCATCGAAACGTCACAGTACTCGAGCTGTAAATGTTGTGGATTCACTCTTCAACACACCGGTGGGCTAAAGTAGTGAACTACTTTGTCTTCTGTCAACGTGACACTTTTTTTTGCTGATTGGCCGTGTCGGGTGGTGGAGGGTTACGACACATTTATAAATAACGCGATCTAAACCCAAAAAACCTTTATTATGGACGACTCCATCTATGTTCGGAAAAGAGGAGGGGGGAGAGGAAAATAATGGATGCGGTCTGAAAGCCACCTTAAGCGTGAACAATCAATTAAGACCCGAAATGGTTTATCAAATCCTTCCAATGATTGCTAAGCCAGAATCCATCTTCTCGGTTGAAATTGTCTCTGTGCTTGTATGTGCGGATAGCCTCGTGAACGAATCTCTCATGGTAGCCGGATGGCTTGCAGAGAACCTCTGTCTTGGAGAAGTCAATGTCATGTGAGCCTACCGAATTATAACAGTGATCTGCCACGGCCGAGGTGTTGGTCCTACCGTGTTTTTAGGTCTGCTTTGTGTTCACGGATGCGGTCTGAGACATGTCGTTTGGTTTCTCCAATGTAACTACTACCACAGAGGCAACTTAGTTTGTATGTCCAGAATCGCATCTTTTACAGACGGAACCAGATCACGGATTTTACGTGACGTGTTGAATCGGACCTGGATCTTGTGTTTATTCAAGATTTTGGAGATATTTTTTTGTGATCCCCGAAATGTAGGGTAAAGTGATGGTTTTCAATGGTCCTTGGCAGATCACTTGGTAGAGCTGCTACACAGCAGCAGCAACTCAGTGGGACCTTCTTACTCCTGGTAACTTGCAACTAGTTTAGTTTTAGTGTGGGTCTCTGACTATGGGTCTCTTATGAGTATGGGTCTGTATGGGTTTCTGTGGGTCTGTATGGGTCTTTGTGGGTCTCTATGAGGATGGGTCTCTGTGGGTCAGTATGGGTCGTTGTGGGTCTCTGAGTATGGGTCTATGTGGGTCTGTATGGGTCTCTGAGTGGGTCTGTATGAGTGTAGGTCTCTGTGGGTCTTTGTGGGTCTCTGAGTATGGGTCTATGTGGGACTGTATGGGTCTCTGTTAGTGGGTCTCTATGAGTATAGGTCTCTGTGGGTCTGTATGGGTCTCTATGAGTGGGTCTCTATGAGTATATGTCTATATGGGTCTGTATGGGTCTCTGTGAGTGGGTCTCTGAGTATAGGTCTCTGTGGGTCTGTATGGGTCTTTGTGGGTCTCTGAGTATAGGTCTATGTGGGTCTCTATGAGTATAGGTCTCTGTGGGTCTGTATGGATCTTTGTGGGTCTCTGAGTATGGGTCTATATGGGTCTCTGTGAGTGGGTCTCTGAGTATGGGTCTCTGTGGGTCTGTATGGATCTTTGTGGGTCTCTGAGTATGGGTCTATGTGGGTCTGTATGGGTCTCTGTGAGTGTGTCTCTTTGAGTATAGGTCTCTGTGGGTCTGTATGGGTCTCTGTGGATCTCTGAGTATGGGTCTATGTGGGTCTCTGTGGGTCTCTATGAGTATAGGTCTCTGTGGGTCTGTATGGATTTCTGTGGATCTCTGAGTATGGGTCTATGTGGGTCTATGTGGGTCTCTGTGAGTGGGTCTCTGAGTATAGGTCTCTGTAGGTCTGTATGGGTCTTTGTGGGTCGCTGAGTATAGGTCTCTGTGGGTTTGTATGGGTCTCTGTGAGTGGGTCTCTATGAGTATAGGTCTGTGGGTCTCTGAGTATGGGTCTATATGGGTCTCTGTGAGTGGGTCTCTATGAGTATAGGTCTCTGTGGGTCTGTATGGGTCTCTGTGGGTCTCTGAGTATGGGTCTATATGGGTCTCTATGAGTATAGGTCTCTGTGGGTCTGTATGGGTCTCTGTGGGTCTCTGAGTATGGGTCTATATGGGTCTCTGAGTGGGTCTCTATGAGTGTAGGTCTCTGTGGGTCTGTATGGTTCTTTGTGGGTCTCTGAGTATGGGTCTCTGTGGGTTTGTATGGGTCTCTGTGAGTGGGTCTCTATGAGTATAGGTCTCTGTGCGTCTGTATGGGTCTCTGTGGGTCTCTGAGTATGTGGGTTTGTATGGGTCTCTGTGAGTGGGTCTCTATGAGTATAGGTCTCTGTGGGTCTCTGAGTATGGGTCTATGTGGTTTTGTATGGGTCTCTGTGAGTGGGTCTCTATGAGTATAGGTCTCTGTGGGTCTGTATGGGTCTTTGTGGGTCTCTTGAGTGTGGGTCTATGTGGGTCTCTGTGGGTCTCTGGGTCTCGATGAGTATGGGTCTATGTGGGTCTCTGAGTATGGGTCTCTGTGGGTCTCGATGAGTATGGTTCTCTGTGCGTCTCTATGAGTGGGTCCGTAGGAAACATGTAGTCAGAATATTTGGCTGCTCCTATAAAATGTCCACATGGTGGTGATGATGATGAGGATGATATCAGCCCACTGGCTTGAGCTGCTCGCATTCGCGATGTGCAGGTCGCTTCTGACAAACTAGCTACCTACGCAGCAGCAGCAGCAGCAGCTCTACACCCAGGTAAAATAAATAAAAAATATATCGTAAAACTAAGCGAGCGTGACGTTCCGAGTCGGCGCTAGAGTTCCTCCCCGCCCAGCGAAATACTTGAGCGAGGACTTTTGCGTGCTGTTGAACCTCGCAGTGAACCACCTCTCTGACCCTGTGACCCAACCCCCCCCCCCTCCCCGTTCCCTATGTCCAACAGCAGTGCCAGCAGCAGCAGCAGCAGCGGCAGCGATGGAGGGCAATTGGAACGGGGGCTACATGTACCAGGTGCGTATCTTTACGATTATTTTTTATTATTATTGTGGTGGTGGTGGTTGTGTGGAGGAGGCTCGCGAAGGCCGCCGCCGCTGCTGCCGGGCAGTAGGGGGCAGTCGTCCTCCAGCAGCAACAGCAACAACAACAACGGAGGGCAGAGGAGCGACGCTCACAACAGCGAGCGGAGCGCCGGGCGGCTAAAGTAGAGCGAGTCGGCGCAGTTGCGGGGCGCAGCCGGTGTGCATCTACCGGTCATCTTAGTCAGCCAAGCCACGGCACCTGCTTCTATCCCGAGACCTCCTCCTGTCAGCGAGCCTTCAACACTTCCTCGTGGCCTCAAAGTGCACCCGGCCCGGCCTGGCGCAGCCGCCGTGGCGACGTCACCGTCACGTAGTGGCGAATGGCGCGGGTGTTGGCATTGGGCGAGTGGTTGGGTGTGCAGCCCCGTGGCCTGTTGTCGGGCGAATGAGTGCGTGGGTGATTGTGTGGATGAGTTGGTTGAGTGTGCAGCCCCGTGGCCTGTGGTCGGGCGAATGAGTGCGTGGCTGATTGTGTGGATGAGTTGGTCGAGTGTGCAGCCCCGTGGCCTGTGGTCGGGCGAATGAGTGCGTGGCTGATTGTGTGGATGAGTTGGTTGAGTGTGCAGCCCCGTGGCCTGTGATCGGGCGAATGAGTGCGTGGCTGATTGTGTGGATGAGTTGGTTGAGTGTGCAGCCCCGTGGCCTGTGATCGGGCGAATGAGTGCGTGGGTGATTGTGTGGATGAGTTGGTTGAGTGTGTAGTCGTGGCCTGTGATGGGGTGAATGAGTGCGTGGCTGATTGTGTGGATGAGTTGGTTGAGTGTGTAGCCCCGTGGCCTGTGATCAGGTGAATGAGTGCGTGGGTGATTGTGTGGATGAGTTGGTTGAGTGTGCAGTCGTGGCCTGCGGTCGGGCGAATGAGTGCGTGGCTGATTGTGTGGATGAGTTGGTTGAGTGTCCAGCCGTGGCCTGTGGTCGGGCGAATGAGTGCGTGGCTGATTGTGTGGATGAGTTGGTTGAGTGTGCAGCCCCGTGGCCTGTGGTCGGGCGAATGAGTGCGTGGCTGATTGTGTGGACGAGTGGTTGAGTGTGCAGTCATGGCCTGCGGTCGGGCGAATGAGTGCGTGGCTGATTGTGTGGACGAGTGGTCGAGTGTGTAGCCCCGTGGCTTGCGGTCGGGCGAATGAGTGCGTGGCTGATTGTGTGGACGAGTGGTTGAGTGTGTAGTCGTGTCCTGTGGTCGGGCAAATGAGTGCGTGGCTGATTGTGTGGACGAGTGGTTGAGTGTGCAGCCCCGTGGCCTGTGGTCGGGTGAATGAGTGCGTGGCTGATTGTGTGGACGAGTGGTTGAGTGTGTAGTCGTGGCCTGTGGTGGGGCGAATGAGTGCGTGGGTGATTGTGTGGATGAGTTGGTTGAGTGTGCAGCCGTGGCCTGTGGTCGGACGAATGAGTGCGTGGCTGATTGTGTGGATGAGTTGGTTGAGTGTGTAGTCGTGGCCTGTGGTCGGGCGAATGAGTGCGTGGGTGATTGTGTGGATGAGTTGGTTGAGTGTGCAGCCCCGTGGCCTGTGGTCGGACGAATGAGTGCGTGGCTGATTGTGTGGATGAGTTGGTTGAGTGTGTAGTCGTGGCCTGTGATCGGGCGAATGAGTGCGTGGCTGATTGTGTGGACGAGTGGTTGAGTGTGTAGTCGTGGCCTGTGGTCGGGTGAATGAGTGCGTGGGTGATTGTGTGGACGAGTGGTTGAGTGTGTAGTCGTGGCCTGTGGTCGGGCGAATGAGTGCGTGGCTGATTGTGTGGATGAGTTGGTTGAGTGTGTAGCCGTGGCCTGTGATCGGGCGAATGAGTGCGTGGCTGATTGTGTGGATGAGTTGGTTGAGTGTGTAGTCGTGGCCTGTGGTCGGGTGAATGAGTGCGTGACTGATTGTGTGGATGAGTTGGTTGAGTGTGCAGTCGTGGCCTGTGATCGGGCGAATGAGTGCGTGGGTGATTGTGTGGACGAGTTGGTTGAGTGTGTAGTCGTGGCCTGCGGTCGGGCGAATAAGTGCGTGGGTGATTGTGTGGAGGAGTTGGTTGAGTGTGCAGTCGTGGCCTGCGGTCGGGCGAATGAGTGCGTGGGTGATTGTGTGGATGAGTTGGTTGAGTGTGTAGCCCCGTGGCCTGCGATCGGGCGAATGAGTGCGTGGCTGATTGTGTGGACGAGTGGCCGGGTGTGTTGTGAGCTGCAGCGCGGTGAACGAGTGTATGAATAAGTGTGTGGGTGTATGGGGCCGGTGGTTGACTGACGGGAGTTGAGTGACTTTTAGAGGCTTGCGACTCCCCAATTTGCAAGGTTGGCCACGGACGGTGGGAAAGAAGTTCCACACACACACACATTTGCGAAGCCTCGTATGCAATCGGTTGCCCTCACGACTCCGTGGCAGCGAGCGGAGCGCCGGGCGGATGAAATGCAGCAAGTTGTCGCACAGCTGGGGTACAGCTGCTGGTGCATCTTTACCAGTCTCGTCCAGCCAAACCCCATGGCACCTGCTGGGTCCGTCCCGTGACCTCGAGCCAGCGAGCCCTTGGACATTTCACGTTGCCTCGGAGTGCACCGGGCCTGGCACAGCCGCCGTGGTGACGTCACCGTCACTCGGTGGCGAATGGCGGGTGTTGTTATCGGTGTGTGTGTGTGCGTGCATACACACACACACACACAGGGGAGCGGTAGTGTAGTACCTTCTTTGGTTCTTTCGGTAAAGCCACCACCACGTAGAATGAGAATAAAATAATACATCGATAAAATAAAATAACACATTAATGTTCTCACGACGTTTCGGGCCACAACACAAGCGGCCTTCATCAGGCGAAGGGACGAGACTGTCTGGAGGACAGCAAAGGTAGTTAGCGCTACGCTGTGCTATGAACCCGGCTATCCGAGTTGGATTCCCGCTCACGGCCAACAGCAGTGACGATTGCCTGAATTGGTCCCGGGCCTCCCCTAGGTCGACCCAGCCTCAAAACGAGTACCTGGTGCGGTAGTGTAGTAAACATCGCCACTGGGGAGACAAAGACGGCCGGGCGTGGTGCTGGCCACCCACCCCCTCGTGTACCGTTACCGGCCTTCATAGGTGCCGCTCGCTAACAGCACTTGCCCCTACAGTTTGTTAAGGCTATACGGGACATCTTTGTCTTTTTTTGTATTTCTTCTGTAACACCACCGTATGTAGCCTAACCGTGCTCATCGGAGATGCGTGAGGGGGAAGGACAGCAAACCAAACACAACAACAAGCAAACTAAAGATAATCGCTTTCAATCTAAAATCTATGCCAGTCTATGGGTCTGTGGGTGATCAGTCTATGGGTCTGTGTTTGGCGCGTCTATGGGTCTCTGCGTGGTGAGTCTATGGGTCTCTATGCCAGTCTATGGGTCTCTATGCCAGTCTATGGGTCTCTATGCCAGTCTGTGGGTCTCTATGCCAGTCTATGGGTCTCTGTGGGGTGCGTCTATGGGTCTGTGTGGTGAGTCTATGGGTCTCTATGCCAGTCTGTGGGTCTCTGTGTGGTGCGTCTATGGGTCTCTGTGTGGTGCGTCTATGGGTCTCTGTGTGGTGCGTCTATGGGTCCTCTGTGTGATGATGCTATGGGTCTCTGTGTGATGGCTCTTTGTGTGGTGATTCTATAAGTCTATGGGTTTCTATGCCAGTCTATGGGTCTCTGTGTGGTGCGTCTATGGGTCTCTGTGGTGCGTCTATGGGTCTGTGTTTGGCGCGTCTATGGGTCTCTGCGTGGTGAATCTATGGGTCTCTATGCCAGTTTATGGGTCTCTATGCCTGTCTGTGGGTCTGTGTGGTGCGTCTATGGGTCTCTGTGGTGCGTCTATGGGTCTGTGTGGTGAGTCTATGGGTTTCTGTGTGGTGAGTCTGGCTCTTTGTGTGGTGCATCTATTGGTCCTCTGTGTAATGATGCTAAGGGTCTCTGATGACGCTATGGGTCTCTGTTTGATGGCTCTTTGTGCGGTGATTCTATAAGTCTATGGGTTTCTATGCCAGTCTATGGGTCTCTGTGTGATGGGTCTATGGGTCCTCTGTGTGATGATGCTATGGGTCTCTGTGTGGTCTGTCTATGGGTCTGTGTGGTGAGTCTGTGGGTTTCTGTGTGATAAGTCTGGCTCTTTGTGTGATGATTATATAAGTCTATGAGTTTCTGTGCCAGTCTATGGGTCTCTGTGTGGTACGTCTATGGGTCTGTGTGGTGAGTCTATGGGTTTCTGTGTGGTGAGTCTGTGGGTCTCTGTGTGGTGAGTCTGGCTCTCTCTATGATGGGTCTATGGGTCTCTGTGTGGTGAGTCTATGGGTCTCTGTGTGGTGAGTCTATGGGTCTCTGTGTGGTGAGTCTATGGCTCTCTGTGTGGTGCGTCTATGGGTCTCTGTGTGGTGAGTCTGTGGGTCTCTGTGTGGTGCGTCTATGGCTCTCTGTGTGGTGCGTCTATGGATCTGTGTGGTGAGTCTATGGGTCTCTGTGTTGTGCGTCTATGGGTCTCTGTGTGGTGAGTCTGGCTCTCTCTTATGATGGGTCTATGGGTCTCTGTGTGGTGAGTCTGTGGGTCTCTGTGTGGTGAGTCTATGGGTCTCTGTGTGGTGAGTCTATGGGTCTCTGTGTGGTGAGTCTATGGGTCTCTGTGTGGTGAGTCTATGGCTCTCTGTGTGGTGCGTCTATGGGTCTCTGTGTGGTGAGTCTGTGGGTCTCTGTGTGGTGAGTCTATGGCTCTCTGTGTGGTGCGTCTATGGGTCTCTGTGTGGTGTGTCTATGGGTCTCTGTGTGATGGGTCTATGGGTCTCTGTGTGGTGAGTCTATGGGTCTCTATGTGGTGTGTCTATGGCTCTCTGTGTGGTGAGTCTATGGGTCTCTGTGTGGTGAGTCTATGGGTCTCTGTGTGGTGCGTCTATGGCTCTCTGTGTGGTGCGTCTATGGGTCTCTGTGTGCTGAGTCTATGGGTCTCTGTGTGGTGAGTCTATGGGTCTCTGTGTGGTGAGTCTATGGGTCTGTGTGGTGCGTCTATGGCTCTCTGTGTGGTGCGTCTATGGGTCTCTGTGTGCTGAGTCTATGGGTCTCTGTGTGGTGAGTCTATGGGTCTCTGTGTGGTGAGTCTATGGGTCTCTGTGTGGTGAGTCTATGGGTCTCTGTGTGGTGCGTCTATGGCTCTCTGTGTGGTGCGTCTATGGGTCTCTGTGTGCTGAGTCTATGGGTCTCTGTGTGGTGAGTCTATGGGTCTCTGTGTGATGCGTCTATGGGTCTCTGTATGGTGAGTCTGTGGGTCTCTGTGTGGTGAGTCTGTGGGTCTCTGTGTGATGGGTCTATGGGTCTCTGTATGGTGAGTCTATGGGTCTCTGTGTGGTGAGTCTATGGGTCTCTGTGTGGTGAGTCTATGGGTCTCTGTGTGGTGAGTCTATGGGTGTCTGTGTGAGTCTATGGGTGTCTGTGTGGTGAGTCTATGGGTGTCTGTGTGGTGAGTCTATGGGTGTCTGTGTGAGTCTATGGGTGTCTGTGTGGTGAGTCTATGGGTGTCTGTGTGAGTCTATGGGTGTCTGTGTGGTGAGTCTATGGGTCTCTGTGTGGTGAGTCTATGGGTGTCTGTGTGAGTCTATGGGTGTCTGTGTGGTGAGTCTATGGGCCTCTGTGGTGAGTCTATGGGTCTCTGTGTGATGAGTCTCTGGGTCTCTGTGTGGTGCGTCTATGGGTCTCTGTGTGGTGAGTCTATGGGTCTCTGGTGTGGTGAGTCTATGGGTCTCTGTGTGGTGAGTCTATGGGTGTCTGTGTGAGTCTGTGGGTCTCGGTGTGGTGAGTCTATGGGTGTCTGTGTGGTGAGTCTGTGGGTCTCTGTGTGGTGAGTCTATGGGTCTCTGTGTGGTGAGTCTATGGGTCTCTGTGTGATGAGTCTGTGGGTGTCTGTGTGGTGAGTCTGTGGGTCTCTGTGTGGTGAGTCTATGGGTCTGTGTGGTGAGTCTGTGGGTGTCTGTGTGGTGAGTCTGTGGGTCTCTGTGTGGTGAGTCTATGGGTCTCTGTGTGGTGAGTCTGTGGGTCTCTGTGTGGTGAGTCTATGGGTCTCTGTGTGGTGAGTCTATGGCTCTCTGTGTGGTGAGTCTATGGGTCTCTGTGTGGTGAGTCTATGGGTGTCTGTGTGAGTCTGTGGGTCTCTGTGTGGTGAGTCTATGGGTCTCTGTGTGATGGGTCTATGGGTCTCTGTGGTGAGTCTGTGGCTCTCTGTGTGGTGAGTCTGTGGGTCTCTGTGTGGTGAGTCTACGGGTCTCTGTGTGGTGAGTCTACGGGTCTCTGTGTGGTGAGTCTACGGGTCTCTGTGTGGTGCGTCTATGGGTCTCTGTGTGGTGCGTCTATGGGTCTCTGTGTGTGAGTCTATGGGTCTGTGTGTGAGTCTATGGGTCCTGTGTGGTGAGTCTGTGGGTCTCTGTGTGGTGAGTCTATGGCTCTCTGTGTGGTGAGTCTATGGCTCTCTGTGTGGTGAGTCTATGGGGTCTCTGTGTGGTGAGTCTATGGCTCTCTGTGTGGTGAGTCTATGGGTGTCTGTGTGATGAGTCTATGGGTGTCTGTGTGAGTCTATGGGTCTGTGTGGTGAGTCTATGGGTGTCTGTGTGAGTCTATGGGTCTCTGTATGGTGAGTCTATGGGTCTGTGTGGTGAGTCTATGGGTCTCTGTGGTGAGTCTATGGGTCTCCGTGTGGTGAGTCTATGGGTCTCTGTGTGGTGAGTCTATGGGTCTCTGTGTGGTGAGTCTATGGGTCTCTGTGTGATGAGTCTGTGGGTCTCTGTGTGGTGAGTCTATGGGTCTCTGTGTGGTGAGTCTATGGGTCTGTGTGGTGAGTCTGTGGGTCTCTGTGTGGTGAGTCTATGGGTCTCTGTGTGGTGAGTCTGTGGGTCTCTGTGTGGTGAGTCTATGGGTCTCTGTGTGGTGAGCCTATGGGTCTCTGTATGGTGAGCCTATGGGTCTCTGTGTGGTGAGTCTATGGGTGTCTGTGTGGTGAGTCTATGGGTCTCTGTGTGGTGAGTCTATGGTCTCTGTATGGTGAGCCTATGGGTCTCTGTGTGGTGAGTCTATGGGTGTCTGTGTGGTGAGTCTATGGGTCTCTGTGTGGTGAGTCTATGGGTCTCTGTGTGGTGAGTCTATGGGTCTCTGTATGGTGAGTCTATGGCTCTCTGTGTGAAGAGTCTATGGGTCTCTGTGTGGTGAGTCTATGGGTGTCTGTGTGAGTCTATGGGTCTGTGTGGTGAGTCTATGGGTCTCTGTGTGGTGAGTCTGTGGGTCTCTGTGTGGTGAGTCTGTGGGTCTCTGTGTGGTGAGTCTATGGGTCTCTGTGTGGTGAGTCTATGGGTCTGTGTGGTGAGTCTATGGGTCTCTGTGTGGTGAGTCTATGGGTCTCTGTGTAGTGAGTCTGTGGGTGTCTGTGTGGTGAGTCTATGGGTGTCTGTGTGAGTCTGTGGGTCTGTGTGGTGAGTCTATGGGTCTCTGTGTGAGTCTGTGGGTCTGTGTGGGTGAGTCTATGGGTCTCTGTGTGAGTCTGTGGGTCTGTGTGGTGAGTCTATGGGTCTCTGTGTGGTGAGTCTGTGGGTGTCTGTGTGGTGAGTCTATGGGTCTCTGTGTGGTGAGTCTATGGGTCTCTGTGGTGAGTCTGTGGGTGTCTGTGTGAGTCTGTGGGTCTGTGTGGTGAGTCTATGGGTCTCTGTGTGAGTCTATGGGTCTCTGTGTGAGTCTATGGCTCTCTGTGGTGGTGAGTCTGTGGGTGTCTGTGTGAGTCTATGGCTCTCTGTGTGGTGAGTCTATGGGTCTCTGTGTGAGTCTATGGGTCTCTGTGTGAGTCTATGGGTCTCTGTGTGAGTCTATGGGTCTCTGTGTGAGTCTATGGGTCTCTGTGTGGTGTGTCTATGGGTCTCTGTATGGTGAGTCTATGGGTCTGTGTGGTGAGTCTGTGGGTGTCTGTGTGGTGAGTCTGTGGGTCTCTGTGTGGGGAGTCTATGGGTCTGTGTAGTGAGTCTGTGGGTCTCTGTTTTAAAGAGTCGACTTTTCAATCAAGATGATTTCAAGTGGCATGGCTCCCAGTGGCTTCCTTCCGATATCCCCCCTCTCCCTCTCCACCCTCCCCTCCCCCCCTCACCGATCTCGCTCTCACTGCACACGAATCGTGTCTCTTCTCATCCACCCCCTCCTTCCCCTCCCCTCCCTCCCTCCCCCACCTCCCTCTCCTCTCCCTCCCCTCCCTCCCTCACCTCCCCTCACCTCCCCACCCTCACCTCCCCCTCACCTCACCTCACCTCCCCTCACCTCCCCTCACCTCCCCTCACCTCCCTCACCTCCCTCTCAACCTCCCTCTCACCTCCCCCTCACTTCCCCTCACCTCCCTTACCTCCCCTCACCTCCCCCTCACCTCCCTCCCTCACCTCCCCTCCCTCACCTCCCCTCCCTCACCTCCCCTCACTTCCCCTCACCTCCCCTCACCTCCCCCTTACCTCCCTCACCTCCCTCTCAACCTCCCTCTCACCTCCCTCACCTCCCCTTACCTCCCCTCACCTCCCCTCCCTCACCTCCTTCCCCTCCCTCTCCCCTCCTTCACTCCCTCCCTCCCTCCCCTCCCTCACCTCCCTCTCCTCCCCCCTCACCTCCCTCTCTCCCCTCCCTCCCCCTCACCTCCCTCTCCCCTCCCCCACCTCCCTCCCCTCCCCTCCCTCCCCCTCATCTCACCTCCCCTCACCTCACCCCCCCCTCCCCTCCTTCCCCCTCCCCTCCCTCACCTCCTCTCCCCTCCCTCACCTCCCTCTCACCTCACCTCACCTCCCCTCTCACCTCACCCTCTCCCCCTCTCACCTCACCCTCTCCCCTCTCACCTCTCACCCTCTCCCCCCCACACCCCCTCGCAGGTGAGCCGCCATAGCGCCGAGCTGGCTGGCCAAGCTGAACGGGCAGCGCAAGGCCGGCAGCCGCCTCTGCGACGTCCTTCGTCAAGGTGGGCGAGCAGTCGTTCCCGGCCCACAAGGCCGTGCTGGCCGCCTGGCTCCGACTACTTCGAGTCGCTGTTCGCCTCGGACGCCGACAACTCGCTGCGCGAGCTCGAGATGCACACAATGAGCGCCAAGGTCTTCCGCGACATCCTCGACTTTGCGTACACGGCCAAGATCGTGGTGCGCCTCGAAAGCTTCCCCCGAGCTCATGACCGCCGCCAAGTTCCTGCTCATGCGCTCCGTGCTCGAGATCTGCCAGGAGGTGATCAAGCAGTCGCACTCGCAGGTGAGGTGGGGGGGGAGAGGGGTGAGGGGGTGGTGAGGGAGGGTGGTGAGGGAGAGGGGTGGTGAGGGTGGGTGGTGAGGGAGAGGGTGAGGGAGAGGGGTGGTGAGGGAGAGGGTGAGGGAGAGGGTGGTGAGGGAGAGGGTGGGAGAGGGTGGTGAGGGGAGAGGGTGGTGAGGGAGAGGGTGGTGAGGGTGAGGGAGGGTGGTGAGGGAGAGGGTAAGGGAGAGGGTGGTGAGGGAGAGGGTAAGGGAGAGGGTGGTAAGGGAGAGGGTGGTGAGGGAGAGGGTAAGCTCATGACCCGCCGCCAAGTTCCTGCTCATTGCGCTCCGTGCTCGAGATCTGCCAGGAGGTGATCAAGCAGTCGCACACGCAGGTGAGGTGGGGGGGAGAGGGGTGAGAGGGGTGGT
>NC_133743.1:5625913-5688413 GCF_048934315.1 Petromyzon marinus
AGCTCATGACCGCCGCCAAGTTCCTGCTCATGCGCTCCGTGCTCGAGATCTGCCAGGAGGTGATCAAGCAGTCGCACTCGCAGGTGAGCGGGGGGAGGTGAGGGGGGAGAGGGTGGTGAGGGAGGGTGGTGAGGGAGAGGGTGGTGAGGGAGGAGGGTGGTGAGGGAGAGGGAGAGGGTGAGGGAGAGGGTGGTGAGGGAGAGGGTGAGGGAGAGGGTAAGGGAGAGGGTGGTAAGGGAGAGGGTGGTGAGGGTGAGGGAGGGTGGTGAGGGAGAGGGTGGTGAGGGAGAGGGTAAGGGGAGAGGGTAAGGGAGAGGGTGGTAAGGGAGAGGGTGGTGAGGGTGAGGGAGCGTGGTGAGGGTGAGGGAGGGTGGTGAGGGAGAGGGTAAGCTCATGACCGCCGCCAAGTTCCTGCTCATGCGCTCCGTGCTCGAGATCTGCCAGGAGGTGATCAAGCAGTCGCACTCGCAGGTGAGCGGGGGGAGGTGAGGGGGGAGAGGGTGGTGAGGGAGGGTGGTGAGGGAGAGGGTGGTGAGGGAGAGGGTGGTGAGGGAGAGGGAGAGGGTGAGGGAGAGGGTGGTGAGGGAGAGGGTGAGGGAGAGGGTAAGGGAGAGGGTAAGGGAGAGGGTGGTAAGGGAGAGGGTGGTGAGGGTGAGGGAGCGTGGTGAGGGTGAGGGAGGGTGGTGAGGGAGAGGGTAAGGGAGAGGGTAAGGGAGAGGGTGGTAAGGGAGAGGGTAAGGGAGAGGGTGGTGAGGGAGAGGGTAAGGGAGAGGGTAAGGGAGAGGGTGGTGAGGGAGAGGGTAAGGGAGAGGGTGGTGAGGGAGAGGGTAAGGGAGAGGGTGGTGAGGGAGAGGGTAAGGGAGAGGGTAAGGGAGAGGGTGGTAAGGGAGAGGGTAAGCTCATGACCGCCGCCAAGTTCCTGCTCATGCGCTCCGTGCTCGAGATCTGCCAGGAGGTGATCAAGCAGTCGCACTCGCAGGTGAGGTGGAGGGGGAGAGGGGTGAGGGAGAGGGGTGGTGAGGGAGGGTGGTGAGGGAGAGGGTGGTGAGGGAGAGGGTGGTGAGGGTGAGGGAGGGTGGTGAGGGAGAGGGTGGTGAGGGAGAGGTGAGGGAGAGGGTGAGGGAGAGGGTGAGGGAGAGGGTGAGGGAGAGGGTGGTGAGGGAGGGAGGGTGGTGAGGGAGAGGGTGGTGAGGGAGAGGGTGGTGAGGGAGAGGGTGGTGAGGGAGAGGGTGGTGAGGGTGAGGGAGTGGGTGGTGAGGGAGAGGGTGGTGAGGGAGAGGGTGGTGAGGGAGAGGGTGGTGAGGGAGGGAGGGTGGTGAGGGAGAGGGTGGTGAGGGAGAGGGTGGTGAGGGAGAGGGTGGTGAGGGAGAGGGTGGTGAGGGAGAGGGTGGTGAGGGAGAGGGTGGTGAGGGAGAGGGTGGTGAGGGAGAGGGTGGTGAGGGAGAGGGTGGTGAGGGAGAGGGTGGTGAGGGAGAGGGTGGTGAGGGGGAGGGTGGTGAGGGAGAGGGTGGTGAGGGAGAGGGTGGTGAGGGAGAGGGTGGTGAGGGAGAGGGTGGTGAGGGAGAGGGTGGTGAGGGAGAGGGTGGTGAGGGAGAGGGTGGTGAGGGTGGTGAGGGAGAGGGTGGTGAGGGAGAGGGTGGTGAGGGAGAGGGTGGTGAGGGAGAGGGTGGTGAGGGAGAGGGTGGTGAGGGAGAGGGTGGTGAGGGAGAGGGTGGTGAGGGAGAGGGAGAGGGTGGTGAGGGAGAGGGTGGTGAGGGAGAGGGGATGTGCCATGGAGGTGATGAAGCAGTCGCACTCGTGGGGGTGAGAGGTGGTGGAGTGGCGAGAGGGAGAGGGGAGGAGCCACGACCGGCTAAGATGGTCGTCGGTACCGGTGTTTGGCCGTGAGCGGGAATTGAACTCGGGTGGCCGGGTTCGCAGCGCAGTGTCACGCTATGACGCTACTACGCTATGACGCTACTACGCTATGACGCTACTACGCTATGACGCTACTACGCTATGACGCTACTACGCTACTACGCTATGACGCTACTACGCTATGACGCTACTACGCTACTACGCTATGACGCTACTACGCTACTACGCTATGACGCTACTACGCTATGACGCTACTACGCTACTACGCTATGACGCTACTACGCTACTACGCTACTACACTACGACGCTACTACGCTATGACGCTACTACGCTACTACGCTACCGCTCGCCACCACCCTCGCGACCGCCGCCATTCTCGCCACCACGACCCTCGCCACCACCTCTCCACCAACGCCCTCGTCGTCACCACCACCACCACCCTCGTCACCACCACCCTCATCACCACCCTCACCACCACCGTCACCACCAACCTCACCACCACCACCCTCACCACCCTCATCACCCTCACCACCCTCCTCACCACCACCACCCTCGCCACCCTCCTCACCATCCTCACCACCACCACCCTCGCCACCACCACCACCCTCCTCACCACCCTAACAACCACCCTCACCACCACCACCCTCCTCACCACCACCACCACCCTCACCACCCTCCTCACCATCCTCACCACCACCACCCTCACCACCACCACCCTCCTCACCACCACCACCACCACCACGTCGCCCCCAGGTCCCTCTCCCCCTGGCGCTGGCGCGCTCCGGCCGTGACTCGGCCACCCCGACGGCCCCCTACCGCACCGTCGACTTCAGCTACGACCTCGACATGGAGCTCGGGGGCAGCGGCGGCTCGGGCGGCGGTGGCGGCGGCTCCGGCGGCTCCGGCGGCGGCGGCGGCAGCGCCGGCGGCAGCAACGCCGGCAACGCCGGCGGCGGCGGCGGCGGCGACTCGTCGTCCGGCGGTCCCGAGCTGCTGCCGATGCTCGACTCGAGCGGCGACTCGGCGGGCGGCGGCGGCGGCGGCGGCAAACGCCACGGCCACCAGCAGCAGCACCACCACGGCCACCAGCAGCAGCAGCAGCACCACCACCACGGCGGGCAGCAGCAGCAGCAGCAGCAGGACGGCGGCGGCGGCGGCGGCCCGGTGAAGGTGGACGGCGTCGACCGCAAGGAGAAGGGCCGGGGACCCTTCGTCTGCGCCTACTGCGGCAAGGAGTTCCGCGACTCGTACCACATGCGCCGGCACGAGACGCGGCACACGGGCATCAAGATGACCAGCAACCCGCGGCAGAAGAAGCCGCAGGGCGGCGGAGGAGGCGGCGGAGGAGGCGGCGGAGGCGGTGGAGGCGGCGGCGGCGGAGGCGGTGGAGGCGGCGGAGGCGGCGGAGGCGGTGGAGGCGGGATGATGCAGCAGATGGGCGGAGTTCCGTCCACCTCGTCCGGCAATCAAGACGGCGGCGGCGGCGGCGGCGGGGTGAAGACGCCGGTGAAGCGGAACCACCCGTGCGACGTGTGCGGCAAGGCCTTCCGCGACATCTACCACCTCAACCGGCACAAGCTGTCCCACTCGGACGAGAAGCCCTTCGAGTGCCACGTCTGTCACCAGCGCTTCAAGCGCAAGGACCGCATGAGCTACCACGTGCGGGCGCACGAGGGAGCCGTCGGCAAGTCGTACGTGTGCGACACCTGCGGGAAGGGCTTCTCCAGGTGCGTGGCGGGGCGGGGCGGGGCGGGTTGGTGAGCGAGTGATGGGGTCGTGGGGGTGCTGGGTAGTGTGAGCGAGTGTGCGTGTGTGTGAGTTGGGGTGTGTGTGTGTGAATTAGGGTGTGAGTGTGTGTGAGTTAGGGTGTGAGTGTGTGTGAGTTGGGGTGTGCGTGTGTGAATTAGGGTGTGAGTGTGTGTGAGTTGGGGTGTGAGTGTGGGTGAGTGAGTGTGGGTGAGTGAGTGAGTGAGTGATGGGGCGTGGGGGTGCTGGGTAGTGTGAGTTGGGGTGTGAGTGTGAGTTGGGGTGTGAGTGTGTGTGAGTTAGGGTGTGAGTGTGTGTGAGTTAGGGTGTGAGTGTGTGTGAGTTGGGGTGTGAGTGTGGGTGAGTGAGCGAGTTGGTGAGCGAGTGATGGGGCGTGGGGGTGCTGGGTAGTGTGAGTGTGTGTGCGTGTGTGAGTTGGGGTGTGAGTGTGTGTGTGAGTTAGGGTGTGAGTGTGGGTGTGGGGGTGCTGGGTAGTGTGATTGTGTGTGTGTGAGTTAGGGTGTGAGCGAGTTGGTGAGCGAGTGATGGGGTCGTGGGGGTGCTGGGTAGTGTGAGTGTGTGTGTGTGAGTTGGGGTGTGAGTGTGTGTGAATTAGGGTGTGAGTGTGTGTGAGTTTGGGTGTGAGTGTGTGTGAGTTGGGTGTGTGAGTGTGGGTGAGTGAGCGAGTTGGTGAGCGAGTGATGGGGCGTGGGGGTGCTGGGTAGTGTGAGTGTGTGCGTGTGTGAGTTGGGGTGTGAGTGTGGGTGAGTGAGCGAGTGATGGGGCGTGGGGGTGCTGGGTAGTGTGTGTGTGTGTGAGTTGGGGTGTGAGTGTGGGTGAGTGAGCGAATGATGGGGCGTGGGGGTGCTGGGTAGTGTGAGTGTGTGTGTGTGAGTTAGGGTGTGAGCGAGTTGGTGAGCAAGTGATGGGGTGCGGGGTAGTGAGAGTGTCCGAGTGTGTGAATTAGGGTGTGAGTGTGGGTGGGTTGGTGTGGGTGGGTGGGTGAGCGAGTTGGTGAGCGAGTGATGGGGTGTGTGGGTGCTGGATAGTGAGAGTGTGGGTGTGAGTGTGTGTGAGTTAGGGTGTGAGTGTGGATGGGTTGGTGTGGGTGGGTGAGCGAGTGATGGGGTGTGGGTGTGCTGGGTAGTGAGAGTGGGTGTGAGTGTGTGCGAGTGTGTGGGTGGGTTGATGTGGGTGAGTGAGTTGGTGAACGAGTGATGGGGTGGCAGGGGGGGTGGACACGGGTTCTGGGTGGGGGTGTGTCAGGTGAGTGAGTGTCAGGTGAGTAAGTGTGTGTGAGATGAGTGGGAGTGTGAGGTGAGTGTGTGTGTGAGTGTGGGTGTGGGTGCTCGCTAACAGCATTTGCCCCAGCGGTCTGTTCAGGCCATACAGGGGATCTTTGTGAGTGAGTGATGGGGGGAAGGATTTGGTGAGCGAGTCGGGGAGCGTGCGAACGAGTTGAGTGGGAGTGTGGGTGGAGTTGATCTGCCCGCTGACCCCATCGGCTTGCCCATCTGTAAGGTGTCTGCCATTCTTCCAACTCTGGTGGCGGTTGTCCATATTAGGGGGGGGACCTCATTTCAAACCCACGGTGGCCTGGTCTGAAGCTAGCTGATGAAACGAGAATTTCATCATTGCTTGCACCCGGGGGTTGGCATCGTCCCCCTCCTAATGTCGAGGGGAAATAAATGGACGAGGTTCGGGACTGTGGCTCATGCAGCTGCTTATGGTCCAGACCTCAAGGGAGGTGGTTCAGGCTGGCTGAGAGAAAGCTACAGGCCCACTCCCACTGCCGACAGCATCCTACGTCGTGGAATGTGGGATGCTTGATCCGCAGCCTTCGGCTCGGAGGTTCGGAGAGCCGTGCGGCGCTGCAGGGATGATGGGTGGTGGTCGCGGGGTCGCTGAGGAGATGGGAGTCTGCCTCAGTAGCCCGCGATTTCAAATCGCTCTTTTGATTCCATTAAAAAAGAATTACTTGCGACGTCCACACCCAATCGCCGTCCTGAAGGGAAAGAAAGAGTGGTCGTCTGATCTCTTACCCCCAAGAAACATTTTGCGGATTTGCCGAGCATTTCCGTGAGGTCTTTTTGGGGGTGGAGCGGAAAGCCCTTGGCCCAGGCGAGACCATGGGGCAAGGTGGGGGGATGACCCTGCTGACGGCTGCCTCAGATATTGGATGAAGTTTCCCCACCCACTGTGAGCGGCTGGCCGAGGTGCCCATTGGTCGAGGAAGTCCCAAGAAGTCATCCCGAGTTCCTGAGACCAGGAAAAGCGGCGGGCGGAGGTTGCGACTGCCAAGCGAAACTTGCCGATGGAGGTTGGCGCGCCTCTGTGCGCGGACTTGGCCCCTAAATGACATCATCGCAAGCTGTCCGATCCGCAGCATTGGAAGGATGCTCTGGTGGTCCTCACCCACGCCTCTTTTCAGCCGCACGGATTGTAACAACTACGGGCGCCATATGTCCTCCTCCTCAGGAGAGGCTTTCGTAGGACTGCGAGGATCCCATGCTCCTTGGTTCAATTCGGTAAAGTCACGTAGTAGGTAAAAAAAAAACCAAGATGACAAAATTTCGATTTTAAGCTTTCGTGACTGCAATGATTCATCTTCTTTGGTTCAATTCGGTAAAGTCACCACCACCACGTAGGATGAGAATAAAATAATGAATTGATAAAATAAAATAACACGGTGATGTTCTCACGGCGTTTCGGCCGCGGCACAAGCGGCCTTCATCGGGTGAAGGGGACCGTGCCGTCCAGGAGGAGAGTGTTTTTTGGGGGGTGAAGACGGTCTCGCTGAGCTTAAAAGGACGCGACCTGTGCTTGGCCGTCTTCACTCCCAACGCTGTCCTCTGGACAGCCCGGTCCGGACACCCTGAGAGGGGGGGGGGGGGCATCTTCATAGCGGCGAGGATTATTTAACACCGCCCCCTTTTCCCTAGCAGTAGCGTGCCCCCCTGGGAACGCCCTCCCGCGAGAGTCTCACAACTCCCCCGAGTACAGCAGAGGGTCCCCGGCCAAGTATTAATCCCAGTAGTTGGGGGGGGGGGGGGGTGCTGCTGCGTTGCTACTGGGGCCGTGTGTTGCCATCCCAATGGAGCGATTGCCAAAGTGATATTTGTCAGCGTCGTGGATGATCTGCGGCCATCAGCAGTTCCACTGTGTGCGGAGGTTTGGCTACCGAGCGTGGGTGTTGATGTCGGGAGAGCTACGGTGGGCTTATTAATGGAGCGGGGTGCAGTGGGGGTGAGTGTCTCCTGTTAACCTGTGTACTCGCCCAGCCGATCACCTTCCTACTCACCCACTCGCCTTCCTACTCACCCACTCGCCGTCCTACTCGCTCACCCACTCACCTTCCTACTCGCCCACTCACCTGTATGTCTGCCTTCTTACTCACCTACCCACCCACACCACTCGCCTATCCTCACCAGTTGACTGTCATATATACCATCCACCAATCCAGTACACCTACCCACCCACTCACCTTCCTACTCACTCGCCTACCCACAGACCACTCACCTATCCCCGCCTATTGACCTTGTCAAATATACCAGCTACCAATCCAGTAAACCTACCCACTCACCAACTCACCAACTCACCCACCTACCCACTCACCAACTCACCCACCTACCTTCCATAACCCACCCACTCATCTATCCACCTACCCGCTTATCCACCCACCCGCTCACTAACTCACCCACCTACCTTCCATTCCCCACCCACTCATCTATCCACCTACCTGCTTATCCACTCACCCGCTCACTAACTCACCCACCTACCCTCCATACCCACCCACTCATCTACCCACCCACGTGTCCACCAAACTGTGTATGAGGGGAGATTACTCAAAAGGGCCACACAGATGGATATTCGAATCCGCTTGCTGTACTGCCAACCCTTAACCAAAACAACTAGGCAGCCCCAGTGGGTTTGGGAATCTGAGATCGTTACGTGATCCACCATCCCTTGGATCATAGGTTCAGTGTGACAAGAGTTCAGTGTTAATCATTGTTGCTTGCAGAGCCAGACTGAGGCTCCTACAGGGTTTAATTTTGATTAGCCGAGGCTCTCAAAGCCCGACTAAGGCTCCCATAGTGGTTCAGTGTTAATCACTGTGGCTCACAGCCAGACTAAGGCTCCTGCAGGGTTTAATGTTGATTAACCGAAGCTCTCAAAGCCAGACTAAGGCTCCTGCAGGGTTTAATGTTGATTAAACGAAGCTCTCAAAGCCAGACTAAGGCTCACATAGTGGTTCAGTGTTAATCACTGTGGCTCACAGCCAGGCTAAGGCTACTACAGGGTTCAGTGTTAATCACTGTGGCTCACACAGCCAGACTAAGGCTACTATAGGGTTCAGTGTTAATCACTGTGGCTCACAGCCAGAATAAGGCTCCTACAGGGGTTCAGTGTTAATCACTGTGGCTCACAGCCAGAATAAGGCTACTACAGGGGTTCAGTGTTAATCACTGTGGCTCACAGCCAGAATAAGGCTACTACAGGGTTCAGTGTTAATCACTGTGGCTCTCACAGCCAGACTAAGGCTACTATAGGGTTCAGTGTTAATCACTGTGGCTCACAGCCAGAATAAGGCTCCTACAGGGGTTCAGTGTTAATCACTGTGGCTCACAGCCAGACTAAGGCTACTACAGGGTTTAATGTTGATAACTGAGGCTCTCACAGCCAGACTAAGGCTCCTACAGGGGTTTAATGTTGATAACTGAGGCTCACACAGCCAGACTAAGGCTCCTACAGGGGTTCAGTGTTAATCACTGTGGCTCACACAGCCAGACTAAGGCTCCTACAGGGGTTCAGTGTTAATCACTGTGGCTCACAGCCAGACTAAGGCTACTACAGGGGTTTAATGTTGATAACTGAGGCTCTCACAGCCAGACTAAGGCTCCTACAGGGGTTCAATGTTGATTAACCGAGGCTCTGACAGCGCAACTTGCGGCTAGCGTTGCGTTTGGATCGAATCGCCTTCGCAACAGACATCGTGTCCCTCTACTGACACTGATAGGAGGCCCGGATAGACAGACAGACAGACAGGACGACAAGCTAAATGGACAGAAGCAGTTCTAAAGAAATGAGTTTGCCAATCTCGATGATGATTTAAAAGCGCGTGGCCCTCGGTGGCTTCGCAACATGGGAAGCGAAGAGCGTTCCAGACGGCCGCAGATTGTGGATTGGTCCACACACACTCGGCTGTGCCGCCCCCTCCTGGCAGAGCTCGGGTACGGCGCCTCCTCAATGACCCCCACCCACGGCTCGAAGGGAGCAAGATGTAACAGATGGGGATTGTCTTCTTTGGTTCTTTCGGTAAAGTCACGTAGAATGATAATAAAATAATAAATTGATCAAATAAAATAACACAATAATCTCACGACGTTTCGGCCACAACACAAGTGGCCTTCATCAGGTGAAGGGGGCGAGACTGTCTGGTAGGACAGCGCTGGAGTGAAAGAGCCACGTTCAGATACGGCCTTTAAGCTTAGAGTCGCGGCATCTCTTCAGAAAGGTGAGAGACTCGATTAGTTGAGCCTTCTTATGTCCTACCAGACAGTCTCGCCCCCTTCACCTGATGAAGGCCGCTTGTGTTGTGGCCGAAACGTCGTGAGAATATTATTGTGTTATTTTATCAATTTATTATTTTATTATCATTCTACGTGGTGGTGACTTTACCGAAAGAACCAAAGAAGATGAATCATTGCAGTCACGAAAGCTTTAAATCGAAAGATGGGGATTGGTCCACACTCTTTGCTGTGCCGCCCTCACAGATATGTATATATTTTTTTTGGGGGGGGGGGGCAGGTTTCTCCCAGGGCACGGTCCCCTAGCGGCAAGGCAACTTCGGGTCGGATGAACGTCGCGGCCGATATTTTGTGCGACCAATTTGCGTCGAGGCACGGGGGAATTGGCAAGAGCTCGTTCACGCTCCGGCGCCAAAAATGCGCCCGGATTTCATCCGGGTCGAGTCCCCCGAAATGGCGACGCAACTTACGGACGGGAGTTGCCTATTTTACCGATCGGATCGACTTCGCACCGGAGCTAACTAGCGCTCTCGACCAAACGCTGCCCGTCGTTTTTCGTCCCAGCCACGCGACCACTACGCCGGATGCCGCGGCCCGATCCGGATGATCGTCTGCGGGAATCGCCGGCGTTGTGCGATGCTGCTGGGACGAGCGGTCCTCTTGCACTAGCGAAAGTTGTGATCGCCATTCGTCTCGCGCCCCGTCATGCTGCAGACAGGATCGGGAATGCAGTAGAAACCTTGGATTGCGAGTGGCTTGGTCTCTCCGAGTGGTTTTTTTCTACAAGACGAGCAAACGTTGTTTAAATATGAATATCAATTTGATAGACGAGCGAGGGGGGGGGGGGTCTTGCGATAGGAGTGGCAGTACGTGTACACGCTTTGTACCGCCGAGCGTCACGTGATCACAGCTGACGTACGAGTGATGTAAGAGTGCTTTGACGTACGAGTGCTTTGATGTAAGAGTGCTTTGATGTAAGAGTGCTTTGACGTACGAGTGTTTTAACGTACGAGTGCTTTGATGTAAGAGTGCTTTGATGTAAGAGTGCTTTGATGTAAGAGTGCTTTGACGTACGAGTGTTTTGACGTACGAGTGCTTTGATGTAAGAGTGCTTTGACGTACGAGCGCTTTGATGTAAGAATGCTTTGACGTACGAGTGCTTTGACGTACGAATGTTTTGACGTACGAGTGCTTTGATGTAAGAGTGCTTTGACCTACGAGCGCTTTGATGTAAGAGTGCTTTGACGTACGAGTGCTTTGACGTACGAGTGTTTTGACGTACGAGTGCTTTGATGTAAGAGTGCTTTGACGTACGAGTGCTTTGATGTAAGAGTGCTTTGACCTACGAGCGCTTTGATGTAAGAGTGCTTTGACGTACGAGTGCTTTGACGTACGAGTGTTTTGACGTACGAGTGCTTTGATGTAAGAGTGCTTTGACGTACGAGCGCTTTGACGTACGGGCGCTTTGACGTACGAGCGCTTTGACGTACGAGCGCTTTGACGTACGAGCGCTTTGACGTACGAGCGCTATGACGTACGAGCGCTTTGACGTACGAGCGCTATGACGTACGAGTGCTTTGACGTACGAGCGCTTTGACGTAAGAGCGCTTTGACGTAAGAGCGCTTTGACGTACGAGCGCTTTGACGTACGAGCGCTTTGACGTACGAGCGCTTTGATGTAACAGTGCTTTGACGTACGAGCGCTTTGACGTACGAGCGCTTTGACGTACGAGCGCTTTGACGTACGAGCGCTTTGACGTACGATCGCTTTGACGTACGGGCGCTTTGACGTACGGGCGCTTTGACGTACGGGCGCTTTGACGTACGAGCGCTTTGGATTACAAACACGTTTCCGGAAACGAATTATTGCTCGCAATCCAAGGCTTTACTGTATTTATTGATTTATTCAGGGTGAATGTGATGATCTCTAAAAGCTATTTTATCCACAGATATCCAGTCGGGGCACAGGGGTCAGACAGTTACAACATCATTCACAATACAGAATCAGAATATTGATTTGCCAGGATGAATCTGATGATCTCTAAAGCTCTTTTATCTACAGATATCCATTTGGGGTACGAGGTCAGAACGTAACAACATTCACAATACAGAATCAGAATATTGATTTGCCAGGATCAACGTGATGATCTCTAAAGCTCTTATATCCACAGATGTCCAGTAGAGGGCGCGAGGGTCAGACAGTTACAACATTGGCAATACAGAATCAGAATATAGATTTATCCACGATGGATCTGATGATTTATAAAGCTCTTTTTATCTACAGATATCCATTAGGGGTACGAGGTCAGAACGTAACAACATTCACAATACAGAAACAGAATATTGATTTATCCAGGATGAATCTGATCCTCTATAAAGCCCCTTTTATCCATAGATATCCCGTAGAGGTACAAGGTCAGAAAGTCTACAACATTCACAATAGAGACGCAGAATATTTATCCAGGATGAATTCCGATACTCTATATAGCTCTTTCATCTACATATCCAGTTATGAGGCCAGAACATGACAGCATTCACAATACAGAATCAGAACGTTGATTAATCCAGGATGAATCTGATGATCTATAAAGCTCTTATATCCACAGATGTCCAGTAGAGGGCGTAGGGGTCAGACAGTTACAACATTGGCAATACAGAATCAGAATATAGATTTATCCACGATGAATCTGATCATCTATAAAGTCCCTTTTATCCATAGATATCCAGTAGAGGTACAAGGTCAGAAAGTCTACAACATTCACAATAGAGACGCAGAATATTTATCCAGGATGAATTCCGATACTCTATACAGCTCTTTCATCTACATATCCAGTTATGAGGTCAGAACATGACAACATTCACAATGCAGAATCAGAACGTTGATTAATCCAGGATGAATCTGATGATCTATAAAGCTCTTATATCCACAGATGTTCAGTAGAGGGTGCAGGGGTCAGACAGTTACAACATTGGCAATACAGAATCAGAATATTGATTCATCCACGATGAATCTGATCCTCTATAAAAAGCCCCTTTTATCCATAGATGTCCCGTACAGGTACAAGATCAGAAAGTCTACAACATTCACAATACAGACGCAGAATATTTATCCAGGATGAATTCCGATACTCTATATAGCTCTTTCATCTACATATCCAGTTATGAGGCCAGAACATGACAGCATTCACAATGCAGAATCAGAACGTTGATTAATCCAGGATGAATCTGATGATCTATAAAGCTCTTATATGCACAGATGTTCAGTAGAGGGCGCAGGGGTCAGACAGTTACAACATTGGCAATACAGAATCAGAATATTGATTCATCCACGATGAATCTGATCCTCTATAAAGCCCCTTTTATCCATAGATATCCCGTAGAGGTACAAGGTCAGAAAGTCTACAACATTCACAATACAGACTCAGAATATTTATCCAAGATGAATTCCGATACTCTATACAGCTCTTTCATCTACATATCCAGTTATGAGGCCAGAACATGACAGCATTCACAATGCAGAATCAGAACGTTGATTAATCCAGGATGAATCTGATGATCTATAAAGCTCTTATATCCACAGATGTTCAGTAGAGGGTGCAGGGGTCAGACAGTTACAACATTGGAAATACAGAATCAGAATATTGATTTATCCAGGATGAATCTGATCCTCTATAAAGCCCCTTTTATCCATAGATGTCCCGTACAGGTACAAGAGCAGAAAGTCTACAACATTCACAATAGAGACGCAGAATATTTATCCAAGATGAATTCCGATACTCTATACAGCTCTTTCATCTACATATCCAGTTATGAGGCCAGAACATGACAGCATTCACAATGCAGAATCAGAACGTTGATTAATCCAGGATGAATCTGACGATCTATAAAAGCTCTTGGGGGAGAGTGCAAAATATAGCAAAAAAAAGGCCAAGAACCAATTGCTGCAATAAAAACCTGAATACAAATCAATCTACGGCTATCGTTATCATCACCAGGTGTAAGCTCCCTCCCTCCCCCCTCCCCGCCCCGAACCCCACTTGAAGCCCAGCGTAGCCGCTTTGTTTATCGGAAGCGACCGACATATCACCGCGGAGCCGATCCTGCGAAGGCTCGCCTCCCCGATGTTTCGGACGCGGGGAATTAGATCCAGCTAGTGCCGGGTTGTGGTTTTGGTGGTGGGTCGTGGTGGTGGTAGAGAGGGTAGGAGGTGTAGAGGTGGGTGTGGCGAGCAGGCGAGGTTAATTTGATTTGGGGCCCCCCGGAAATGCTGTGCGGTTGTGGGCGGGGTTTTGGGAGGGGCTGGTGGTTCTTCGATTCGCTCAAGTGGTTGTTCACCGTGACCCGGTAACGTCAAAAAGAGTTTTTTTTTTTTGCGGCCACGGACGCGGCAGACTCTCGCCCGTTCACTGCAACTAATGGAATCTTTAACTCTTTCTCTCTTCTCATCCCGCCCCTACCCCCCCCCCCACCGCCTGTGATCTCGACGTTACCTGGACATCCATACCTACCCCCCTACCTACCTACCTACCCCCCCTGCTCTGCCTGTAAGTACGGCCCGTGTGAACCCACCAAAAAAACCCGCACACCGCCACGGGGAGAGGGAGGGGGAGTGGAGTGGGGGGGGGTTGGGGGGGGGGGCCTCCGTTGCCCTTACAGCGCCGTGATAGCCGGTTAGGGTTGGTCAGCAGGGTCGCTAGGAGGGCAGTGCCGCTAGTTAAGGGGGGGCCGGCGATTTAGCTGGTTTAGCTGGTTTAGCTGGTTTAGCTGGTTTAGCTGGTTTAGCTGGTTTAGCTGGTTTAGCTGGTTTAGCTGGTTTAGCTGGTTTAGCTAGTTTAGCTGGTTTAGCTAGATGGCCAGGCAAGTCCCCCTCAGCCTGGTGGTGAGTGGCGGCCGTCGGGATGGAGGAGCGCATTGCTCGCTCGTGAGGAACGATCGCTGGCTTGTTTCGCAGGCGATCGTTGGGGACCTGTGGAAAGTCGGGGCACTCGCTAGCTTAGGGCAGATGTAAGCGAGTTAGCGGCGGGGGCACGTACTGGCTAGGTCAGGGGCGACCGTTAAAGACGTCGCAGGGAAATCGTTGGTCAGGGGAGGCGAATTGGCTCGTTTCGGGCACCGGATAGCTGGTTCGGGCAATCGTTAGAGCAGTCATTGGCTGGTTAGGGGGGGATCTTTAGTTAGGGCAGTCATTGGCTGGTTAGGGCAATCATTAGGGCAGTCATTGGCTAGTTGACGCAATCATTATGGAAGTCATTGGCTGGTTAGGGCAATCATTAGAGCAGTCATTGGCTGGTTAGGGGAATCTTTAGTTAGGGCAGTCATTGGCTGGTTAGGGCAATTATTAGTTAGGACAGTCATTTGCTAGTGAGGGTGATCGTTAGTTAGGACAGTCATTGGCTAGTGAGTGTGATCATTAGTTAGGACAGTCATTGGCTGGTTAGGGGAATCTTTAGTTAGGGCAGTCATTGGCTGGTTAGGGCAATCATTAGTTAGGGCAGTCATTGGCTAGTTAACGCAATCATTAGGGAAGTCATTGGCTAGTTAGGGTGATCATTAGTTAGGGCAGTCATTGGCTAGTTAGGGTGATCATTAGTTAGGGCAGTCATTGGCTGGTTAGGGCAATCATTAGTTAGGACAGTCATTGGCTGGTTAGGGCAATCATTAGTTAGGGCAGTCATTGGCTAGCTAGGGTGATCATTAGGGAAGTCATTGGCTAGTGAGGGTGATCATTAGTTAGGGCAGTCATTGGCTGGTTAGGGCAATCATTAGTTAGGACAGTCATTAGCTGGTTAGGGCAATCATTAGAGCAGTCATTGGCTAGTTAGGGTGATCATTAGTTAGGACAGTCATTGGCTAGTGAGGGTGATCATTAGTTAGGGCAGTCATTGGCTAGTTAGGGTGATCATTAGGGCAGTCATTGGCTGGTTAGGGCAATCATTAGTTAGGGCAGTCATTGGCTAGTTAACGCAATCATTAGGGAAGTCATTGGCTAGTTAGGGTGATCATTAGTTAGGGCAGTCATTGGCTAGTTAGGGTGATCATTAGTTAGGGCAGTCATTGGCTAGCTAGGGTGATCATTAGGGAAGTCATTGGCTAGTGAGGGTGATCATTAGTTAGGGCAGTCATTGGCTGGTTAGGGCAATCATTAGTTAGGACAGTCATTAGCTGGTTAGGGCAATCATTAGAGCAGTCATTGGCTAGTTAGGGTGATCATTAGTTAGGACAGTCATTGGCTAGTGAGGGTGATCATTAGTTAGGGCAGTCATTGGCTAGTTAGGGTGATCATTAGGGCAGTCATTGGCTGGTTAGGGCAATCATTAGTTAGGGCAGTCATTGGCTAGTTAGGGCAATCATTAGGGAAGTCATTGGCTAGTTAGGGTGATCATTAGTTAGGGCAGTCATTGGCTAGTTAGGGTGATCATTAGTTAGGACAGTCATTGGCTGGTTAGGGCAATCATTAGTTAGGACAGTCATTGGCTGGTTAGGGCAATCATTAGTTAGGGCAGTCATTGGCTAGCTAGGGCAATCATTAGGGGAGTCATTGGCTAGTGAGGGTGATCATTAGTTAGGACAGTCATTGGCTAGTTAGGGCGATCATTAGGGGAGTCATTGGCTGGTTAGGGCAATCATTAGAGCAGTCATTGGCTAGTTAGGGAAATCATTAGAGCAGTCATTGGCTAGTTAGGGTGATCATTAGTTAGGACAGTCATTGGCTAGTTAGGGCAATCATTAGAGCAGTCATTGGCTAGTTAGGGCAATCATTAGGGCAGTCATTGGCTAGTTAGGGTGATCATTAGTTAGGGCAGTCATTGGCTAGTTAGGGTGATCATTAGGGCAGTCATTGGCTGGTTAGGACAATCATTAGTTAGGACAGTCATTGGCTAGTGAGGGTGATCATTAGTTAGGGCAGTCATTGGCTAGTTAGGGTGATCATTAGGGCAGTCATTGGCTGGTTAGGGCAATCATTAGTTAGGGCAGTCATTGGCTAGTTAGGGCAATCATTAGGTAAGTCATTGGCTAGGTAGGGTGATCATTAGTTAGGGCAGTCATTGGCTAGTTAGGGTGATCATTAGTTAGGACAGTCATTGGTTAGTTAGGGCAATCATTAGGACAGTCATTGGCTAGTTAGGGCAATCATTAGTTAGGACAGTCATTGGCTAGTTATCGCAATCATTAGTTAGTGAAGTCATTGGCTAGTTAGGGCAATCATTAGTTAGGACAGTCATTGGCTAGTTAGGGTGATCATTAGTTAGGGCAGTCAGTGGCTAGTTAGGGTGATCATTAGTTAGGACAGTCATTGGCTAGTTAGGGTGATCATTAGTTAGAGCAGTCATTGGCTGGTTAGGGTGATCATTAGTTAGTGAAGTCTTTAGCTTGTTAGGGCGATCATTAGGGAAGTCATTGGCTAGTTAAGGTGATCATTAGTTAGGGCAGTCATTGGCTAGTTAGAGAGATGATTCGCTCAATTATAGGTGCCTTAGGCTGGTTCTATGAGCTTCTCAGTCTTTAACGCTGAACCCCCAAGATATTGATAGGTGCCTCGGTCATTAACACTGAACCACTAAGATATTGATAGGTGACTTAGGCTGGCTCTGTGAGCCTCTCAGTCTTCAACGCTGAACCACTAAGATATTGATAGGTGACTTAGCCCCTCCCTCTTGATTCTCGATCATTCACACTGAACCCTATGATGTCACACGCACATGCATATGAATGTGTGTGCACACGCACACACACACACAAGTACATTTGTACACGCACACGTACGTACACTCGCATGCACAAATATACGCACTCACAGCATATGCACACTCTGTTACACACAAAGACAAATGTATCCCGTGTAGCCTCTGAACAGGCTGAAAGTGCTGTTAGTAGCGAGTAGCAGTAGGCGCCTATGTAGGGGGGTGGGTGGCCAGTACCACGTATGCCCGGCCGCCTTTGTCTCTCCCCCCCCCCCCCCCAATGGCGATGTTTACCACTGCACACTGGCACTATTTGGAGGCTGATTCGAGACGTCGGAGAGGCCGGGGGGACCGTGTCACCACTCTGTGTTGGTGGCCCTTGAGGCGGGAATCGAAACTCGGCTCCCCCGCCGGGTTCAAAGTAGCGCAGTGCATCGCCAGATTTTGAAGCCTTCGTGACTGCAAGGGGTCCTCCACGCTCTTGGGTTCTGTTCGGGCAAAGTCGCGTGCGTAGTGGGTGTGTAAAACAAAAAAACAAAAAAAAATGGCCCAAAAAAATCACAACGTTTCAGGCCACAACACGAGTGGACAGTCCAGTCCCTTCACCTGGCGAAGGCCGCTTGTGCTGTGGCCTGAAACGTCGTGATTTTTTTGTTTTTTTACTTTTTTACCTGCGTGACTTTGCCCAATAGAGCCAAAGAGTAAGCGCAGTGCATCGCTAACAGCTCCGCCACCGCTCGCTCTCTCTCGCTCTCATGCTCTCATGCACGTGCACAAAGATCCATCCCCCCCGTGTGTAGCCTTGGCAAGACCGTAGGGGGGCAAGCGCTGCTGTCGGTAGCGAGTAGCAGCAGCAGCAGCAGCCTGTGAAGGCTGGCCCCGGCACTCCGGCACACCGGGGGTTTGGTGGCCGGCACCACGCCCCAGCCGCCGCCTTTTTTTCCCCCGCCGGCGGCGATGGTTAACGCACAACCGCGCCAGGTGCTCGTCCGTGGGCCGAGTCGACCTAGGGGAGGCCCAGAGCCGGTTCAGATAATCGCCGTCGTCGGTGTTGGGGTGGCCGCGAGCGGGGAATCAATCGAACTCGGGTCGCGCGATTCATAGCACGGCACGCAAATTGCCACACTTACCGCTCCCCACACACACACGCACACACGCACACAAATGCACGTGTACGCAATCACACTCGCCGATGTACACAACCCGCACACAGAAGCACACTCGTGCACATACTAAATGGAGTGTAGCGTGTGATTGCAATCGGATTACAGTGATGTTTAAATATATATTGTTTACTTATAATATAATATGTGTGCATGTGTGTCTGTGTACGTGTGTGTGCGTGCGTGCGCGAGCGTACTTCTGTGTGTGTCTCTGTGTGAGTGTGTGTGCATACGTACGTACGTGTGTGTGTGTGTGTGTAACTGCGTGTGTCCGTGCACGTGTGTTTCCGTGCGTTGTGTTGAAGTGTTTTAATTGTGCGTGTGTGTGTGTGTGTACGTGTGTGTGTGTGTTTCTTCATATATTTGTGTGTGTGTGTTTAAGTGTGAGTGTGCCCGTGTGTGTGCACGCGTGTCTGTCTACGTGTCTGTGCGTGTATATGTGTGTGTGTGTGTCTGTGTGTGTGTCTGTGTGTGTGTCTGTGTATTGGTACTTGTGGGCATCTGTCCGTGTCACTGCGTGTGTCTGTTGTTGTTGTGTGTCCGTCCGCGTTTGTTGTGGATGTCTGCGTGTTTGTCTGTGCCTGTGTGTTTGTCTGTGCCTGGTCGTCTTTGTCTCTGTGTGTGTGTGTGCGCTTGTTTGTTTGTCCGTGTGTGCCTGTTCGCCGTTGTCCGTGCCTGCCTCTATGTTTGTCCGTGTGTGCCTGTTTGTCTTTGTGTGTTCGTCTGCGTGTGTGTGCGTGTGTGTGTGTTTCTGCGTGTGTGTGTGTGTGTCCCACCCCACCCCACCCCGCAGACCCGACCACCTCAATAACCACGTCAGACAAGTGCACACCATGGAGAGACCCTACAAGTGCCAGGTGAGACCCCAGTCTGTGGTGGTCGTGCCAATCGTGTGATGTTGACCATGTCTGTGGGTGGTCGTGTGATGTCGATTGTCTGTGGTGGTCGTGCCAATCGTGTGATGTTGACCATGTCTGTGGTGGTCGTGTGATGTCGATTGTCTGTGGTGGTCGTGCCAATCGTGTGATGTTGACCATGTCTGTGGGTGGTCGTGTGATGTCGACGATGTCTGTGGTGGTCGTGCCAATCGTGTGATGTTGACCATGTCTGTGGTGGTCGCGTGATGTCGATTGTCTGTGGTGGTCGTGCCAATCGTGTGATGTTGACCATGTCTGTGGGTGGTCGTGTGATGTCTGTCTGTGGTGGTCGTGCCAATCGTGTGATGTTGACCATGTCTGTGGGTGGTCGTGTGATGTCTGTCTGTGGTGGTCGTGCCAATCGTGTGATGTTGACCATGTCTGTGGGTGGTCGTGTGATGTCTGTCTGTGGTGGTCGTGCCAATCGTGTGATGTTGACCATGTCTGTGGGTGGTCGTGTGATGTCTGTCTGTGGTGGTCGTGCCAATCGTGTGATGTTGACCATGTCTGTGGTGGTCGTGTGATGTCGATTGTCTGTGGTGGTCGTGCCAATCGTGTGATGTTGACCATGTCTGTGGGTGGTCGTGTGATGTCGACTGTCTGTGGTGGCCGTGCCAATCGTGTGATGTTGACCATGTCTGTGGTGGTCGTGTGATGTCGATTGTCTGTGGTGGTCGTGCCAATCGTGTGATGTTGACCATGTCTGTGGGTGGTCGTGTGATGTCGACGATGTCTGTGGTGGTCGTGCCAGTCGTGTGATGTTGACCATGTCTGTGGTGGTGTCAAACCCCCACGGTGGCCTGGTCTCGGCTAGCCGAGGATAGTTGCAAGCGGGAATTTCCACATCGCTTGCAGCTGGGGGTTAGCGTCATGCCCCAAGCCCCTCCTCCCGATGCCGAGGGGAAAATGGGTAAGGTTCAGAACAGCTGCAACGGCTGCTTTGGGTACGCGCAGGGGGCGGTAGCCAGGGTGGGCGACAGAGGTGACAATCTTCTCTGCGTGTAAGTGTACGACACTCGGTCTGGCGGACTCGGAGCAACTGCACCGTCAGAGCGCGTGTCCGCCAACCGATGGCGTCTGGTTCAACAGCCTGACCTCTCTGAATCATTCTTGAAATTCACATTTTGTTGAACGTCACCCCGGCCTGAAATCCTGGCTCCCGAGACCTGGGTACACGGTACGTAACCTCCCCAGATAGGCTGGCTGAAGGAGGAGGTGTTCCGGATGGTGGAGAGAAAGCAACAGGCTCCCCCTCCCCCCAGCGTCGTCTGCAAAATCCAACGTCTGAGAATGGGGGAGGCTTAACCGCAGCCTTCGCTCGGAGGTTCGGAGAGCCGTGAGGCGCTGCAAGGATTGGGTGGTGGTCGCGGGTTGCTGAGGAGACGGAGTCTGCCTCAGTGGCCCGCGATCACAAATCACCCTTTAATTCCATCAAAAAAGTAACCTGCAGCGCCACACCTATTACCCTCAATTATTGGAAGAAAAAAAAACGGCGATCCAATCTCCGACCCCCAGGAAGGAACAGGTTTGCAGATTTGCTGAGCGTTTCTCTGAGGTCCTGGGGGAAGGGGAAATCCCTCGGCATGGGAAAACATCGTGGGACAAAGCGGGGGATGACCCTGCTGAGGGCTGCGGTGCCTCAGATATTGTAAGAGGAAGTCTTCGGCCCCCTGTCGAGTGGCTGTCCTGAGGTGCCATCTGTTGAGGTGCAGGTTGCTGAGGAGATGGAATCTTAACTCGGTAGCCCGCAATCACGAATAACTCTTCGATTCCATCAAAAAAAAGTTGCTTGCAGCGCCTCGTCCTATCGTGGCAATCCGATTTTCCGACCCCCAGGAAACAGGTCTGCAGGGTTTGCAGAGCATTTGTGAGGTTTTGGGTACGAGGGGAATTCCCTCGGGCAGCGACGACATGATTTGGTTAAATGATGACGCGACCGGGCAAATTGCCCCCCGGACGATTGACGCTGGACGTAATTTACCAGCGAAACGTCGCGGTGCTAAAAAAACAAACAAAAAACAAACCGCGCGTTAAATGTTGTGGATTCATTCGCTCGTCAACACGCCGGTGGGCTAAAGTAGTGGGCTAAAGTAGTGGGCTATTTTTTTGTCTTTTGTCAACGTGACGCGTTTCCTTTGCCGATTGGCGGTGTCGTGTTGCGACGGATTCGTGAACGGCGCGATCTAGCCCCCCCCCCCCCCCAAAAAAGCTTTATTGCGGACCGGCAACGTCATGGGGCAAGGTGCAAGTAGGTCCACCCCCCTTCTGATTGGTCGGCGTGATCCGGAGTCTTTGAGACGAGAAAAAGCGCCGGGCAGAGGTGGTCTCGCGAAGCGAAATGCTGAGAGGGGAGGGTGGCGGCGTTTGTGCGCCCGACTGGCCTACGTGACGTCATAACAACAGGAGTCTGGACCGCTGGACGGGTTCCGCGGGGACTTGAAGGATGCCCTGGTGGGGGTGTCCCCCTCGTTAAAGAGGGGGGGGGGGGGGGGGACCGCACAGACTGTAACGACGACAGGGGCATCTCGCTCCTCAGTGTGAGGGGCCGGGAAAAGGTCCTGGGCAAGGATTATTCAACAACAACAACAACAACATCGCCTTGCCAGGCACGCCGAGGAGAGGCTTGCGGAGCCCCATATGCGGTTTCAGACCAGGGCGGTCCTCCACGGATGCCATGTTCTCTGTCCGTCTGCTACAGCAGAGGTGTAGGCAGTTCCAGCAGGACCTACATCTCTGCTTTATTGACCTGGTCAAGGCCTACGATAGCATCAGCAGCAGGTTGTAGAGCTGAGTGGACTTGCCGACGACCGCCGGTACCGGCGGTGTCAGCATCGGCCTCTGTGGAGGAGGCTCGTGAAGGACGCTGCCTCTGGGCAGTTTGAGGCAGTCGCCCCTCCAGCAAGAGCAGCGGAGGGCGGAGGAGCGACGCTCGCAACAACGGGCGGAGCGCCGGGCGGCTAAAATTCAGCAAGTTGGCACTGTAAGGGGGGGTACAGCTGGTGGTGCATCTACCGGACATCTCAGTCTGCCAACCCATGGCACCTGCTGGGTCTGTCCTCGGACCTCCTGTCAGCAGCGAGCCTTCAACACTTCACGTGGCGGCACTCAAAAGTGCACCTGGCCTGGCACAGGCGCCGTGGTGATGTCACCGTCGCTTTAGTGGTGAATGGCGCGGGTGTTGGTATTGGTGCGAGTCTGTCGACGATGTTGACGATGTTATCGTTGATGTCACGGTGTTGATGTCACGGTGTTGATGTCACGTCGTTGATGTCACGGTGTTGATGTCACGGTGTTGATGTCACGGTGTTGATGTCACGGTGTTGATGTCACGGTGTTGATGTCGTGGTGGTGCCAGGCTGTGGATGATGTTGACGATGTTGACGATGTTATTGTTGATGTCACGGTGTTGATGTCACGTTGTTGATGTCACGGTGTTGATGTCACGGTGTTGATGTCACGGTGTTGATGTCACGGTGTTGATGTCACGGTGTTGATGTCACGGTGTTGATGTCACGGTGTTGATGTCACGGTGTTGATGTCGCGTTGTTGATGTCGCGGTGTTGATGTCGTGGTGTTGATGTCGTGGTGTTGATGTCGTGGTGTTGATGTCGTGGTGTTGATGTCACGGTGTTGATGTCACGGTGTTGATGTCACGTTGTTGATGTCACGTTGTTGATGTCACGGTGTTGATGTCACGGTGTTGATGTCACGGTGTTGATGTCACGGTGTTGATGTCACGTTGTTGATGTCACGTTGATGTCACGTTGTTGATTTCACGGTGTTGATGTCACGTTGTTGATGTCACGTTGTTGATGTCTCGTTGATGTCACGGTGTTGATGTCACGTTGTTGATGTCACGTTGATGTCACGGTGTTGATGTCACGTTGTTGATGTCGTGGTGGTGCCAGGCTGTGGATGATGTTGACGATGTAGTCTGTCGTCCGTGTCTTTGTCGTCTTGTGTCTATGTCGTCTGTGTCTATGTCGTCTGTGTCGTCTGTGTCTATGTCGTCTGTGTCTATGTCGTCTTGTGTCTATGTCGTCTGTGTCTATGTCGTCTTGTGTCTATGTCGTCTTTGTGTGTGTCGTCTGTGTCTATGTCGTCTGTGTCTATGTCGTCTGTGTCTGTCGTCTGTGTCTGTGTTGTATGTGTCTGTGTTTATGTCGTCTTGTGTCTATGTCGTCCTGTGTCTGTGTCGTCTGTGTCTATGTCGTCTGTGTCTATGTCGTCTGTGTCTATGTCGTCTTGTGTCTATGTCGTCTGTGTCTATGTCGTCTGTGTTGTATGTGTCTGTGTTTATGTCGTCTTGTGTCTATGTCGTCTTGTGTCTTTGTCTGTGTCGTCTGTGTCTATGTCGTCTGTGTCTATGTCGTCTGTGTCTATGTCGTCTGTGTCTATGTCGTCTTGTGTCTATGTTGTATGTGTCTGTGTTTATGTCGTCTTGTGTCTATGTCGTCTTGTGTCTTTGTCTGTGTCTGTGTCGTCTGTGTCGTCTGTGTCTGTGTCTATGTCGTCTGTGTGTGTGTCGTCTGTGTCTATGTCGTCTTGTGTCTATGTCGTCTGTGTCTATGTCGTCTTGTGTCTTTGTCTGTGTCGTCTGTGTCTATGTCGTCTGTGTCTATGTCGTCTGTGTCTATGTCGTCTTGTGTCTATGTCGTCTGTGTCTATGTCGTCTGTGTCTATGTCGTCTGTGTCTATGTCGTCTGTGTCTTTGTCTGTGTCTGTGTCGTCTCTGTCTGTGTCGTCTGTGTCTATGTCGTCTGTGTCTATGTCGTCTGTGTCTATGTCGTCTTGTGTCTTCGTCTGTCTGTGTCGTCTATGTCTGTGTCGTCTGTGTCTGTCGTCTGTGTCTATGTCGTCTGTGTCTGTGTCATTTGTGTCTGTGTCGTCTTTGTCTGTGTCTGTGTCGTCTGTGTCTGTGTCGTCTGTGTCTTTGTCTGTGTCGTCTGTGTCGTCTATGTCGTCTGTGTCTATGTCGTCTGTGTCTATGTCGTCTGTGTCTATGTCGTCTGTGTCTTTGTCTGTGTCTGTGTCGTCTGTGTCTGTGTCGTCTGTGTCTATGTCTGTGTCGTCTGTGTCTGTCGTCTGTGTCTATGTCGTCTGTGTCGTCTGTGTCTGTGTCATTTGTGTCTGTGTCATTTGTGTCTATGTCGTCTGTGTCTGTCGTGTCTATGTCTGTGTCTGTGTCGTCTTGTGTCTATGTCGTCTGTGTCTATGCGGTGGCGCCAGTCGTGGCAGCCTTTGGACGCCGCGTTGTTGATGTTGTTTGTTTAAGCGGTAGTGGTGGTGGCAGTCTGTCCATGTCGTCGTGGTGGTCGTGGTGGTGGTCATGGTGGTGGTGGTCTGTCCATGTCGTGGTGGTCGTGGTGGTGGTCATGGTGGTGGTGGTCTGTCCATGTCGTGGTGGTGGTCGTGGTGGTGGTCTGTCCATGTCGTGGTGGTGGTGGTGGTCGTGGTGGTGGTGGTCGTGGTGGTGGTCTGTCCATGTCATGGTGGTGGTGGTCGTGGTGGTGGTGGTCGTGGTGGTGGTGGTCGTGGTGGTGGTCTGTCCATGTCGTGGTGGTGGTGGTGGTCGTGGTGGTGGTCTGTCCATGTCATGGTGGTGGTGGTCGTGGTGGTGGTGGTCGTGGTGGTGGTGGTCGTGGTGGTGGTCTGTCCATGTCGTGGTGGTGGTGGTGGTCGTGGTGGTGGTCTGTCCATGTCATGGTGGTGGTGGTCGTGGTGGTGGTCTGTATATGTGGTGGTGGCGGCGGCGGCGGTGGTTGTCGTGGTGGTGGTCTGTCCATGTCGTGGTGGTGGTGGTCGTGGTGGTGGTCTGTCCATGTCGTGGTGGTGGTGGTCGTGGTGGTGGTCTGTCCATGTCGTGGTGATGGTCGTGGTGGTGGTCTGTCCATGTCGTGGTGGTGGTGGTCGTGGTGGTGGTGGTGGTGGTCTGTCTATGTCATGGTGGTGGTCATGGTGGTGGTGGTCTGTCCATGTCGTGGTGGTGGTGGTGGTCATGGTGGTGGTCTGTCCATGTCGTCGTGGTGGTCGTGGTGGTGGTGGTGGTGGTCTGTCCATGTCGTGGTGGTGGTGGTCATGGTGGTGGTCTGTCCATGTCATGGTGGTGGTCATGGTGGTGGTCTGTCCATGTCGTGGTGGTGGTGGTCGTGGTGGTGGTCTGTCCATCTCGTGGTGGTGGTCGTGGTGGTCATGGTGGTGGTCTGTCCATGTCGTCGTGGTCGTGGTGGTGGTGGTGGTGGTCTGTCCATCTCGTGGTGGTGGTCGTGGTGGTCATGGTGGTGGTCTGTCCATGTCGTCGTGGTCGTGGTGGTGGTGGTGGTGGTCTGTCCATGTCGTACGATGCGGCGTTGTTGAATGTGGTGTTGGTGTGTTGGTGGTGGTGTTGGTACCAGCCTGTCCGTGTCGCCTCTGTTGTGGTCTCGTGTCCGTGCGGCCCCGGCGGCAGTCGTGCGAGGCGGCGTTCGCCACCAAGGACCGCCTGCGCTCCCACATGGGACGCCACGAGGAGAAGGTGGCGTGTCACGTGTGCGGCAAGCAGCTCAACGCCTCGCAGCTGCCCGAGCACCTCAAGGTGCACGCTGAGAGGCCCACGCACGTGTGCAACATCTGCAACAAGGGCATGGTCTCCCGTGAGTACACGCGCGCGCACACAGTGTACACACACAGTGTACACACACACACAGTGTACACACACGCAGTGTACACACACACACACAGTGTACACACACACAGTGTAAACACACAGTGTACACACACATACACACACACAGTGTACACACACAGTGTACACACACACACAGTGTACACACACGCAGTGTACACACACACACACAGTGTACACACACACACAGTGTAAACACACAGTGTACACACACATACACACACACAGTGTACACACAGTGTACACACACACACACAGTGTACACACACACACAGTGTACACACACACACAGTGTACACACACAGTGTACACACACACACAGTGTACACACACAGTGTACACACACACACAGTGTACACACACAGTGTACACACACACACAGTGTACACACAGTGTACACACACACACACAGTGTACACACACACACAGTGTACACACACACAGTGTACACACACACTGCACACACACAGTGTACACACACACACAGTGTACACACACACAGTGGACACACGCAGTGTACACACACACAGTGTACGCGCACACACACTGTGCAGACACACACACAGTGTACACACACACACTGTACACACACGCACACAGTGTACACACACAGTGTACACACACAGTGTACACACACACACACAGTGTACACACACACACAGTGTACACACACACACAGTGTACACACAGTGTACACACACACAGTGTACACACACACTGTGCACACACAGTGTACACACACACACAGTGTACACACACACAGTGGACACACGCAGTGTACACACACACAGTGTACGCGCACACACACTGTGCAGACACACACACAGTGTACACACACGCACACAGTGTACACACACAGTGTACACACACAGTGTACACACACACAGTGTACACACACACACACAGTGTACACACACACACACACAGTGGACACACGCAGTGTACACACACGCAGTGTACACACACACACAGTGTAAACGCACACACACCGTACAGACACACACACACACAGTGTACACACACACACAGTGTACACACACACACAGTGTACACACACACAGTGTACAGACGCAGTGTACACACACACGCAGTGTACTCACACACACACACGCAGTGTACTCACACACACAGTGTACTCACACACACACAGTGTACACACACAGTGTACACACACAGTGTACACACACACAGTGTACACACACACAGTGTACACACACGCAGTGTACACACGCGCAATGTACACACACAGTGGACACACGCAGTGTCCTCACACACACACGCAGTGTACACACACAGTGTACTCATACACAGTGTACACACGCAGTGTACTCATACACGCAGTGTACTCACACACGCACAGTGTACACGCGCACAGTGTGCACGCACACAGTGTACACACACACACGCGGTGTACACACACACAGTGTACTCACACACACGCGGTGTACACACACACAGTGTACTCACACACACACAGTGTACACACACACACACACAGTGTGGACTTCTTGGCCTTTTGTGTGTGCGTGTTTACGTGTCTGTACGTGTGTGTCTCTGTGTTAACATCACTTGCTCCAACAGTCTGTTGAAGGCGCTACGTGTGTGTGTGTGGTGGGGAGCGGTGGCACACACAGGGGTTAGCGATGCCCTGCGCTGCTACAAACCCCGACATAGACCCGAGTTCAATTCCCACTCACGGCCAACTCCACTGACAGCGATTCCCAGAACCTCCTCCCCTAGGTCGGCTTCGGCCTCCAATGAGTATCTGGCTGCGGACTTGTGCAGTGAACATCGCCACGTTGGGGGTGGGGAGTGGTGTGGCCGGGCAGGTGTGGTGGCTCTGGCCACCCACCCCCTCTGCGTGTCTCACAGTGCCGGCCTTCATAGGCGCCGCCGCTGCTGCTGCTGCTGCTGCTGCTGCTTGCCCCCAACAGTCTGTTGCGGCTACACGGGGGGGACCCTCCGTCTTTCTGTCTAGCGAGTGCATGTGTGGTGAGCGAGTGGACGTGTGTGGTGTGTGGTGTGTAGTGAGTGGATGTGTGAGTGGTGCTGGCCACCCACCTCCTCTGCATGTGCCAAAGTTGTGGCCTTCATATTCGCTGCTGCTCCTACTCGCTACTAACAGCACCTGCCCCAGCAGTCTGTTAAGGCTACATTTGTGTATGTGTCTGTGTGTGTGTGCAGCTAAGGAGATGTGCTGTGTGGGACAGCTAACCGGGCAAATCGCCGGGCAGATACCAGCACCCATCCCTGCTCCTGGACCCACCTACTTCCCCATGTACTGACAGTAGTGAGCCGAGGTACTAACACACACTCACTCACATACTCACCACACAGAGACCCATGGACTCACCACACAGAGGCCCATAGACTCACCACACAGAGACCCACAGATTCAACCACACAGAGACCCACGGGCTCACCACACAGAGGCCCATAGACTCACCACACAGAGACCCACAGGCTCACCACACAGAGACCCACAGACTCAACCACACAGACCCACAGACTCAACCACACAGACCCACAGGCTCACCACAGAGACCCGTAGACTCACCACACAGACTCACATACCACACAGAGGCCCATAGACTCACCACACAGAGGCCCATAGACTCACCACACAGAGACCCATAGACTCACCACACAGAGACCCACAGATTCAACCACACAGACCCACAGGCTCACCACAGAGACTCGTAGACTCACCACACAGACCCACAGACTCACCACACAGAGACCCATAGACTCACCACACAGAGACCCACAGACTCACCACACAAAGACCCACAGAATCACAACACGCACAGACTCAACCACACAGAGACCCACAGACTCAAGCACACAGAAACCCATAGACTGACCACACAGTGACCCACAGGCTCACCACAGATGACACCTCTCTGTACGCAGATGCTGTCAGGCCTAGAGGAGGAGGCCTATCCAGGCCGCATCTGGGCACCGCGTAGCAAGGTGGCTGTGCCGCTGACATCACAACTGCAGACGTCGCAGACCAGCGGCGGTGTGAGCGTACACACGGTGAGGAGAGGCACAGATGGAGAGAGAGAGAGAACGAGAGATACATCAAACAAGTGATTTTCAACGTCAATTGCCGGCTATAGAAGAGGATGGCCGACCGACGAACGGAAAGAGCGAGACGGGCCGATGATGTCCCCCCCCGCCCCCTCCGCCCCCCCCACCCTGCTGGTTATCATGTGACCAGTACCAAGATGGCCGCCCCACTCGTTAAAAAAAAAAAACATTGAAGGAGGCTGCCCCAGCATACCGCCTCTGAGGGAGAGCGAAGATGGCCACCCACCAGGACCCTAGGGGTCCGTTGACAACCTTACTCAAAATGGCCGCCGACCTCGCTCAAGGCGGCTGCCCTGCTCAAGATGGCCGTCGACCATGCTCAAGATGGCCGCCGACCCTGCTCGAGATGGCTGCCAACCTTGTATGTATTGTACGTTGAACTTCTTTTGGCACCGAACGTAGCCAAACCGCGCTAATCGGAGGTGCGGCGGAAGGACAACAAACTAAACACAAAAAGCAGTTCTAAAGACATTTGGTTTCGATTTAAGATGGCCGTCACAAGGACTTAAGGACGTGTTGACAACATTACTCAAGATGGCCACCGTTAACGCCCACCCCCCCCCCCTTGTCCAAGATGGCCACCGCCGACAACCCACTCGTCCAAGATGGCCACCGCCGATTGTCCAAGATGGCCACCGGCGACAAACCCCCTTTGTCCAAGATGGCCACCGGCGACAAACCCCCCTTTGTCCAAGATGGCCACCGCGGACAGCCCCTTGTCCAAGATGTCTGCCACCGACAGCCCCTTGTCCAAGATGGCCACCGCCGTCAACAACCCCTTGTCCAAGATGACCGCCGCCACCCCCAGGCCCAATATGGCCACCCGCGTACACTCCAAGAGGGTTGGCTTGTGATGGGCCGCCGTTTGGAACCCCGCTGGTGGAGACTGTCGCGAAGGCCGTGCCGGTTTCATTTTCATCCTCCCACGCTCATCGTGGCTCAGTGTTAAGTTTTTTTTTTGTTTTAAAGAGAGAGAGAAAGATGGGATGGGACGAGGGGGAGAGAGGTTTCGGCAAAGGAATAAGTAGGAACCACTCGCATTTCTAGTGGACGCGTCCTAAAGTACCCAATGTCATGGGTGTTTTTTTTGTTGTTGTCGTCGTTTAGATTCGGTTTATTTTCTGATGAAAACTAACACTGTGTGGAGAGGGTTCTGTGTGGGGATGTGACGTGTGTGTTCTGTATGGGCATGCGGTCTGTATGGGATGAGACGTGGGTTCTGTATGGGATAAGAAGGGTTCTGTATGGGCATGAGGTCTGTATGGGATGAGACGTGGGTTCTGTATGGGATAAGAAGGGTTCTGTATGGGCATGAGGTCTGTATGGGATGAGACGTGGGTTCTGTATGGGATGAGACGTGGGTTCTGTATGGGCATGAGGTCTGTATGGGATGAGACGTGGGTTCTGTATGGGCATGAGGTCTGTATGGGATGAGACGTGGGTTCTGTATGGGATGAGACGAGGGGTATGTATGGGCATGAGGTCTGTATGGGATGAGACGTGGGTTCTGTATGGGATAAGAAGGGTTCTGTATGGGCATGAGGTCTGTATGGGATGAGACGTGGGTTCTGTATGGGCATGAGACGTGGGTTATGTATGGGCATGAGGTCTGTATGGGATGAGACGTGGGTTATGTATGGGATAAGAAGGGTTCTGTATGGGCATGAGGTCTGTATGGGATGAGACCAGGTTTAGATCCTACACGGCCCCTTATGGAACCCCCTGAGAGAGACGCAAGAGACACAGCGTCATTGTTAAACCCAACCTCTCGGCCTTGCCAGCTCATAGTCTCGGACACGGTGATGGTGAACCCTGTGTCGACACTCGGCTCTTAGGGTTAAAACTCCCATTGGGTGGGACAGGCTTGTCCCCCTCCTTCACAGTCCAGCTCCTCGCCAAATCAGTTCAGTTCACCATTTCAGCTCCTCACCCAGATCACTGTTCAGCTCCTCACCAAATCACATTTCAGCTCCTCACCAAATCGGTTCAGTTCACCATTTTAGCTCCTCACCAAATCACATTTCAGCTCCTCACCAAATCACAGTTCAGTTCCTCACCAAATCAGATTTCACCAAATGAGTTCACTTATTCACCAAATCACATTTCAGTTTGTTACCAAATCACCGTTCAGGTATTCACCACAACGACCACCACCAACCCTACCACCATCACCACTACCACCAACATCACCACTACCATCACTACCATCACCACCACTACCGCCACCATTACTATCACCACTACTACCATCACCATTACTACCGCCACCACTACTATCACCACCACTACCATCGCCACCACTACTACCGCTACCACTGCCATCACTACCATCACTGCCACCACTACCATCACCGCCACCACTACCATCATCGCTACCATTATCGCTACCATCATCGCTACTATCATCACTACTACCATCATCATCACTACTACCATCATCATCACTACTACCACCAGAGTGAGTGGGTGTGGAGTTTGTGTTCTGTGCCTGTTATATAGAGAGAGTGAGTGGGCTGCTGGGTGGGTTCGTGGGTGAATGGGCGGGTTGGTTAGTGGGCGTGAGTGGGTAAATGGGTGAGTGAGTGCGTGTGGGTAGGTCTGGGTAGGTGAGTGGGTGGGTCTGGGTTAGGGTGGGTGAGTGAGTGGGTCTGGGTAGGTGAGTGGGTGGGTCTGGGTAGGTGAGTGGGTGGGTCTGGGTAGGTGAGTGGGTTGGTCTGGGTGGGTGGGTCTGGGTTCGTGAGTGTGGGTGGGTCTGGGTTCGTGTGGGTGGGTCTGGGTGGGTGAGTATGGGTGGGTCTGGGTGAGTGAGTGTGGATGGGTGAGTGTATGTATGTGTTTTCTCGGCCACAGTCATTCCCTCCCTTCTCTACGCTTGAGAAACGTGGACCCCGCTAATGGAACATCTTCACTGGTTAGAAACATTTAGGCTGGCCTACCTACGATAAATCCCGGGTTTAACCAGGCTGGATTGTGCGAGGAGCTCACAAATCTTCGAAAGATCTGGACAAAGTCCCATTGGTCAGCACCTCCGGCAGGCAAGGCTGCGTTGGCTGGGCCATGTAGCTCGCATGCCCAATCACCGCATGCACAAACAGCTTTTGTTTGGCCAGATCGAGGGGGCTAAACAGGTGCGGCACGGGCCAAGAGAAGAGATGGAGTGATGTGGTACAGGAGGATGTGGAGCTGAGTGATGAGTGGTACCAGCGGTGTCAAAATCGGCCTCTGGAGGAGGCTCGTGAAGGACGCTACTGGGCAGTTGGAGGCAGTCGCCCTCCAACAACAACGGAGGGCGGAGGAGCGACGCTCACAACAACGAGCGGAGCGCCGGTTGGCTAAAGCACAGCAGGTTGGCACAGTAGGGGGCACAGGTGGTGCATCAGCCAGTCGTCTCAGTCATTCGACCTGTGGCACCTGCTGGGTCTGCCCCGTGACCTCCTGCCAGCGGGCGTTTGACACTTCACATGGCCTCAAGGTGCACATGGCCTGGCACAAGCGTCGTGGTGACGTCACCGCCACTTAGTGGCGAATGGCGGTTGTTGTTGTGTGTGTCTGGGCAGGTGGGTGGGTGTGTTGGTAAGTGTGGGTGGGCGAGTGTGGGTGTGTCTGGGTAAAGAATGAAGGGGGCGTGGGAGCGTGGCGGTGAGGTGTGGGAAGCTGTAAGCCCCAGGCTACTTTGGGCTCGCCTTCCCATCAATCGGAGGCGAGGAGTGGTGGTCGTGGTTACTTATGCCCCCACCAAAGACGAACATCCGTGGAGGGATGCAGGCAAAGCCGATGAGTCAGGTGCCTTCTATGACCTCCTGTCACAGGGGCTAGCTAAAGTGGCCCCTCGGGATAGAGTCATCATGTTGGGTGACTTCAATGCCTGAGTGGGTCATGATGCTGGCACCTGGTCTGGAGTGATTGGAGGGCATGGGCCAGATCAGCTCAATAACAACGGTAGGAGGCTGCTAGATTTTTGTGCAGCCCATGGGCTTGTAATTACCAACACGCTGTTCCGGCATCGGCGCATCCACACAACATCACGGATGCATGCCGGGTCCAAGCAAGAACATCTGCTGGACTACATAGTGACGGACCAGCGGATGCGAGCCCATGTCCTTGACACCAGGACCTACCGTGGAGCTGATCTGCCCTCTGACCATCGACTTGTCATCTGTAAGATGTGCCTGTCATTCTTCCACTCCGGTGGTGGGTGTACACCCAGGACCCCATTCCAACCTAAAGTGGCCTGGTCTCAGTTATCTGATGAAAGTTGCAAGCGAGAATTTCATCATCGCCTGCTGCTGGGGTTGGCATCGTCCCCCACTCCTCCGGATGTCGAGGGTAAATGGGCGAGGTTTAGAACTGTCACTCATGCAGCTGCATTGGCTGCTTTGGGTACGCGGTCCAGACCTCCCCAGAGACCCTGGCTGACAGAGGAGGTATTCAGGATAGTTGAGAAAAAGCGACAGGGCCCACTGTCATCAGCTACAGAATCCCACGTCAGAGAATGAGGAGGCTTAACGCAGTCTTCGCTCGGAGGTTCAGAGAGCCGTGAGGCGCTGCAAGGATGGGTGGTGGTCGCGGGTTGCTGAGGAGATAGAGTCTGCCTCAGTGGCCCGCGATCACAAATCTCTATTTAACTCCATCAAAGTAACCTGCAGTGCCACACCTATTACTATCATTAGGGGAAAACGGTCATCCAATCTCCGACCCCCAGGAACAGGTTTGCAGATTTGCTGAGCGTTTCTGTGAGGTCCTGGGGGAGGGAAAATCCCTCAGCCAGGAAAACATCGTGGCACAAAGTGAGGATGACCCTGCTGAGGCTGCGGTGCCTCATTGGAAGAAGTCACCACCTGTGAGTGGCTAGCTGAGGTGCCATCTGTTGAGGAAGTACTGAAGGCGATCTGGAGTCTGAGACCAGGAAAGGCAGCAGGCACAGATCATCTCCCAAGCAAAATGCTGAGGGAGGGTGGCGTTTGTGCACAGACTGCCCTATATGACATCATAACAACAGTCTGGACCACTGGACGGGTTCCGCAGGATTGGAAGGATGCCCTGGTGGTCCCCCTCTTTAAGAAGGGGGACCGCACAGACTGTAACAACTACAGGGGCATCTCACTCCTCAGTGTCCCGGGAAAGGTCCTGGCAAGGATTATTCAACATCGCCTTGCCAGGCACGCTGAGGAGAGGCTTGCGGAGCCCCTATGCGGTTTCAGGAAAGGGCGGTCCTGCACAGATGCCATATTTTCTGTCCGTCTGCTACAGCAGAGGTGTAGGAATTCCAGCAAGACCTACATCTCTGTTTTATTGACCTGGTCAAGGCCTGTGATACCATCAGTAGGCCTGGGCTCTGGGTTGGTATTCGTGCTTTCGGAGTACCTGACCCTCTACTCACAATCATTAAGGACCTTAATGATGGTGAGCGGGCCCGGGTAAAACTACGTGGCTGGGAGTCAGAGCCATTCCCTGTACACCTTGGGGTGCGACAGGGATGTCCTCTGGCTCCCACATTATTTAACATCTATTTTGACCACGTAGTTCGTGAAGCCTTCAATAGCTGTACCGGGGGAATCTCCATATGGTACAGATATGGAGGCTGATCGATGCCCGGGTGCGGTCAAGGGATGGCTCCCTATTGCTTTACCACGTTTTGTATGCCGATTTGGTAATAGCTGCTCATTCAGAGGAGGAGTTGGAGACGCTGCTGCTGAGACTGGAGCGTGCCACTAAGAGATGAGGCCTTACCATCAGCCCCACCAAAACTGAGCACCTGCCTGGGTATTTTGTACCATCGGACACTCCACCCCCACAACTCCCAATCGGTGATGGGGCAGTTGTGGAGAGAGTGGAGAGTTTTCCATACCTGGGCAGTGTGCTTATGACCGGCTCCAGTTTAACAGCAGAGGTCTCACTCCGAATCAGTCGAGCGGCAATATCTTTTCATCGGTTGCGTAACGCTGTGTGGAAGCTACCTGGTCTGTTGCTCCGCACTAAGCTTCAGGTCTTCTCGGCCACGGTCATTCCCTCCCTTCTCTACGCTTGCGAAATGTGGACCCCCCTAATGGAACATCTTTGCCTGTTAGAAACATTTAAGCTGGCCTGCCTACGATCCATCCTGGGTTTAACCAGGCTGGATTGTGTGCGGAGCTCACAAATCCTTGAAAGATCTGGGCATGGTCCCATCGGTGAGCTCCGGCAGGCAAGGCTGCATTGGGTGGGTCATGTAGCCCGCATGCCCAGCCACCGCATGCCGAAACAGCTTTTGTTCGGCCGGATCGAGGGGGCTAAACGGGCGCGGCACGGGCTAGGGAAGAGATGGAGTGATGTGGTACAGGAGGACGTGGAGCTGAGTGGACTTGCCGATGACTGGTACCAGCGGTGTCAAGATCGGCCTCTGTGGAGGAGGCTCGTGAAGGATGCTACTGGGCAGTTGGAGTCAGTCGCCCTCCAACAACAACGGAGGGCGGAGGAGCGACGCTCACAACGAGTGGAGCGCCGGGTGGCTAAAGCACAGCAGGTTGGCACAGTAGGGGGGCACAGGTGGTGCGTCAGCCAGTCATCTCGGTGATCTCAGTCAGGCGACCCGTGGCACCTGCTGGGTCTGCCCCGTGACCTGCCGGCGGGCGTTCGACGCTTCACGTGGCCTCAAGGTGCACATGGCCTGGCACAAGCGTCGTGGTGACGTCACCGCCACTTAATGGCTAATGGCGGTTGTTGTGTGTCTGGGTGGGGGGGTCGGCGGGCGGTTGGACGTGTTTGTATGTCTCTCTGCGTGTGTGTCTCTCTGCGTGTGTGTGTGTGTCTCTCTGCGTGTGTGTGTTTGTCTGCGTGTGTGTGTGTGTCTGTGGGGGCGGGCGAACGGACGGGGGGGGGGGGGCGGGGGTGGGTGTTGGGGAGCCTTTATAATAGTGAAGCATATATTCCTACGCGCTCTGAAGAAGGGGCCGTTTCCCGAAACGTCGCCTGTTAATATTGTTATTATATATTTCGTTTCTTTTTTAAACACGTGATTACTTCCCCGTTCCACGGTAGCCTCTCACAGTCTGTGTAGGGGCAAGTGCTGTTCGCGTGGCTGTATGGCGCCTTTGAGGGTAGTGGGAAGGGTGGTGTTGGTGGTGTTGGTGGTGTTGGTGGTCATCAGTACGACTCCCCCGGCCGCCTTTGTATCTCTCCTGTGACCACCACCCCCCCCCCCCCACCCCAAACACCTATCCGGTGCTGATGAGGGTATTCTTTTTGTGTCAGCCATGGACGCAAACTGCATTGGGTGCTCATTTAAGGCCGAGTCGACATAGGTGGTGAAGGCGGCGGCGGTGGTGGTTGTGGTGGTTGGAACGCTACTCCCGGCCGTCTTTGTCTCCCCCGGGCTCACCACCAGTGCTGATGTTTGCCGTACACCACACACGTGGAGATGGAGGGGAGAGAGGGAGGGAGGGAGGGACCCAGACCACTGATGGTGATGGCGGCCGTAGACGGGGATCGAACTCGGTTACCGGGAGTTGCCTCCTGGGGGAATTCTTCAACAGCCCTAGGCCTCGGTGATTTTCACCGAGCGATTGAGGAGGTTGACTTACAGTGGAGTTCCAGCTTCTCGTGGTTTGCCTGCACCTCCTGCACCACCTCGTCCACCTCCTCCATCTCCACCTCTTCCACCACCTCTACTCCTCCTCCTCCCCCTACCTCCACCGCTTCCACCGCTACCACCTTCACCTCCACCGCCATCACCTCTATCACCACCATCACCTCTACCACCACCTTCACCTCTACCACCACCTTCACCTCTACCACCACCTTCACCTCTACCACCACCTTCACCTCTACCACCACCTTCACCATCACCTCTACCACCACCTCTACCACCACTACCACCATCACCTCTACCACCACTACCACCATCACCTCTACCACCACCTCTACCACCATCACCTCTACCACCACCTCTACCACCACTACCACCACCTTCACCTCTACCACCACTTTCACCATCACCTCTACCAACATCTCTACCACCACTACCACCATCACCTCTACCACCTCTTCCACCACCTCACCTCCTCCCCCCACGTTTCCACGCTTCCACCTCCACCACCTTCCCCCACCACCGCCTCCTCCCCCACCACCGCCTCCTCCCCCACCTCCTCCCCCACCACCGCCTCCTCCCCCACCGCCTCCTCCTCCCCCACCACCGCCTCCTCCCCCACCACCGCCTCCTCCCCCACCACCGCCTCCTCCCCCACCTCCGCCACCACCGCCTCCTCCTCCCCCACCGCCTCCTCCTCCCCCACCACCGCCACCACCACCACCACCGCCTCCTCCTCCACCACCGCCTCCTCCTCCCCCACCACCTCCTCCCCCACCACCACCGCCTCCTCCTCCCCCACCACCACCGCCTCCTCCTCCCCCACCACCGCCTCCTCCACCACCGCCTCCCACACCACCACCGCCTCCTCCCCCACCACCGCCTCCTCCCCCACCACCACCGCCTCCTCCTCCACCACCGCCTCCTCCTCCACCACCGCCTCCTCCTCCCCCACCACCGCCTCCCCCACCACCGCCTCCTCCCCCACCACCGCCTCCTCCTCCCCCACCACCTCCTCCCCCACCACCGCCTCCTCCTCCACCACCGCCTCCTCCTCCCCCACCACCGCCTCCTCCCCCACCACCTCCTCCCCCACCACCACCGCCTCCTCCTCCCCCACCACCACCGCCTCCTCCTCCCCCACCACCGCCTCCTCCTCCCCCACCACCGCCTCCTCCCCCACCACCGCCACCTCCCCCACCACCGCCACCTCCCCCACCACCGCCTTCTCCCCCACCACCGCCTCCTCCTCCACCACCACCGCCTCCTCCCCCACCACCGCCTCCTCCTCCACCACCGCCTCCCCCACCACCACCGCCACCTCCTCCCCCACCGCCTCCTCCTCCCCCACCACCACCGCCTCCCCCACCACCACCGCCACCTCCCGTCGTGGTCTCTGTTGCCGCCTGCTTCGTCGTCGTCGTCGTGGTTTTAAACTTTTTTTTTTACGTTTCCGTCGTTTTGTTCTGCGTCCGCGGGTACCGTGGTGAGCGCCGTGGTGAGCGCCGTGGTGAGCGCCGTGGTGAGTGCCGTGGTGAGCGCCGTGGTGAGCGCCGTGGTGAGCGCCGTGGTGAGCGCCGTGGTGAGCGCCGTGGTGAGTGCCGTGGTGAGCAAAACAGTGAGCAGCAGCGCGTGGGTACAGTGGCGCGCGTGTGTGTGTGAATCCAGTACCGCTCGCTGGCGTGTAGAGCACCTCGCTCGTGAGGACCTCGCTCGTGAGGACCGTGTCTCGTGAGGACCTCGCTCGTGAGGACCGTGTCTCGCTCGTGAGGACCTCGCTCGTGAGGACCTCGCTCGTGTGAGGGCCTCGCTCGTGAGGACCTCGCTCGTGAAGGCCTCGCTCGTGAGGACCTCGCTCGTGAGGACCTCGCTCGTGAGGACCTCGCTCGTGAGGGCCTCGCTCGTGAGGACCTCGCTCGTGAGGACCGTATCTCGCTCGTGAGGACCTCATCTCGCTCGTGAGGACCTCGCTCATGAGTACCTCGCTCGTGAGTACCGTGCCTCGCTCGTGAGGACCTCGCTCGTGAGGACCTCGCTCGTGAGGACCGTATCGCAGGAGTGCCGTAGCACGATTGAGTACAGTGCCGCGCGCGTGCGTGCGTGCACCCGTCCTATGCATGAGTGACACGCTTGAGTACCACGTGTGTGAGTACCTTACCACACGTGTGAGTACCTTACCACGTGTGTGATTACCGTACCATGCGTGTGAGTACCTTACCACGTGTGTGAGTACCTTACCACGTGTGTGAGTACCTTACCACGTGTGTGAGTACCTTACCACGTGTGTGAGTACCTTACCACACGTGTGAGTACCTTACCACGTGTGTGAGTACCTTACCACGTGTGTGAGTACCTTACCACGTGTGTGAGTACCTTACCACGTGTGTGAGTACCTTACCACACGTGTGTGAGTAACGTACCTTACCACGTGTGTGATTACCGTACCATGCGTGTGAGTACCTTACCACGTGTGTGAGTACCTTACCACGTGTGTGAGTACCTTACCACACGTGTGAGTACCTTACCACGTGTGTGAGTACCTTACCACGCGTGTGAGTACCGTACCACACGTGTGTGAGTAACGTACCACACGTGTGAGTACCTTACCACGTGTGTGAGTACCTTACCACGTGTGTGAGTACCGTACCACACGTGTGTGAGTACCTTACTACGTGTGTGAGTACCTTACCACGTGTGTGTGAGTACCTTACCACGTGTGTGAGTACCTTACCACACGTGTGAGTACCTTACCACGTGTGTGAGTACCTTACTACGTGTGTGAGTACCTTACCACGTGTGTGTGAGTACCTTACCACGTGTGTGAGTACCTTACCACGTGTGTGAGTACCTTACCACGTGTGTGATTACCGTACCACGTGTGTGAGTACCTTACCACGTGTGTGATTACCGTACCACGCGTGTGAGTAACGTACCTCTGAGTACCGTACCGTGAGTGTTGAGTACTACGCGTGTGAGTAACGTACCTGTGAGTAACTTACCACACGTGTGAGTAACGTACCACGGGTGTGAGTAACGTACTTGTGAGTACCTTACCACGTGTGTGAGTAACGTACCTCTGAGTACCGTACCACACGTGTGAGTAACGTACCACACGTGTGAGTACCTTACCACGTGTGTGAGTACCTTACCACGTGTGTGAGTACCTTACCACGTGTGTGAGTACCTTACCACGTGTGTGAGTACCTTACCACGTGTGTGAGTACCTTACCACGTGTGTGAGTACCTTACCACGTGTGTGAGTACCTTACCACGTGTGTGAGTACCTTACCACGTGTGTGAGTACCTTACCACGTGTGTGAGTACCTTACCACGTGTGTGAGTACCTTACCACGCGTGTGAGTACCTTACCACGCGTGTGAGTACCTTACCACGCGTGTGAGTACCTTACCACGCGTGTGAGTACCTTACCACGCGTGTGAGTACCTTACCACGCGTGTGAGTACCTTACCACGCGTGTGAGTACCTTACCACGTGTGTGAGTACCTTACCACGTGTGTGAGTACCTTACCACGTGTGTGAGTACCTTACCACGTGTGTGAGTACCTTACCACGTGTGTGAGTACCTTACCACGTGTGTGAGTACCTTACCACGTGTGTGTGAGTACCTTACCACGTGTGTTTGAGTACCTTACCACGTGTGTGAGTACCTTACCACGTGTGTTTGAGTACCTTACCACGCGTGTGACTGCCGTACCCTGCGCGCGTCGCGACAAGAGTTTTGTACGAGCCTCACGGTTTTAAGATTAAAAACAAAAAAACGAATAATAATCACACGCAAAAACATGCGTCGCGCTGCGCCAGATGTTGCCCGCAAACCACCACTCCCAGTTTGGTCCCAAGCTTTGCCGTGCCCCATGACACCACCCCCACCCATCCTCCTCCTTCCTCTGTGTGACCGACCCAGATAGCTGTCCAACCGCACCTGTGTGATGGTGGTGGTGATGATGATCATGATGATGGTAGTGGTGATGGTGGTGGTGTTGATGGTGATGATGCTGGTGATGGTGTTGAAAATGTTGGTGGTGGTTGTGGTGTTGATCGTGGTGGTGGTGGTGTTGATGGTGCCCCGTTAATGTCAGTGCTGTAGATGTGGTCACACACACTAACGCACACACTAACACACACACCAACAACAACAACAACCGCCATTCGCCACTAAGTGGCGGTGACGTCACCACGACGCTTGTGCCAGGCTATGTGCACCTTGAGGCCACGTGAAGTGTCGAACGCCCGCTGGCAGGAGGTCACGGGGCAAAACCAGGTGCCACGGGTCGACTGACTAAGATGACTGGCTGGTGCACCACCTGTGCCCCCTACTGTGCCAACCTGCTGTGCTTTAGCCACCCGGCGCTTCGCTCGTTGTTGTGAGCGTCGCTCCTCCGCCCTCCGTTGTTGTTGGAGGGCGACTGCCTCCAACTGCCCAGTAGCAGCGTCCTTCACGAGCCTCCTCCACAGAGGCCGATCTTGACACCGCTGGTACCAGTCATCGGCAAGTTCACTCAGCTCCACGTCCTCCTGTACCACATCACTCCATCTCTTCTCTAGCCCGTGCCGCGCCCGTTTAGCCCCCACACTAACACACACGGACAAAGATCCCCCATATAGCCTTAACAGACTGTCGAGGCAAGTACTGTTAGCGAGCACCTATGAAGGCCGGAACGGTACACGAGGGGGTGGGTGGCCAGCACCACGCCCGACCTCCTTTGTCTCCCTAGTGGCGATGTTTACACACCGCACCAGGTACTCATTTTAGGCCGAGTCGACCTAGGGGTGGCCCGGGACCGGTTCAGATAATCGCCACTTGGTGTTGGCCGTGAGCGGGAATCGAATCCGGGTCGCCGGGTTCATAGCGCAGCGTGTAGCGCTAACCGCTAACACCATCGCTCCCCACACACTCGCACTAACACACACACACTAACACACACACTAACACACACACACTAACACACACACACACTTAACACACACTAACACACACACTAACACACACACTTAACACACACACACTAACACACACACTTAACACACACTTAACACACACACTAACACACACTAACACACACACACTAACACACACTAACACACACACTAACACACACACTAACACACTTAACACACACTAACACACACACTTAACACACACTAACGTACACACACTTAACACACACACTAACACACACTAACATACACACACTAACGTACACACTTAACACACACACACTAACACACACACTTAACACACACACTTAACACACACACTTAACACACACACTAACACGCATACACGTCGTGCCAGAGGTGCGGGCAGACGAGGCGTTTCAGGAGCAGCGGCGCCTTCTTTATTTGAACCACCCTCGGGTTCACGGGGTCCGTCCTCGCGATCCCCTCGGTCGCCTTAGCCTCGCCTGAGCACAGCACCCCGACCCCCGTGTAGCGCCGACCGGGACGGCCGGCAACTGCCCGGAAGAAGGCGGCGACGGGTGGGTCCGGGTCCCCGAGGGTTCCCCGCGGGTTCCCCGCTTCTCCCGCCGCTTTTGTTCTTTCTTGGATCTGAAGCTTTCGTTTCTCTTCTTCGGGGCGAGAGAATCCGATTGCCTGCTGCGGGACGAGGCGTTGTTGTTGCCGCGTCGGAGCAAGAGAGAGGCGGGCGGCGATTGTGAGCCCGACGGATTTCTCGCGATCGCCGGACCCCAACGCAACTCCTCGTCCACAGGCAGTCCCCCCGAAGGGCGATTCTGCCGAGTCGCCTGCGATCGAAACGTCGCGGTGATCCGTGCGTGAACACGTGGTTTTTTTTCCCTCTCTCTCTCTCGACCCACGTGACTTCACAGCGAGGACCAGAGAAACAATAAAATAATATTATATAGTCTTAGTTTTTTCGGTAAAGTCAACGTTGAAGAGAAACAACAAAATAATGAAATATATATAAACGTCGTGAGAATGTTTTTTTTTATTGTTTTATATATTTTATATTATTTTGTTGTTTCTCTTCAACGTGACTTTACCGAAAAAAAACTAAGAATATGAATTACTGCAGTCACGAAAGCTTTAAAATAAAATAATAATTAATATACATATATAAAACAATAACACACAAAAATTTCTCACGACGTTTCGACCGTAACACAAACGGTCGTCATCAGGTGCGTCGGTTCGCATAAATCGTTTGTGCTATGGTCGAAACGTTCGTGAGAATTTTTCTTGTTTTATATATATACATAATAAAGGTTTTTGTGGGTTAGATCGCGTTTATTTATAAATGTGTCGTAACCCTCCACCACCCGACAAGGCCAATCAGCAAAAAAAGTGTCACGTTGACAAAATACAAATATTGATTTAAAGCTTTCGTGACTGCAGTAATTCATATTCTTAGTTTTTTCGGTAAAGTCACAAAAACCTTTATGATGAATAATATTGGTCGCGAAAGCCTAACGTGTTAAACTGTTTTATATATATTTTTTATTATTTTATTGTTTCCCTTCAACGTGGTGGTGACTTTACCGAAAGAGCCAAGAATGTGAATTACTCCCTTGACCCTCGCCCCGGTTCCTCCGCCCTGCCGACACAAACGCTCACGCGCGCACACACACACCGCGTTTAATGTGTATAGCCTAAATGTTTCTAACCGGCGAAGATGTTCCATTAGGGGGGGTCCACGTTTCGCAAGCGTAGAGAAGGGAGGGAATGACCGTGGCCGAGAAGACCTGAAGCTTAGTGTGGAGCGACAGACCAGGTAGCTTCCACACAGCGGCGTTACGCAACCGATGAAAAGATATTGCCGCTCGACTGATCCGGAGCGAGACCTCCGCTGTTAAACCGGAGCCAGTCATAATCACACTGCCCAGGCATGGGAAACTCCTCCACTCTCTCCACAACTGCCCCATCACCGATTGGGAGTTGTGGGGGGCGGAGTGTCCGATGGTACAAAATACCCAGGCAGGTGCTTAGTTTTGGTGGGGCTGATGGTAAGGCCCCACCTCTTAGTGGCACACTCCTCCCCCTCTTGAGTGAGCAGCAATCACCAGATCATCGGCATACATAACTTGGTTGACCATACAAACACACCAGCATACATACCCCATTAGCATACATATACTGTCATACACGGACAAAACCCCCCCCCGTGTAGCCTGTAACAGACTGTTGGGGCAAGTGCTGTTAGCGAGCACCTATGAAGACCGGCACAGCACACGAGGGGGTGGGTGGCCAGCACCACGCCCGGCCGCCTTTGTCTCCCCGGTGGCGATGTTTACGCACCGCACCAGGTACTCATTTGAGGCCGAGTCGACCTAGGGGAGGCCCGGGACCGGTTCAGATAATCGTCACTGCTGTTGGCCGTGAGCGGGAATCGAACCCGGGTCGGCGGGTTCATAGCGCAGCATAGCGCTAACCGCTACGTCACCGCTCCCACATACGCATGTACACACAGACACATCCCAATACCCGCCATTTGCCACGAAGTGACGGTGACGTCACCACGGCGCCTGTGCCAGGCTAGGTGCACGGTAAGGCAACGTGAAGTGTCGAACCCCCGCTGGCAGGTCGAAGGACCGACCCAGCAGGTGCCACGGGTCGACTGACTGAGACGACTGAGTGGCTGATGCACCACCTGTGCCCCCTACTGTGCCAACCTGCTGTGCTTTAGCCACCCGGCGCTCCGCTTGTTGTTGTGAGCGTCGCTCCTCCGCCCTCCGTTGTTGTTGGAGGGCGACTGCCTCCAACTACCCAGTAGCAGCGTCCTTCACGAGCCTCCTCCACAGAGGCCGATCTTGACACCGCTGGTACCGGTCATCGGCAAGTCCACTCAGCTCCACGTCCTGCTGTACCACGTCACTCCATCTCTTCTCTAGCCCGTGCCGCGCCCGTTTAGCCCCCTCTATGTAGCCACACAGACGCTGCTTGGGCAATGCGGTGGCTGGGCATGCGGGCTACATGACCCAGCCAACGCAGCCTTGCCTGCCGGAGGTGCTCAGCGATGGGACCTTGCCCAGATCTTTCAAGGATTTGTGAGCGCCTCACACAATCCAGCCTGGTTAAACCCAGGATTGATCGTAGGCAGGTCAGCCTAAATGTTTCCAACCGGCGAAGATGTTTTATTAGGGGGGTCCACACTTCGCAAGCGTAGAGAAGGGAGGGAATGACCGTGGCCGAGAAGACCTGAAGCTTAGTGCGGAGCGACAGACCAGGTAGCTTCCACACAGCGTTACGCAACCGATGAAAAGATATTGCCGCTCGACTGATCCGGAGTGAGACCGCTGCTGTTAAACTGGAGCCGGTCATAAGCACACTGCCCAGGTATGGGAAACTCTCCACTCTCTCCACAACTGCCCCATCACCGATTGGGATTTGTGGGGGTGGAGTGTCCGATGGTACAAAATACCCAGGCAGGTGCTTGGTTTTGGTGGGGCTGATGGTAAGGCCCCATCTCTTAGTGGCATGCTCCAGTCTCAGCAGCAGCGTTTCCAACTCCTCTGAATGAGCAGCTATTACCAAATCATCAGCATACAGCGAGGGAAAAAAGTATTTGATCCCCTGCTGATTTTGTACGTTTGTCCACTGACAAAGAAATAATGAGTCTATAATTTTAATGGTAGGTTTATTTGAACAGTGAGAGACAATAACAACAAATCCAGAAAAACGCATGTCAAAAATGTTATAAATTTATTTGCATTTTAACGAGGGAAACAAGTATTTGACCCCTCTGCAAAACATGACTTAGTACTTGGTGGCAAACCCCTTGTTGGCTATCACAGAGGTTAGACGTTTCTTGTAGTTGGCCACCAGGTTTGCACACATCTCAGGATGGATTTTGTCCCACTCCTCTTTGCAGATCTTCTCCAAGTCATTAAGGTTTCGAGGCTGTCGTTAGAATACCCATCCATGCTGGAATACCCATCCACGACCCATTTTCAATGCCCTGGCTGAGGGAAGGAGGTTCTTACCCAAGATTTGACGGTACATGGCCCCGTCCATCGTCCCTTTGATGCGGTGAAGTTGTCCTGCCCCCTTAGCAGAAAAATACCCCCAAAGCATAATGTTTCCACCTCCATGTTTGACGGTGGGGATGGTGTTCTTGGGGTCATAGGCAGCATTCCTCCTCCAAACACGGCGAGTTAAGTTGATGCCAAAGAGCTCCATTTTGGTCTCATCTGACCACAACACTTTCACCCAGTTGTCCTCTGAATCATTCAGATGTTCATTGGCAAACTTCAGACGGGCATGTATATGTGCTTTCTTGAGCAGGGGGACCTTGCGGGCGCTGCAGAATTTCAGTCCTTCACGGCGTAGTGTGTTACCAATTGTTTTCTTGGTGACTATGGTCCCAGCTGCCTTGAGATCATTGACAAGATCCTCCCGTGTAGTTCAGGGCTGATGCCTCACCGTTCTCATGATCATTGCAACTCCGCGAGGTGAGATCTTGCATGGAGCCCCAGGCCGAGGGAGATTGACAGTTCTTTTGTGTTTCTTACATTTGCGAATAATCGCACCAACTGTTGTCACCTTCTCACCAAGCTGCTTGGCAATGGTCTTGTAGCCCATTCCAGCCTTGTGTAGGCCTACAATCTTGTCCTTGACATCCTTGGAGAGCACTTTGGTCTTGGCCATGGTGGAGAGTTTGAAATCTGATTGATTGATTGCTTCTTTGGACAGGTGTCTTTTATACAGGTAACAAGCTGAGATTAACACTCCCTTTAAGAGTGTGCTCCTAATCTCAGCTCATTACCTGTATGAAAGACACCTGGGAGCCAGACATCTTTCTGATTGAGAGGGGGTCAAATACTTATTTCCCTCATTAAAATGCAAATCGATTTATATCGCACCAACTGTTGTCACCTTACTCACTGGTTTTTTCGGTAAAGTCACGTATGTAGAAATACAATAAAATTGTGTTAAAAAACAATCACGACGTTTCGATCACAAACGCGAGCGATCTTCATCAGGTGTCAAGAACAAATCACGGAGGTAAATACAAACACAAAAATATGAGAGATGAGAATTGAACACACCGGAAAAAAACATTACGTGAAGCACATCCAGTCAGGCCAACAACACGGTTTAGACACTTCCTGGCGGACCACGAATTTCAGAGGAGTGTTAAATTTCGTGTTCAACCTTTGGCTTGCACATACCAGCATAAAAATACGAGGTACACGGTCAGTAGAAATACATATACAAGTCCACCAAGAGGTAAGGAGGGAGGAGGAAAGACGGACAGGGAGGCAGAGAGAGAGGGGGGCGAGCCGGAGGGATGAACAGAAGCTTAAATAGGAAATCCGGTTGGAGGGGGGGAGGGGCCAGAGCGAGAGCGGCAGCTCAATCGCGCAACATCTTACACATACATCTTACACATACATCTTACACATACATCTTACACATACATCTTACAGAGACATCTTACACATACATCTTACACATACATCTTACACATACATCTTACACAGACATCTTACACAGACATCTTACACAGACATCTTACACAGACAAAACGGCAGCTCAAGAAAGGACCACCTCTTGTAAATACAAAACGGCAGCTCAAAAAAGGGTGGTGGCAGTTGGTGGTGGCAGTTGGTGGTGGCGGTTGGCGGTGGCGGTTGGCGGTGGCGGGTGGTGGAGGCGGTTGGCGGTGGCAGTTGGCAGTTGGCGGTTGGCGGGTGGCGGGTGGCGGTGGCCGGGCTCGTTCGGCCGTCCAATCGCGCGGCTTCTCGGCTCCCCGCCGAGCGGAGGGAATCCCGTGGGTGTCGCGCGCGCGCCTGCCAACGTTACCGCGGCCGCCTGAAACGACGCCAAGCGACGCACTTGGGCGAGGTGCGATGTGGCGCCTCCCCACCACGCCTCTCCGCCACGCCTCCCCGCCACGCCTCTCCGCCACGCCTCTCCGCCACGCCTCTCCGCCACGCCTCTCCGCCACGCCTCCCCGCCACGCCTCTCCGCCACGCCTCTCCGCCACGCCTCTCGTTCGAGGGCGGTAGCGGGGGGGGTGGGTGGCGGCGGTCGGACCGGTCTTGGTACCCCCACCCGGCGCGTGTTGCAAATGCCCTGGCAGTAGTTTGTGGGATTGTATTTTTTGGTGGGTGAGGGAGCCTTGCGCAGCTGCGTAGCCCCCGGAGAAGGGCCTCCGCTGTGGAAGCCGCGGCCTCGTCGGGCAAGCAGCAACACCCTTGGCCGGCCCCGGGGAGAATAGTCCACCGGTAAGGTTCGTCACGTGAAGAGAACGCGCCAATTGGTTACTGGTACAGCACTAGTGTAGTGGTGTAGTGTAGTGGTGTAGTGTAGTGTATAGTGTAGTGTATAGTGTAGTGGGGAGAATAGTCCACCGGTAAGGTTCGTCACGTGAAGAGAACGCGCCAATTGGTTACTGGTACAGCACTAGCGTAGTAGTGTAGTGTATATGGTATAGTGTAGTGGTGTAGTGTATAGTGTAGTAGTGTATAGTGTAGTACTATAGTGTAGTGTATAGTAGTGTAGTGTATAGTGTAGTAGTGTATTGTGTAGTGTATAGTTTAGTGTATGATGTAGTGTATAGTAGTGTAGTGTATAGTGTAGTGTGTAGTGTATAGTAGTGTAGTGTATAATGTAGTGTATAGTGTAGTAGTGTATAGTGTAGTAGTGTATATAGTGTAGTGTAGTGTGTAGTGTAGTGTGTAGTGTAGTGGGTAGAATAGTCCACCGGTAAGGTTCGTCACGTGAAGAGAACGCGCCAATTGGTTACTGGTACAGCACTAGTGTATAGTGTAGTGTGTGGTGTAGTGTATAGTGTAGTGTATAGTGTAGTGTATGATGTAGTGTATAATGTAGTGTATAGTAGTGTAGTGTATATAGTGTAGTGTATATAGTGTAGTGTATATAGTGTAGTGTATATAGTGTAGTGTATATAGTGTAGTGTATAGTGTAGTGTAGTGTGTAGTGGGGAGAATAGTCCACCGGTAAGGTTCGTCACGTAAAGAGAACGCGCCAATTGGTTACTGGTACAGCACTAGTGTAGTGGTGTAGTGTATGGTGTAGTGTATAGTGTAGTGTATATAGTGTAGTGTATAGTGTAGTATGTAGTGGGGAGAATAGTCCACCGGTAAGGTTCGTCACGTGAAGAGAACGCGCCAGTTGGTTACTGGTACAGCACTAGTGTAGTGGTGTAGTGTATATAGTGTAGTGTATAGTGTAGTGTATAGTGGGGAGAATAGTCCACCGGTAAGGTTGGTCACGTGAAGAGAACGCGCCAGTTGGTTACTGGTACAGCACTAGTGTAGTGGTGTAGTGTAGTGGTGTAGTGTAGTGTATAGTGTAGTGTATAGTGTAGTGGGGAGAATAGTCCACCGGTAAGGTTCGTCACGTGAAGAGAACGCGCCAATTGGTTACTGGTACAGCACTAGTGTAGTGGTGTAGTGTATGGTGTAGTGTGTGGTGTAGTGTATAGTGTAGTATAGAGTAGTGTAGTGTATAGTAGTGTATAGGGTAGTGTATAGTGTAGTGGTGTAGTGTATGGTGTAGTGTGTGGTGTAGTGTATAGTAGTGTAGTGTATAGTGTAGTGTATAGTGTAGTGTAGTGGGGAGAATAGTCAACCGGTAAGGTTCGTCACGTAAAGAGAACGCGCCAATTGGTTACTGGTACAGCACTAGTGTAGTGGTGTAGTGTATGGTGTAGTGTGTGGTGTAGTGTATATAGTGTAGTGTAGTGTGTGTAGTGTAGTGTATAGTGTAGTGTATAGTAGTGTAGTGTATAGTGTAGTGTATAGTAGTGTATAGTGTAGTAGTGTATAGTGTAGTGTGTAGTAGTGTAGTGTGTAGTGGGGAGAATAGTCCACCGGTAAGGTTCGTCACGTGAAGAGAACGTGCCAATTGGTTACTGGTACAGCACTAGTGTAGTAGTGTAGTGTAGTGGTGTAGTGTATAGTGTGGTGTATAGTGTAGTGTATGGTGTAGTGTATAGTGTAGTGTATGATGTAGTGTATAATGTAGTGTATAGTAGTGTAGTGTATAGTGTAGTAGTGTATTGTGTAGTGTATAGTTTAGTGTATGATGTAGTGTATAGTAGTGTAGTGTATGGTGTAGTGTATAGTGTGTAGTGTATAGTAGTGTAGTGTATAGTAGTGTATATAGTGTAGTGTATAGTGTAGTATAGTGTAGTGTGTAGTGTAGTGTGTAGTGTGTAGTGTAGTGTGTAGTGGGGAGAATAGTCCACCGGTAAGGTTCGTCACGTGAAGAGAACGCGCCAGTTGGTTACTGGTACAGCACTAGTGTAGTAGTGTAGTGTATAGTGTAGTGTATAGTGTAGTGTATAGTAGTGTATAGTGTAGTGTAGTGGGGAGAATAGTCCACCGGTAAGGTTCGTCACGTGAAGAGAACGCGCCAATTGGTTACTGGTACAGCACTAGTGTAGTGGTGTAGTGTATAGTGTAGTGTATAGTGTAGTGGGGAGAATAGTCCACCGGTAAGGTTCGTCACGTGAAGAGAACGCGCCAATTGGTTACTGGTACAGCACTAGTATAGTGGTGTAGTGTATGGTGTAGTGTATATGGTATAGTGTAGTAGTGTAGTGTATGGTGTAGTGTATAGTGTAGTGTGTAGTGTAGTGTGTAGTGTATAGTAGTGTATATAGTGTAGTGTATAGTGTAGTGGTGTAGTGTATAGTGTAGTGTATATAGTGTAGTGTATAGTAGTGTAGTGTGTAGTAGTGTATAGTAGTGTATATAGTGTAGTGTATATAGTTAGTGTATATAGTGTAATGTATAGTAGTGTATAGTGTATTGTATAGTGAAGTGGATAGTATAGTGTAGTGTATATAGTGTATTGTATAGTGTAGTGTACAGGGTATTGTATAGTGTAGTGTGTAGTGTATAGTAGTGTATAGTGTAGTGTATAGTGTAGTGTATAGTAGTGTATATAGTGTAGTGTATATAGTGTAGTGTATATAGTGTAGTGTATAGTTGTGTATAGTGTAGTATATAGTGTAGTGTATAGTGTGTATAGTGTAGTGTATAGAGTAGTGTATAGTGTAGAGTATGGTGTAGTGTGTAGTGTAGTGTATATAGTGTAGTGTAAAGTGTAGTGTGTAGTATATAGTGTACTGTAAACAGTGTAGTGTATAGTGTAGTGTATAGTAGTGTATAATGTAGTGTATATAGTGTATAGTGTAGTGTATATAGTGTATAGTGCAGTGTCTAGTGTAATGTATACAGTGTAGTGTATGCAGTGTAATGTATAGTGTAGTGTATATAGTGTAGTGTATAGTGTAGTGTATAGTAGTGTAGTGTATAGTAGTGTATTGTACAGTGTAGTGTAGTGTATAGTAGTGTAGTGGATAGTGTAGTGTAAAGTGTAGTGTATAGTGTAGTGTATATAGTGTAGTGTAAACAGTGTAGTGTATAGTGTAGTGTATAGTAGTGTAGTGTATAGTGTAGTGTATAGTAGTGTAGTATATAGTGTAGTGTATAGTAGTGTATTGTACAGTGTAGGGTATAGTGTAGTGTATAGTGTAGTGTAAAGTGTAGTGTATAGTGTAGTGTATATAGTGTAGTGTAAACAGTGTAGTGTATAGTGTAGTGTATAGTGTAGTGTATAGTAGTGTATATAGTGTAGTGTAAACAGTGTAGTGTATAGTGTAGTGTATAGTGTAGTGTATAGTAGTGTATAGTATAGTGTATAGTAGTGTAGTATATAGTGTAGTGTATAGTAGTGTATTGTACAGTGTAGGGTATAGTGTAGTGTATAGTGTAGTGTATAGTAGTGTAGTGTATAGTAGTGTAGTGTATATAGTTAGTGTATATAGTGTAATGTATAGTAGTGTATAGTGTATTGTATAGTGAAGTGGATAGTATAGTGTAGTGTATATAGTGTATTGTATAGTGTAGTGTACAGGGTATTGTATAGTGTAGTGTGTAGTGTATAGTAGTGTATAGTGTAGTGTATAGTGTAGTGTATAGTAGTGTATATAGTGTAGTGTATATAGTGTAGTGTATATAGTGTAGTGTATAGTTGTGTATAGTGTAGTATATAGTGTAGTGTATAGTGTGTATAGTGTAGTGTATAGAGTAGTGTATAGTGTAGAGTATGGTGTAGTGTGTAGTGTAGTGTATATAGTGTAGTGTAAAGTGTAGTGTGTAGTATATAGTGTACTGTAAACAGTGTAGTGTATAGTGTAGTGTATAGTAGTGTATAATGTAGTGTATATAGTGTATAGTGTAGTGTATATAGTGTATAGTGCAGTGTCTAGTGTAATGTATACAGTGTAGTGTATGCAGTGTAATGTATAGTGTAGTGTATATAGTGTAGTGTATAGTGTAGTGTATAGTAGTGTAGTGTATAGTAGTGTATTGTACAGTGTAGTGTAGTGTATAGTGTAGTGTATAGTAGTGTAGTGGATAGTGTAGTGTAAAGTGTAGTGTATAGTGTAGTGTATATAGTGTAGTGTAAACAGTGTAGTGTATAGTGTAGTGTATAGTAGTGTAGTGTATAGTGTAGTGTATAGTAGTGTAGTATATAGTGTAGTGTATAGTAGTGTATTGTACAGTGTAGGGTATAGTGTAGTGTATAGTGTAGTGTAAAGTGTAGTGTATAGTGTAGTGTATATAGTGTAGTGTAAACAGTGTAGTGTATAGTGTAGTGTATAGTGTAGTGTATAGTAGTGTATATAGTGTAGTGTAAACAGTGTAGTGTATAGTGTAGTGTATAGTGTAGTGTATAGTAGTGTATAGTATAGTGTATAGTAGTGTAGTATATAGTGTAGTGTATAGTAGTGTATTGTACAGTGTAGGGTATAGTGTAGTGTATAGTGTAGTGTATAGTAGTGTAGTGTATAGTAGTGTAGTATATAGTAGTGTATTGTATAGTGTAGTGTATTGTGTATAGTGTGGTGTAGTGTAGTGTATAGTGTAGTGTATAGTGCAGTGGGATTGTTTTATTGTTTATTAAAACTCACAGTTCCACGCTAACTTCTCACGTTAACATCGCTAGCCCCGGCCACTATTTTTTTTATAACCCTTGGGCTGCACTCATTTCAAACCTTTTAAAACACTCAGCCTCAGCAGCAGGCCCACGCTTTCCCACCTGATGGTGGACGCTTGTGTTGTGTTGCACCCGAAACGTCGTGATTTATTTGATCTTATACCTACGACGTGACGTCAACGAAAGAACCAAAGAGGTTTTAAAATTTTCTTTATTTCACCTAACAATTGCTCTTCGCTCGCATGCTCTATTTGAATGAAAGCCTTCGAATAAATACTACGTTGGAAGCAATTCGTACCTTCTTTAAGTTCTCAATTCCTGCATCAGAACACAGAGAGATATATATAGATGGAGAGCGGTTCATATCGTGACGGTATCGTGCGGTAGCGCTCCATCGCGTGTTTTAAATCCATTGCACGGTGACCCTTGGACCGAAAGCTTGACTTAAACAAAAAAAAAACCACTGGAATCGCGAATCAGATCACAATATCCGTCAGAAAAATCGCAACGGGGCATTTCCCCCCACCCCCAACCCCTCAAAATCGCTCAGTCCCCCCCCCCCCCCCCCCGAGCGTACGAGCGATCTGCCTTGGCTCTCCATTGTGTCGTGGCTCGCCCGTGGAAGGTTTCCCGCCCCAACCGGTGTAGCCGGTGAACCGGCAGGCTCCGCCGTGCGGCGATCCCCGCCTCTCCCGTCTGCCCGTGCGACGAGCCCCCTTTCTTGCCCACGCACCGCTGGGGCAGATTCATCTCCCGGGTGTGGCTGACGGTCGTTCTCGCTCCCTCGGTCCCGTCCACCCCCGGGGTTGGCTTCTGGGAATTCCCTAGCCTAGCGGTAGCTCGGGAATTCCCAGAAGCTAGCCGCTAGCCGCTAGCCGCTAGCCGCTGGTCCAATCCTCCCCCCGATGCCGTCGCCGGGGCTGGCTCGGACACTTACGAAAAGGGGGGTCGGGTTAAAATACAAAAAAAAATACAAAAAAATAAAAAAACTAAAAACCGGGCGCTTGGCACCGTACGGCCGGTGGTGGGGCGACCGTCGGCCGTCCCACCACCGGCCAAGCGCCCCGTCGGCGCGGGTCTCCTCGTCGCCCCTGGTGACCCGTTAACCGGAGGGTCCGTGGACGGCTGCCCTGCGTTTGCAGGGCCTCCAAGCGCCGCCGCCGCCACCGCCGCCTCCTCTGACCAGCTCCAGATTCCTTGCAGGACGATTAAAATCGCCGCTTAAAGGCGCCCCGCCCGCCCCGCCTGCCCCGCCCGCCCTGCCCGCCCCGCCCGCCCCGCCAATCGCCTCCCGCCTCCGCAAACTCCTTGCCGGGACCCAGCTTGTGATCCCTCCTTCTCCTCCTCCTCGTCCTCCTCCTCCTCGTCCTCCTCCTCCTGCTCCTCCTCCTCCTGCTCCTCCTCCTCGTCCTCCTCCTACTCCTCCTCCTCCTCCTCCTCGTCCTCGTCCTCCTCCTGCTCCTCCTCGTCCTCCTTCTCCTCCTCCTCGTCCTCCTCCTGCTCCTCCTCGTCCTCGTCCTCCTCCTCCTCCTCGTCCTCCTCCTGCTCCTCCTCGTCCTCCTCCTCCTCCTCCTCGTCCTCCTCCTACTCCTCCTCGTCCTCCTCCTCCTCCTCCTCGTCCTCCTCCTGCTCCTCCTCGTCCTCCTGCTCCTCCTCCTCGTCCTCCTCCTACTCCTCCTCGTCCTCCTGCTCCTCCTCCTCGTCCTCCTCCTCCTCCTCCTCGTCCTCCTCCTACTCCTCCTCGTCCTCCTCCTCGTCCTCCTCCTCCTCCTCCTCCTCCTCGTCCTCCTCCTACTCCTCCTCGTCCTCCTCCTCGTCCTCCTCCTACTCCTCCTCCTCCTCGTCCTCCTGCTCCTCGTCCTTCCACGGCCTCCACGCCCCTCCCTCGGAGCGCGCGGCCGTCGCCCGCTCGCCTCGCCTTCCTCCTCTGCCACGGCGACTCCCCCCCCCCCCCCCTCTCAGCTCTCCCCCGAACGAAGAGGGACGGAGCGATCTCCCGGCTCTCCCGCCGATCGGTGAGGGCCAGGGGAGTGATTGTCTCAGGAGCGCCGCGGGAATCCCCCGCGGCTGTGGACGCCGTCGGGAGCGCCGGCGCCGGCGCCCCAGGCAATGCCGGAGGTGGCCGCCCCCCCCAGCCCCCCCCCCAGCCCCCCCCCCAGCCCCCCCGCTTGGCCAGGCCCCCCTCCGATTGTTCGTTGCAGCAGCGGGAAGACGGCGGCTGCGAGGCGTTCAGCTCGCTCGTCCATCCAACCCCACCCCACCCACCCCCCCGGTTCGTGTGTGGCCCTGCAGTGTCCAGAGTCTCTCTCACTCACTCACTCTCTCTCTCTATCACTCACTCTCTCACTCACACTCTCACTCACTCACACTCTCTCACTCATACACTCACTCACTCTCTCACTCACTCACTCTCAATCACTCTCTCTCTCTCTCTATCACTCACTCTCTCACTCACACTCTCACTCACTCACACTCACTCACTCTCTCACTCACTCTCTCTCTCACTCACTCACTCACTCTCTCTCACTCACTCTCTCACTCACTCACTCACTCTCTCACTCACTCACTCTCTCTCTCTCTCACTCTCTCTCTCTCACTCACTCATACACTCACTCACTCACTCTCTCTCTCACTCACTGTCTTACTCACTCACTCACTCTCTCTCTGTCACTCACTCACTCTCTCACTCTCTCTCTCACTCACTCTCTCACTCTCTCTCTCACACTCTCTCACACTCACTCTCTCACACACTCTCTCACTCACTCACACTCACTCACACTCACTCACTCTCTCACTCACCCTCTCACTCACACTCTCTCACTCACACACACTCTCTCTCTCACTCACTCTCTCACTCACACTCACTCTCTATCACTCTCTCTCACTCTCTCACTCACTCACTCTCACACTCACTCTCTCACTCACTCTCTCACTCTCTCACTCACTCTCTCTCTCTTTCTCTCCCACTCTTTTTTTACGATCACAGGAAACGAGAAGATGCTCGGTGTAGTCGGCACTTTGCTCCGTTCATCATTTCGGTTTTTTTGTTTTTTTATGCTTTGCTTTATGTAAACCCCCTCCCCCCTTTTAAATGAAAGACCCAACAACAAAATATTTTTTATTCTGTTTTGCTCTCCTTACCCCTCCCCTCTCTCTCTACCCCCCCCTCTCTCTCTACCTCCTCTCTCTCTCTGCCCCCTCTCACACACACACTAACACACACACACTAACACACACTAACACACACACTAACACACACACGAACACACATTTCGCTCTCTCTCTCACTCTCTCTTTTTATAACTACGACAAGTGCTGCATCTGCACGCAGCCCTCCCCACAGTCAAACGGCCTCCGATGGGTAGCTCAGATCTACACGCAGAGCTCTCTACCGTCATCTGCCACCGAGCACACGGCCTCCTAACACACACACTAACACACACACTAACACACACATACTAACACACACTAACACACACACTAACACACACACTAACACACACACTAACATACACACACTAACACACACTAACACACTAACACACACACACTAACACACACTAACACACACACACTAACACACACACACTAACACACACACACTAACACACACACTAACACACACACTAACACACACACTAACACACACACACACTAACACACACACACTAACGCACACACTAACACACACACACTAACACACACACTAACACACACACACTAACACACACACTAACACACACACACTAACACACACACACTAACACACACACTAACACACACACTAACATACACACACACACTAACGTACACACACTAACGTACACACACACTAACACACACACACTAACAACAACAACAACAACCGCCATTCGCCACTAAGTGGCGGTGACGTCACCACGACGCTTGTGCCAGGCTATGTGCACCCTGAGGCCACGTGAAGTGTCGAACGCCCGCTGGCAGGAGGTCACGGGGCAGACCCAGGTGCCACGGGTCGACTGACTGAGATGACTGGCTGATGCACCACCTGTGCCCCCTACTGTGCCAACCTGCTGTGCTTTAGCCACCCGGCGCTCCGCTCGCTGTTGTGAGCGTCGCTCCTCCGCCCTCCGTTGTTGTTGGAGGGCGACTGCCTCCAACTGCCCAGTAGCATCCTTCACGAGCCTCCTCCACAGAGGCCGATCTTGACACCGCTGGTACCAGTCATCGGCAAGTCCACTCAGCTCCACGTCCTCCTGTACCACATCACTCCATCTCTTCTCTAGCCCGTGCCGCGCCCGCTTAGCCCCCTCAATCCGGCCAAACAAAAGCTGTTTCGGCATGCGGTGGCTGGGCATGCGGGCTACATGTCCCAGCCATTGCAGCCTTGCCTGCCGGAGGAGCTCACCGATGGGACCCTGCCCAGATCTTTCAAGGATTTGTGAGCTCCTCACACAATCCAGTCTGGTTAAACCCAGGATGGATCGTAGGCAGGCCAGCCTAAATGTTTCTAACCGGCGAAGATGTTCCATTAGGGGGGTCCACGTTTCGCAAGCGTAGAGAAGGGAGGGAATGACCGTGGCCGAGAAGACCTGAAGCTTAGTGCGGAGCGACAGACCAGGTAGCTTCCACACAGCGTTACGCAACCGATGAAAAGATATTGCCGCTCGACTGATTCGGAGTGAGACCTCTGCTGTTAAACTGGAGCCAGTCATAAGCACACTGCCCAGGTATGGGAAACTCTCCACTCTCTCCACAACTGCCCCATCACCGAATTGGAGTTGTCGGGGTGGAGTGTCCGATGGTACAAAATACCCAGGCAGGTGCTTAGTTTTGGTGGGGCTGATGGTAAGGCCCCACCTCTTAGTGGCACGCTCCAGTCTCAGCAGCAGCGTCTCCAACTCCTCCTCTGACTGAGCAGCTATTACCAAGTCATCAGCATACATAACGTGGTTGAGCAATAGGGAGCCATCCCTTGACCGCACCCGGGCATCGATTAGCCTCCCATTATATCTGTACCATATGGAGATTCCCCCGGTACAGCTATTGAAGGCTTCACGAACTACGTGGTCAAAATAGATGTTAAATAATGTGGGAGCCAGAGGACATCCCTGTCGCACCCCAAGGTGTACAGGGAATGGCTCTGACTCCCGGCCACGTAGTTTTACCCGGGCCCGCTCACCATCATGAAGGTCCTTAATGATCGTGAGCAGAGGGTCAGGTACTCCAAAAGCACGAAGAACGACCCAGAGCCCAGGCCTACTGATGGTATCATAGGCCTTGACCAGGTCAATAAAGCAGAGATGTAGGTCTTGTTGGAATTCCCTACACCTCTGCTGTAGCAGACGGACAGAAAATATGGCATCTGTGCAGGACCGCCCTTTCCTGAAACCGCATTGGGGCTCCGCAAGCCTCTCCTCAGCGTGCCTGGCAAGGCGATGCTGAATAATCCTTGCCAGGACCTTTCCCGGCACACTGAGGAGTGAGATGCCCCTGTAGTTGTTACAGTCTGTGCGGTCCCCCTTCTCAAAGAGGGGGACCACCAGGGCATTCTTCACACACACACTAACACACACTAACATACACACACTAACACACACACTAACATACACACTAACACACACACTAACACACACTAACACACACACTAACACACACACTAACACACACACACTAACATGCTGCTGATGATGGTGATGATGATGCTGCTATGATGATGCTATGATGATGATGCTGCTATAAATGATGATGCTATGATGATGATGCTATGATGCTGCTGCTATAAATGATGATGCTGCTATGATGATGATGCTATGATGATGATGCTATGATGATGATGCTATGATGCTGCTGCTATAAATGATGATGCTGCTATGATGATGATGCTATGATGATGATGCTATGATGCTGCTGCTATAAATGATGATGCTGCTATGATGATGATGCTATGATGATGATGCTATGATGCTGCTGCTATAAATGATGCTGCTATGATGATGATGCTGCTATGATGATGATGCTGCTATGATGATGCTGCTGCTATGATGATGCTGTTATGATGATGATGCTATGATAATGCTGCTATGATGCTGCTGCTATGATGACGATGCTATGATGATGCTGTTATGATGATGATGCTGCTATGATGCTGCTGCTATGATGCTGCTGCTATGATGACGATGCTATGATGCTGCAGCTAATCACGCTGCTGATGACGCCGACGCCGATGACGCCGCTGCCGACGCTGACGTCACGCCCTCTCCAGCGCAAACTCGAACTCCGCGGACGGCACCAGGAGTCGCCTCAGCAGCAGCAGCTGCAGGAAGGATGACGTCATCGACGACGACGATGACGTCATCGACGACGACGACGACGACCGGGAGGCCGGGTTGGATCCGCGCCGAGGCCGCTTGGGCCCGAAGCCGCGAGGCCTCAGCTGGAGCCTGAAGTCCACGCGGGCGGCACGGGGGGCCGGGCGGCCCCGCGGCGGGACGATGACGTCCACGGTGTCGTCGTCTCCGATGACGTCATCGGAGGAGGAGGAGGCGCCGTCGATGACGTCATCGGGGACGACGTCGTGGCGAACGTAAAGACGACGGCCGTCAGCAAGGCGATCATCGGCACCGTCGTCGTCAGCGGCGTCCGCGGCTTCGGCAACACCATCATCATCACCGTCATCATCGTCACCGTCGGCGGCTTCGGCAACACCATCATCATCACCATCACCGTCAGCGGCTTCGGCAACATCATCATCATCACCGTCATCACCGTCAGCGGCTTCGTCAACAACACCATCATCACCATCATCACCACCGTCAACACCATCGGCGTCGTCATCGCCGCCCCACCCGCTCGCCTCTGGCCAATCGGAGTCGTCGCCCGTGACGTCGTAGCCGCCCAGCCTGCGGATGACGTCATCGCCGTCGAGGCCGCCGTCGAGGCCGTGGGCGCGTGACGCGCGGCCCGCCGTGACGTCATAGGGCCCCTCCCCCGCCGTGACGTCGTCGGGGGTGGGGCCGCCGCCCCCGACGACGTCACGGTGGGGGAGGGGCGACGCGCGGAGCAGCGGCAGTGACGTCGCCAGCAGCCACAGCAACGTCAGCAGCGGCAGTGACGTCGCTGCTGACGTCATGCGGAGGGCGGCCATGATGCGGTGGTTGAAGTTGTTGAGGGGTGGTGGTCGATGTTGTTGAAGTTGTTGTTGGAGTTGTTGTTGGAGTTGTTGTTCGAGTTGTTGTTGTTGGAGTTGTTGTTGTTGGAGCTGTTGTTGTTGGAGTTGTTGTTGAAGTTGTTGGAGTTGTTGTTGAAGTTGTTGTTGGAGTTGTTGTTGGAGTTGTTGTTGAAATTGTTGTTGTTGGAGTTGTTGTTGAAGTTGTTGTTGGAGTTGTCGTTGTTCGAGTTGTTGTTGTTGGAGTTGTTGTTGGAGTTGTTGTTGGAGTTGTTGTTGGAGTTGTTGTTGTTGGAGTTGTTGTTGTTGAAGTTGTTGTTGGAGTTGTTGGAGTTGTTGGAGTTGTTTTTGAATTTGTTGTTGGAGTTGTTGTTGGAGTTGTTGTTAAAGTTGATGCTGTGGTGGTTGTCGAGGTGGATGTTGCTGTTGTTGGATGATCCTCTGCTGCTGCTGCGGCTGCTGCTGGGGACTGCAAAGAGAGTTCAGTGAAGTTCTACAGAGATCCTTACTCCTCGAATCTCCACAATAAGACTGCCCTATATGACATCATAACAACAGTCTGGACCACTGGACGGGTTCCGCAGGATTGGAAGGATGCCCTGGTGGTCCCCCTCTTTAAGAAGGGAGACCGCACAGACTGTAACAACTACAGGGGCATCTCACTCCACAGTGTGCTGGGAAAGGTCCTGGCAAGGATTATTCAACATCGCCTTGCTAGGCACGCTGAGGAGAGGCTTGCGGAGCCCCAATGTGGTTTCAGGAAAGGGCGGTCCTGCACAGATGCCATATTTTCTGTCCATCTGCTACAGCAGAGGTTTAGGGAATTCCAACAAGACCTACATCTCTGCTTTATTGACCTGGTCAAGGCCTACGATACCATCAGTAGGCCTGGGCTCTGGGTTGTTCTTCGTGCTTTCGGAGTACCTGACCCTCTGCTCACAATCATTAAGGACCTTCATGATGGTGAGCGGGCCCGGGTAAAACTACGTGGCCGGGAGTCAGAGCCATTCCCTGTACACCTTGGGGTGCGACAGGGATGTCCTCTGGCTCCCACATTATTTAACATCTATTTTGACCACATAGTTAGTGAAGCCTTCAATAGCTGTACCGGGGAAATCTCCATTTGATACAGATATAATGGGAGGCTGATCGATGCCCGGGTGCAGTCAAGGGATGGCTCCCTATTGTTCAACCACGTCATTTATGCCGATGATTTGGTAATAGCTGCTCATTCAGAAGAGGAGTTGGAGATGCTGCTGCTGAGACTGGAGCGTGCCACTAAGAGATGGGGCCTTACCATCAGCCCCACAAAAAACTAAGCACCTGCCTGGGTATTTTGTAACATCGGACACTCCACCCCCACAACTCCCAATCGGTGATCGGGCAGTTGTGGAGAGAGTGGAGCGTTTCCCATACCTGGGCACTGTGCTTATGACCGGCTACAGTTTAACAGCAGAGGTCTCACTCCGAATCAGTCGAGCGGCAATATCTTTTCATCGGTTGCGTAACGCTGTGTGGAAGCTACCTGGTCTGTCACTCCGCACTAAGCTTCAGGTCTTCTCGGCCACGGTCATTCCCTCCCTTCTCTACGCTTGCGAAACGTGGACCCCCCTAATGGAACATCTTCGCCGGTTAGAAACATTTAGGCTAGCTTGACTACGATCCATCCTGGGTTTAACCAGGCTGGATTGTGTGAGAACCTCACAAATCCTTGAAAGATCTGGGCAAGGTCCCATCGGTGAGCACCTCCGGCAGGCAAGGCTGCGTTGGCTGGGTCATGTAGCCCGCATACCCAGCCACCGCATGCCTAAACAGCTTTTGTTCGGCCGGATCGAGGGGGCTAAACGGGCGCGGTACGGGCTAAAGAAGAGATGGAGTGATGTGGTACAGGAGGACGTGGAGCTGAGTGGACTTGCCGATGACCGGTACCAGCGGTGTCAAGATCGGCCTCTGTGGAGGAGGCTCGTGAAGGACGCTGCTACTGGGCAGTTGGAGGCAGTCACCCTCCAGCAACAACGGAGGGCGGAGGAGCAACGCTCACAACAACGAGCGGAGCGCCGGGTGGCTAAAGCACAGCAGGTTGGCACAGTAGGGGGCACAGGTGGTGCACCAGCCAGTCATCTCAGTCATCTCATTCAGTCGACCCGTGGCACCTGGGTCTGCCCCGTGACCGCCTGCCAGCGGGCATTCGACACTTCACGTGGCCTCAAGGTGCACATAGCCTGGCACAAGCGTCGTGGTGACGTCACCGCCACTTAGTGGCGAATGGCGGTTGTTGTTGTGTGTGTCGGTGAGTGTGTGAGTGTGTGTGAGTGTGTGAGTGAGTGAGTGTGAGTGAGTGTGTGAGTGTGTGTGAGTGTGTGAGTGAGTGAGTGTGAGTGTGTGTGTGAGTGTGTGGGTGAGTGTGTGTGTTAGTGTGTGTGAGTGTGGTGAGTGTGTGTGTGTAGCTGTGTGTGTGTAGCTGTGTCTGTGTGTGTGTAGCTGTGTGTGTGTAGCTGTGTGTAGCTGTGTCTGTGTGTAGCTGTGTGTGTGTGTAGCTGTGTGTAGCTGTATGTGTGTGTGTAGCTATGTGTGTGTAGCTGTGTGTGTAGCTGTGTGCGTGTGTGTAGCTGTGTGTGTAACTGTGTCTGCGTGTGTGTAGCTGTGAGTTTGTAGCTGTGTCTGTGTGTAGCTGCGTGTGTCTGTGTGTAGCTGTGTGTCTGTGTGTATAGCTGTGTGTAGCTGTGTGTGTGTAGCTGTGTCTGTGTGTAGCTGTGTGTGTCTGTGTGTAGCTGTGTCTGTGTGTAGCTGCGTGTGTCTGTGTGTAGCTGTGTCTGTGTGTAGCTGTGTCTGTGTGTAGCTGCGTGTGTCTGTGTGTAGCTGTGTCTGTGTGTAGCTGCGTGTGTATGTGTGTGTAGCTGTGTGTGTAGCTGTGTGTGTGTGTAGCTGTGTGTGTGTAGCTGTGTCTGTGTGTAGCTGTGCGTGTATGTGTGTGTAGCTGTGTGTAGGTGTGTGTGTAGCTGTGTCTGTGTGTAGCTGTGTGTGTAGCTGTGTGTATCTGTGTGTTTGTGTAGCTGTGTCTGTGTGTAGCTGTGTGTGTGTGTACCTGTGTGTGTGAGTGAGTGTGTGAGCGAGTGAGTGTGTGAGAGAGTGTGTGTGAGTGAGTGTGTGAGTGTGTGTGTACCTGTGAGTAAGTGTGT